>NC_085137.1:371452998-371758949 GCF_035046485.1 Aedes albopictus
TTGACCGTACCAGTTTGAGTGTAAATGGAATTTAACGTTATTCGTTATCGACAACCACCCACTCAGGATTCGAAATCTAATAAAACGTTATTTTGTAGTGTTTAGGGTGCTTGGTGTTAACACCTTGACCGTACCAGTTTGAGTGTAAATGGAATTTAACGTTATTCGTTATCGACAACCACCCACTCAGGATTCGAAATCTAATAAAACGTTATTTTGTAGTGTTTAGGGTGCTTGGTGTTAACACCTTGACCGTACCAGTTTGAGTGTAAATGGAATTTAACGTTATTCGTTATCGACGACCACCCACTCAGGATTCGAAATCTAATAAAACGTTATTTTGTAGTGTTTAGGGTGCTTGGTGTTAACACCTTGACCGTACCAGTTTGAGTGTAAATGGAATTTAACGTTATTCGTTATCGACAACCACCCACTCAGGATTCGAAATCTAATAAAACGTTATTTTGTAGTGTTTAGAGTGCTTGGTGTTAACACCTTGACCGTACCAGTTTGAGTGTAAATGGAATTTAACGTTATTCGTTATCGACAACCACCCACTCAGGATTCGAAATCTAATAAAACGTTATTTTGTAGTGTTTAGGGTGCTTGGTGTTAACACCTTGACCGTACCAGTTTGAGTGTAAATGGAATTTAACGTTATTCGTTATCGACGACCACCCACTCAGGATTCGAAATCTAATAAAACGTTATTTTGTAGTGTTTAGGGTGCTTGGTGTTAACACCTTGACCGTACCAGTTTGAGTGTAAATGGAATTTAACGTTATTCGTTATCGACGACCACCCTCTGAGAGTGGCCGAAGACGCGACTGCGCGGGTTAATAGTTACAAATTATGATCTTGGTAGGATGGTTCACGTCATACAGTTCAAATTGAAATTTTGGCCTTGCAACAAAACAGTTCGAATTGGCTTTTTTTGTATTTAGTAAATAGTAAGTAAATAATAACAAGACTTATCCTTTCCTATCAATTAATTCTATTTCTCTGTATTCGATTTACAGTTCGGGAGATATCTCATGATGATATAGGTTCAACCATACTGTGTATCTTGCAGTAATTGCCGTACGTTTTCGTATGCATTTTCCTGGTACAAAACCTGGGGTTGCACAAGAGCAACGGGGTACCCAGCTTCATCCTCAGCTGCTCCTGGTGTGTTGTCATCGAACGTGGCGTTCACCATGTTAAAAGACAGCTTACCAAGCTGGCCAATCAGAATAATTTCATCGATTGCCTTTTTGGCGCAAAGTTGCTGGTTGTCCGTCATCTTCCTGAATCCACAAGCCCATCCTTCTGCGAAAATAGCAGCATCGTCCCGTTCGTGGTCATTCTTGTTCTTCCTTGCATCCAAATGTCCAATCGCTTTTTGCAGGAACTCATCACGGGTGGTGGTGTCCTTGGACGGTTTTGACCTTTTCGAAGGTCTGGGTAACTAAATATGATCAATAATGAGAAATTGTTAGAATGGTTTCAGGACAATCACATGTAAATATTCTAACCTGATCCAAATCTCCCTCATCACCGGAATCCATTGATGAGGTTCCTTGAACAGTCTCTTCTTGATCTTTCAGGAAACTTAAATGTTCAAAGTACCACAGAGAAGGCACATAAACTTCATCGGTCCCGGCACCAGACTTCTCGCTATCAGAGATTTTCTTTAGTTCGCGTCGGTAGCACGTCCTGATATTGTTGATGCGGGACTTCAGTTGCTCAATAGTCGCTTTTGGAACGATGCATTGGTAAAATCGCAACAGCTCCGCCCACGCCTTTTTCTTCTTATCACGATTTTTGAAAGACTCGTTCTTAATTTGCCATAATTCGGGAAGATCTTTATACTGCTCGAAAAAATAATGCCACTCTTCTGAATCTTGAATAGCGCTGGCCATTTTTGCGTTTGTTTCAATGCACTGTTTATAAAAAACACTTCCGTTCACGCCAAGTACAGAAAACTTTTGAATTTGGTTCGAACAAGCTTCAGCGAAATTGGCGCCAATTATCTAGTGCACTGTTGTGTCCTGTCTCCTTTACTTCTTCGGTTAATTTGAAAACGAGAACCTCCAGTAAACGTCATTTTTTTGTGGAAGAGAGCAAGACAGCATCATAGGGTGCACAGGGCACAGAAGGGAAGCCAGATGTGAAGACTATAGACACTATAGATACCATAGACTCGCGGATAATTATGTTGTTAATCCAAATTTATACTTCAAATATTAAAACAATTTCAGATTTCAATTTTTGTTACAACATCAAGAAATCCGATGGTAATTTTTCATACAAACTATAGAAGCACAAATCTGACGAACAAAGCATCGAGCCAAGCCGCACTTGTTTTTCCTGGCTTTGCTCATTTGCAAAAAGAGGCAGCTTTTACAAATCGAGAGCATTTGTTTACGAATTTTCAAGATTGGTGCTCTTGAAAACGTGAGCTCCAGGAAGTCCTCCGAAAATTCCTACAGAAATTTCCCTAAGAATTTCACCAGGAATCCCTCTAAGACTTCTGCTAAGAATTTCCAAAAAAAACTTTATGAATTTCGCCAGAAATACTCTAGGGATTTTTTCAGGAAATTCTTTCAAGAATTCATACAAAACATCACCGGAAATTGCTGCAAGATTTTTCAGAAAACCTTCAGAAATTCTTCAAGAAAAAAATCCTGGAACAACTCTAGGGATTCCTCCGAGAATTCCTTTAGGGGTTTCTGCAGGATCTGCTCCAAGACTTCTTCCAAGAATTTCTCCAGAAATTACACCAAGAATTCTGTTAAGAATTCCTCCAAAAATTCCACCAGGAATTTCTAAAAGAATTCCTCCAAAAATTTCTCCACATATTCCTCCAAATCTTCTGCTAATAATTTCTCCAAGAATCCATTCAGGAATTTCTCTAGAAATTCTTTCAAGTATTCCAGGAATTCTAATAAGATTTTCTACAAAACTTGCTCCAATACTTCTGTAAAAAAAAACCTCTCAGAATCCCTCCAGGGATTTGGCCAAGGAATCCTTTATAAACCTCTTGGAATACCTCCAGGGATTCTTCAATAAATATCTTCAGGAAATCCTTCAGCAATTCCTCCAGCAATACCTACGGGAATCCCTCCAGGAATTCTTCCAAGAATTCCTTCAGAAAATCCTTTAAAAATTCATGCAGGAATTCCTCTAAGGCATCCGATAACAATTACTCTAACAATCCCTTTTAGAATTTCTTCAGGAATACCTTCAAATTTTCTTTCAAGAATTCCACCAAGAACCTTTCTAGGAATTTAAAGAATTTTCTGGGGAATTTCTTGGAGGATTTCCTAAAGTATTTCCTGTAAGAATTCATGAAGTAATTTCTGGATGAATGCCTAAAATAATTAATAGAAAAATTCCTGGAATAATCCTGAAAGTATTCCTGAAGGAATTCTTGTAGGAATTCTTGCAGTTACTCTTGGAGGAAATCCTGCAATAATTCCTGAAGGAATATCTGGAATATTTCTTGTAGGAGTATTCCCGAAACAATTCATAGAGGAATTCATGTAATAATTTCTGGAGGAATTCCTGCATAAATTCCTGTAGTAATTCTTGAAAGAATTGCTGGAATTTCTGGAGGAAATCCTGGAATCATTCATGGAAGAATATTTCTAGTAGGATTCCTGTAATAATACCTGGAGGAATTCCTGGAGGAATTCCTAGAGTAATTTCTGGAGAAATTCCTGGAGAAATTAATGTAGTATTTCTTGAAAGAATCCCTAGAGTATTTACTGGATAAATTTATGGAATATATCCTGGCGGGATTCCTTAAGGAATTTCTGAAGGAATCCCTGGAGGAATTCCTTGAGGAATAACTGATGGAATTTCTGTAAGAATTTCTGGAAGAATTTCTGAAGGATTTCATAGTAAAACTCATTAAGGAGTTCTGGAGGAATCTGTGGAGTAATCTCTAGAGAATTTCTTGGAGCTGTTACGGGAAGAATTTACGGAGGAATCTTTGGAGGAATAAGTTGAAAAAATCCTGAAAGAGTCCATGAAGAATTCCAAGCGGAAGCCTTGAAAAAATCCGTTGATGAATTTCTTGAGAAATCCCTGAAGGAACTTTTGAGTAAATATGTGATGGAATTCTTAACGGAATTTCTGGTTGGGTCCGTTGCGGAACTTCTGGAGGAATCCATGGAGGTATCCCTGGAGGAATTCATGGAGAAAACTTTGAAGGAATTGAAGGAGAAACCCTTGCAGGAATTCCCGGAGGAATCCCCTGATGAATTGCTGAAGGAATCCCATGAGGAATTCCTGATAGAATCCCTGTAGGTTTTCCGGGATGAATTCCCGCATGATTTCATGGATGAATTCTTGGTTGAATCCTGGAGAATTCTCTGGAGGCATCCCTGGAAGGATCCCTTGCACAATTTCCGGACGAATTCGGTGGAATAGCGTAGATTATATTCCGTAAGCATTCGCTGGCTACAATAACAATATCCAAAGATTCACAGATATTGCGACCCATACTTCTAAATACATTGGGGTCCATTTATATGCCAGTGGACACCCAACTAGCATCACATAGCATAGCATAGCATGAATACTTGCACAAATCTTGGATGGAGTTGCAAAGTTGAATATACCCATTGACATTGCTGATGTCGCTACTATCTACAATGCCATAGACCCACTCAGCTCCACACACCTGGCCAAGTCCTTGCAAGCATTTATAAATCCCTTCATCAACTTAGAAAGAGCCCAGAACTGAAGCAACTTCCAATAGATGAAAGGATGTTGAAAATTGCGAATTTTCAACTTACATGTTGTTATATAACAATATAAATTACGTATTTAGATTGCAATCAGAAAGATCTCACCTAGTCCACTGACTCTGAGCGTTGCACCTGTATCGATCTGCATGAAATCGATCTCAATTCTTTCTTCCGGACCCGTCTCCGAAATCCGAAATCCGAATCACTTATCTTCAAACAAACAAACACGATTCTTCCAAATTCCAGTGGACACCCAACTAGCATCACATAGAGATATTCATAATATTTGGAGGTGCAACAGACACAATCGTGAAAGAATAATGCCAAAAGACTGAAGAGAAACAAGAGTAGAGCCTGTAGACCTTGAATGCCCTAATTCCAGAATAGTTTGAAAAAAACCAGAAATATCCCATTAATGTACCAAAAGCATTATAGCACTGAGGCTCCACCAGCAGTATAGACTACCAGGAATATTTTTTTTGCAATTTCTCATCGTAATAGGCTGTTTTACCCCACGCAAATCTGACAGGAAAAGGCCTACTTTCCCACACCAAATTAACAGTGCTGTAATGGTTCATTACAGCACTGATTTGCGTTGCGTAATGAACCATTACAGCACTGTTTTTAGTTTTGGTCAACTTCTTTATGCTTTCTGGACACAGTTTTGAAAAATTGTGACAACTGCACAGTATAACCTGTTATGATCAGATTTTCTTTAGCATTGGCTATAAACATCAGTGTGCAGTTTGATGAAAAAGTTTTGTTAAAAACTATCCTCAAGGGTAATTTATGAAATTGCAAAAAACGTTGTACGCAACTCGGTGCAGAACTCGATTTTTCCAGCACTCGTCGTAATTATCCAACTCGGCAAGCCTCGTTGGATAAATGTACGACTCGTGCTGTAAAAATCGTCATTCTGCACCTTGTTGCGTAAACTACTATTACAATTCAAGCATGATACACAATTATGATTACAATATGTAGATATTGTAACCCAAACTTAAAAGTATATAGGAGGCCATTTGTATTTCACGGTATGTCCAACTACCACAATATCAAGTTGCTCGTAGCATTGGGAGGTCTAATGGCCATCAACGTGACCAAATTTATTGAACAGAGTGAACACAAATGATAGTAGATCCAGTAGATCTTAAAAAAATGAATTCCAGAGTAGTTTGGATGACCTGGATCACCCAATTCATATACCATGAATTTTCTAGGGGTGATTTGAAGCTTTTTGAGTACCGTAGACTACGTTCTGTGATCATTCATCGTGTATATAATTTGGTTTAAATTGTTGGATTTGTAACACAAACTTTGGAGTACTTTGGAGGCCTTCCCCGGTAGAGCGAAATGGTAAATGAAGCACAAATTTTACCATTAAAATAGAATGTTTGAGTGACAAAATTTGCTATTAGTTTGTTCGAAATAAGAGTTAAAATAACAAAAATAAAAACTAAATTTATATGGCACAACAAGTAAAGAATAACTGATTTTGCCATTGTAATAACAAGATAATAACAAAAATAATGTCAAAATAATAACATATTTTAATATGATGGTAAATTATGTTATTGTTTTGATATTATGGCTGATAATATGATAGTAATATTTGCTATTATTATGTTATTATACTGTTCAATTATAACCCGCCAATTACAAGTTCTACAATGTTTTGTTATTTATGTGTCGTCCTGAGCTGTTCATGAAAAACTAAAAAAAATATGCAAATTTAGATATGATGACAAAATATGTTATTTTTTAGTTATTGGTTTGTTATTCACCTATACCCGTTAGAATAGCTCTGGGATGAAACTTCAACAGACCGTGCTGGGTCGTAATAATGTCAAGGATCAGTCAAAACTATTGATGTTTAGCAAAACGATGAAATTTTAGCAATAACATGTATAATTTATAAAAAATACAAAAAAAACCCACGTATTTTCGGTTCCCAGCAAAAGGGGGGAGGGTGCAGAGGAGAGTTCCAATGCACTTCTTAGCACAACTTTTCCTCTTGGCTATAAAAAAGACTCCAGGGAAAAATGTTAAACAAAAAAAAAGAAGATATTGCATTTCTACCAAAAAGAAGAACGTCTCGGGTATTTACGGGTTAAACCCTGGAGGAATTCCTAAACAAACTCCTGGAGAAGTCCCTAGAGGAAATTCTGGAGGAATTCTGGCAGAAATTCCTAGAAGATTTTCTGGTGGAATACCTGGAGGATTTTTATAGGAATACCTGGAGGTATTTTTGATGGAAGATTTAAAGGATTTTATGGAGGAATTCCTGGATAATTTGAAGGAACTCCACAAGGAATTTACGAATAAATTCATGAAGAAGTTTTGGCAGGAATTGTTTGAGGAATTTCTGAAGAAATTAATGGAAAAATCCCTGGAGGAATTCGTGTGGAAATCTGGGAGGAATTCTAGCAGAAATTATCTGAAGGAATCCCTGAAGAATTCCGGTAGCAACCCTGGACGAATTCATTCTGAAGAAATTCATGAATGCATCCCTGGAGGAATTCCTGAAAAAAAAAATACTATAGATGTTCCGGGAAAAAAATCCTGGAATAATTTCTGAAGGAATCCATCGGGGAATTTCTGGAAGAACTCTGGGAGAAATCCCTCTAGAATCATTGGAGGAATTCCTGGAGGAATCCGTAGCGGAAATCTTGTAGGAGTTCTGGCAGAAATTCCTAGAGGACTTTCTGGAGGAATATCTGGAGGAATTCCTGGAGAAATTGCTGAAGTAATTTTTGGAGGATTTCCTGGAGGAATTACTGAAAGAACTCCTGAAGGAATACTTTGAGAATTTCTGGAAATGTTAGATTTTCTGGTGGATATTTTAAAGAATTTCTGAAGAAATTCATAAATGAATCCCTGGAAGAATTGCTGAATAAATTTCTGGAGAAATTACTTGAGGAATCTATGGAGGGATCCCTGAAGAAATTTGTCGAATTTCTGAATTTTACTTCGTCGAATTCCTGGAGGAATTCTTAGAAGAGCTCCGAGAGAATTTCCTTTAGGGTTTTCTGGAGAAATCCGTGAAGGAATTCCTGGAGGAGTCCCTAGAATAAATCTTGGAGGAATTCTGACAGAAATTCCTAGAGGATTTTTTGGAGGAATACCTGGAAGAATCTCTGTAGGAATTCCTGCAGGTATTTCTAGAAGAATTCCTGAAAGAATTTTTGGAAAAATTGCTGAAGAAATTTTTGTAAGAATTTATGAAGGATTTCCTTAAGAAATTACTGCAGGAACTCGTGGTGGAATTCTTTGAGGATTTTCTGGAGAAATATTTGAGGCATCCTGAAGAAATGTCTGGAGGAACTCTTCGTGGAACTTCTGATGGAATTCCTGGAGGATTTTTTGAGAATTTCTGAAAAAAATCATGGATGAATCCCTGGAGAAATTTCTTAAGAAATTCTTGGAGGAATTCCTGGAAGACTTCCGGGAGAAATTATTTTATGATTTTCTGGTGGAATCCGTGGAAGAATTCTTGAATTATTTCGTGGAGGAAATCCAAGAGGGTTTTCTACAGGAATCCCTGGAGGTATTCCTGGAAGATTCATTGGAAGGATTCGTGGAGGAATCCCTGGCTGAATTTGTGGAAGAATCTCTGGTGAAAACGCTGGAGGCATCCTGAAAGAATTTCTCGAGAAATTTCTGAGGGAATTCATGCACGAATCCTTGGAGGAAACCTGGAGGAATTCCTGAAAGAATTTTTGTAGATTGCAACAAGGATTTTAAAAGTAATATTTTCTATCTAGGAATTCTGACTCAATTTATGGATTCTTCTAACATTGCTAATTGTCCAAAATCTAAATTCTTTCGCAACGACATTTATAAATTTTTCAATATAATTTATAATTTTCTGAAGAGATCTCTGAAGGAACTCCTAAAAATATTTCTACAATAGTAGGAACTACTGACGGAGCTCCTAGATTAATCTCTGAAAATTACTGGAGAAGCTCATACAGAAGTTCTTGAATAAACACCTGAAGAGCTCCTAAAGTAATTTAGACGGAACTTGTGAACTAATCTCTGAAGGAACTCCAGGAAGAGCAAAATATTTTTTGAAGCAATCTATGATAGAACTTTTGGAGAGATTCTTAACCGTTCAGGACGCGCGCCTGTTTGACACCAAAACTGGCGAGGTTTTTTGGTGGTGTTGTACTTTTTACAACAGCGCGCGTCCTGAAGGGTTGAGGAAAGTCATGGAGTAGGGTCTTGTACCATTTGGGCAGGTGTACCAATTTTGGGCACTTGCCGCTATAACTAAGTCAATTTCAAACCGATTGATTTGAATTTTTGTATAGAGTTAGGCACGTACAGAATCTACCTCTGTACAAAAATTCAAATCAATCGGTTTGAAATTGACTTGGTTATAGCGGCAAGTGCCCAAAATAGGTACACCTGCCCAAATGGTGCAAGACCCTAGGTGCTGATTGAAATTTCAAAGGAATCCCTATAAAAATCCCTGCAAGAACCCATGAAGGATTCTCTGAAGGAATTTCCAGCAAAATCGTTGAGGAAATTTCAAGACAAATCCGCGAAGGAACTACTGGAGGCATCTGTGTGGGACTTCCTACTTTCTGAAGGAACTCCTAGATGATTTACGAAATCAAACATTGGAGAAATCTCTGGGCAAATCCCTGAAGGAACTGCTGATAAATCTTTACAGAAACTCCATGAGTAATCCCTGAAGAACTCCTGAGAATACCCTAAGGGTCATGGAAGAATCTCTTAATGAACTCGTGGAACCATCAAAGACTGGCAGTCTCTAATAAGGATAGGGATACCATTCCTAGAAATCCGGAAAAAGCCCCAAAAGAACGGAACTCCTGGAGGAATTCCTGGAGCAACCCCTGGATGAATCCACCAATAAATTCCAGTGAAAATCTATGAAAGTACTTGTGCAGATATTCCTATACTGCCCAACCGCTATCAGTAACACTCGAATAGAGTAGACATTGGAGAAGATGGAGTTCAAAGTTGAAACTCTTGCTAATAAAAAAATTAATAGTTTTTTTTAATAACTCATGAGTTCAAAATAAATCGTTCGCCAACGTGTGACTGCTTTCACATAAAATGTTTAATGAGATAAAATCTTGGATAAAATAACTATTTCACAAATCCTAGAACAAATTAATTTTAAATATACGCCGTATTATTTTAATAATCCTTGGAGACTACGTGTCTCCATTTATGTTAGCTAATTAAACTTCAACAAAGCTGCAAACCTTGGAACATTCTTTTTGGTATTACCATCCCTTTGTTTTTGAGACCTCAGAGCCATCATTTCGTACTCTAGTGATTAGATACTCTTAACATATTAATTACACATGTGTATATAAATTATATAATGAGCCTGATTAAATTATGGGTGTCCTCTAAATATGTCTAATTTTCACTACTTTTTACGGCCAGATGGAATGGTGGAAAAATGGTGAGGCACTGCGCTATTGTTAATGAGATGTAAATATCAGATTCTACTCCAGAAACCATTAGAAACGACCGTATAATAACATTATTTACACAATCGACTAAAGATTACAAAAATAATACGGTTCCCGTATCACCTTAATCGGAAGTGCTATGTTTTCCGATATAAAACAACCGATACAGGCAAATGAAATTAATTCATGAAATAAATTAGTTACCTACTCTTACCTTTTCGTCAACAAATGGATCAAAGCAGAATGCAGCAACTTCGACTATGCTCAACCTAATTCATTGAACAGGACTATTTTTTTTACTTCCTCGTACTTAAAGTATCTTTGTGTAAATATTTCACAAGATATACAAATTTTGCAGTTCATTGCAAGAGGAAGGTCTCAGTTAACTGTGAAAGTGCTCATATAACATTGTCAGCTGAGAAGCAGGCTTCGTCTCAATTGAAACGTTACGTCAAGAAAAAAATAATAACCAACTCTCGTTTATCATACGTTCAAAACTGGAACCATAAATTTCTTTTTGATTTTATCATGATTGAAAAATTATTTCCCATTGTTTTGTTGGTTTTGATGCAACCCCAAATGGAGCTCCTGCAGACTACATGAATATTTTGAATAATACACTAAATATAGGTACATCATTTCAAATAATTGACCACCAGCTTGCTGAACCCTGAATAATTGAATCCCTGGATACCTGATTAAGGCTGATAAGAATTTCAAATAATTGAGACACTGTGAAAGATTTATTGTTCATGTTATTTAAATTTGTAGTTTATTTAAGCGAATTTTTTTTCTGCGCTAACTATTTTGCCACTATCTGGGGGAGCGACACTAGTTTTGCAAAGCCAAAAAACCTCAAAAAAAGCCGAAAAAAGACCAAAACAATCGCTAAAACCCGCATCATCACCAGACATTATTGCCTATTACCTGTTGTGATGAAGAATATGCTGCAGCGAAGCTATTGAACAATCCAGAAATCCAGATGAACTCCAATGCACAATCAGGACACCGATGACGGCTGCTTCCGCATCTTGGATGCATAATTTGCATACCGTAGGCATGCACTTTTGCCTTCAGGCGGCGCGGATTCAGTCACAGAGGACACTATGCCGTATCAAAATAATCGATGGATAATCCGAGTTGATTGACACGGGTGAAGGCTGCTTCCGGATCTTGGGTGCATAATTTGCATACTGTAAGTAGGACCGCGTTCCTAGCCCGGCGGCACTTTTATCTTCAGGCGACGAGGATTCACTTCAGGCGACGAGAAGTCACTTATCAAAAAAAATCGATGGGTAATCCAAACTGATTCCGATCCGTAGCGAATAGGCTGCATCCAAAGATTGCGTGATCATATTTTTTCTTCCTGGAACAATGTTTCAGCGGTTTCAGCCGGCACGGGCAATGTTGCTGGTTCACGTCACGGGCGGCCGGTTCGAAGACATTCCGCAACATCATCCTATGTATCCCATTTGTGTCCAGCTGGATTATAATATTATAATTATCAAGAATGCTTTTTCGCATAAACTCGCAAACAAATTTTCGCGGCGCGGAGGTTCGAACACTGAAAAACACACAAGTTTTGATAAACAAAACTGACAAGCGGCGCAAACTGAGTGGTAATTCGTGCATGTTCGTGCAACAACACTACACACGCTACGATCGGTTCGTCAAACTGTTCGCTCCGCCCACCGTTGGTTTGAGCAAAATCAAACTGGTTTGATTTTTGCCGACCAAACCGTCAACCGTCAAATCCGTTTGACGAACTGCCAAATCGGTTCGTCAAACAGCATCACACACGGTCAAACACAGCACCAACTCAACCACCAACCTGGGGGCGGAGTCAATGTTGGTCAAACCGTTTGAGTAGTGTGTAGGGTGCCTAACAACTGCGAAAGTTGTTACATAGGAATGACCAAAAACAGCCTACGAAAACGACTATCAGGGCACAAGTCAAACATAAACAAATTAGAGAAGATGCAAAACGAAAACCACACTAACACAGCCTTAACAGCCCTAGCAGAAACAACAACAGCGTTGATCAAGCATTGTATACAGAGCCAACACAAATTCGACTTAGACCGAACAGAAATTATAGATCACAGCAATAAAACTACCACACTCCCCTTCCTAGAAATGTGCCACATCACAAATACTAACCACACAGTAAACAAACGTACAGATGTAGAGGGATTTAACACTACATATGCTGCTCTCTTGCACAGTATTAAGAACCATTACGAACACAACAAGCATGACCGAATTAGACCAGAATGATGAAACTTTTCAACCAAGAGAAAGATTTCAAAACCGCTGCAACTAACAACAGTGAGGTCCAACCAACAGAAGACAAAAAGCGCGCAAAAATAGTACAGAAACCAATTTTAAATTTTAGTTTTCACCGCAGTTAGTGTAAGTTTAAAATAATTTCGAACAAAAATCCATAACGGAAACACTAAAGATTTATAAATTACAGCATGTACCAACATTATAAAACCCCGACAGTTACAGTTCGCCATAACCCCAAACCAAAAACGAATACTTTATTGTAAGTTAAAAAAGTGTAGTATACTTAAAATATTGTAATGAAACCAATAATAATTACAGTTTCCCCTGAAGAAGGCGCCATACCTGCGCCGAAACGTCGGGTTAAATAATAAAACTCGTTTTACCAATTAAAAAGACTGCGTTGCCGATAATCAAAACAGCTATAATAGTACAGTCGAACTCTCATCCAATTGAACAATAGATGTTTTACCCGGATTAACCGAAAGGCCATATTGGCGACACCAACCCTCAACTACCTGAAGGGCGCTTTGCATCAGGTCGAAAAGGGTGGTGATACACATATCAACTAACAATGCTAGGTAGTCGTCGGCAAAACCATAAGTAGGAAATCCGCTATTATTGAGTTGCCTCAATAGCGTATCTGCTACGAGATTCCACAAAAGTGGTGACACGACTCCCCCTTGAGGGCATCCACAAACACTCAATTTCCTAATCGCCACTTGACGCAGTGTCGAGAAGAGATGTCGGTTTTTGAGCATTCGGTGACTTCATTTGGAAAACGTTGGAGATATGCCATGACCCCGTGTGGCTTCCAATATGGCATCGAAAGGCACGTTGTCAAAGGCACCCTCGTTATCTAAAAAAATACCCAAGCTGGATTGCTTTTGAGCGAATATCTTCTCGATATCGTAAACAACCTTGTGTAAAACAGTCATAGTGGACTTACCAGATTGGTTGGTATGTTGGCTCACATGAAGAGGCACATTGGCCAGATGAAAATCACGGATGTGATGATCCACAATGCGTTCTAAGCATTTCAGAAGAAAAGAGGTCAAACTGATACATCTGAAACTCTTTGCTTTTTAATACGACGCACGACCCACTTTCGGAATAAACTTCACAGTAATATCCTGCCAGGATTTGGGACGATACCTTGTAGCAAAACTGCAAACAAGTTTTTCTTTTTGCCTTTCTCGTACACTAAGTGTACTGGAAAGGCTATATGTTCACACCAAAAATGACTTTTTGATAGGAGGCCCGGAGGTTCGAGTCACATATACCAATCAACTCAGCTCGACGAATTGAGGTGATGTCTGTGTGTGTGTATGTGTGTGTGAATGTGTGTGTGTATGTGTACAAACGAACTCACGTCACTTTTCGGCAGTAAATCTCAACCGATTTTAATGACCGACGGTTCATTCGACGCAGAATCTGGTCCCATTGTTTGCTATTGAAAATGGTTCGGATCGGTCCAGCCGTTCCGGAATTATGGCCATTTAGGCGCTCCGGATCGATACCCCAGGAAGGGGCTAGATATGAAAATGCAACAAACCCACGCATGCGACACATCAAACCACGGCATTTTCGATAATATGATGAACGGTAAGCAAGAAAATAGTCTCAGACCGTATCTGAACCGGCAATGTTCCGGAACCGGTTCCGAAGGTCCCACCAGAAGTGACCAAATATAAAAGTGAACCAAACCCATACATGCGACTCATCAAATCGCAGCTTTTTCAATAACCTGATGAACGGTTAACAGGAAAATAGTCTCAGATAATATCTGAACCGGTAGTGTTCCTGAACCGGTTCCGGGCGTCCCGCCGGAAGTGGACAAATATAAAAATGAAACAAACCCATGCAAGCGACACGTCAAATCGCGCCCTTTGGGATAACCTGATGAACGGTTAGCAAGAAAATGGTCTCAGATCACATAAGAAACTACCGGTGTTCCATAACCGGTTCCGGAGGTCCCGCCGGAAGTGGCCAAATATAACAGTGAAGCAAACCCAGGCATGCGACATATCAAGTTGCGGCTTTTTCAATAACTTGATGAATGATAAGCAAGAAAATAGTCTCAGACAACCTTAGATTCTACCGGTAGTGTTCCGGAACTGGTTCCGTATGTCCCGCCAGATGTGGCCAAATATAAAAGTGAACCGAACCCATGCATGCGACACTTAAAATCGCGGCTCCTTAGGCGACCTGATGAATGGTTAGTAAAGAATAGTTTTAGACCATATTTGAGACAACCGGTGGTGTTCCGGAACCGGTTCCGGGTTCCCTCGGGAAGTGGCCAAATATTATTTTTTTGCCTTTATTGACGAGATTTTTATCTCGAAGCTAGTTCATCTCGGGACCCTTCCCTTCACTTCCGAAGGAAGAACCTACGTTTTGTGAATATCCCACACACTAAGATCAGCTCGGTATTTTTCCCATCTTTTTACTGAGTTCTCTACAGCAGATTTAACTCGGTACGCTCGGTTGTTTCTTTTGCGGATATCCTATAAATGAGTTACCGAGCTCAGATAATAAACTGTCAAAAGTTACTGATACACGGTAAAAATCGTTACTGGTGAACGGTAAATACGATTACCGAGTGTACCGAGATAAATCTGCTGTTGAAAACTCAGTAAAAAGATGGAAAAAATACTGAACTCAATGAAAAAAATACTGAGCTGGAACATCTGAATCGTAGTGTGCAGGCCCTTGGCATGATAGTCTAGTGTTCTAACCATCAAACCAGGCCCGCTCCACCGCCAAATATTTAAGTGAATCAAACACATGCATGCGACACATCAAATCGCGGCTCCTTAGGTAACCTGATGAACGTTTAGCAAGAAAATAGTTTCAGACCATATTTGGGACAACCGATGGTGTTCCGAAACCGGTTCCGAGTGTTACGTGAGCCGTAAAGTGGCCAAATATAAAAGCGAACCAAACCCATGCATGCGACACGTCATATCGCGGATTTTCCGATAACCTGATGAACGGTAAGCAGTTAAGCAAGAAAATAGTCTCAGACCACATAAGAAACTACCGGTAGTATTCCAAAACTAGCGTTGGGTGCTTCGTCGGAATTCAAAATGAGAAAAATTAAAGCAAGTGATAGATATCTTGACATAACTAAGACGATCTCATCCAATCACACCATTTCAGATTCCTGAGGTGTAATAATGCAGAAAGATGGGTTAACGTTGTATGGAAAAATTAAAATTTAATCGTAATAACTCCGAACAAACTTTTTCAATTCTCTTTCGCGTCTAAAATGACTGCGTAAAATTTTTGTGCGACTGGTTGCTCCCTCACGCACTGTAATGTAGTTGAAAGTTGAATGGGATTCAGTATGAAAAATTTCAGTTACTTGCATGTTTTCGTCAAATTTTACATGCATCTTGTAGCCAATGATAATAAAATGTAGCGTGTGTAGAAGTGTGTAGAAAATACTTTGTCGAAAATCGTTAAGGTATCTGTGTTTGTGAAAAAGTTGTATCGTCTTGGTGCTGATCGGCCTCCAGTGATAGTGAAGGAGGTCAAGCTGTTAACTGAGAGGTCTCATATTTTTCAGCTCTGCCTATACGTTGAACATAACGTCGGAATATGTGCCATCAAAGTCAATTCAATGATGGCTCTGATAAAATTCTAAGTATTCTCATGATTCAGGAACATTTCAGCTCACGTCAACGGAAACGTCATGAGTACATATTCGACGAGAAAGGCACTATCACCACTAGGTGGATCAATCCGGGTTTTTCAAAACATGTTTGAAATTATCAAATCCCTTCTGAAGTAAAATAGGATAAATCCAATCTGCCCCAGGAGATTTGAAAGGAGCAAAGCTAAGAAGTGCCCACTCAATTGATTCTATAGTTACAATACTCCGAGCCGAAGCCAGGGCATCGTAACTACAAGAAAAGACATCAGGCCCATCCGAAGATGTAATATGCACACATCCAGGGAAGTGTGTGCTGAATAAGCATTCCAGAACTTCCTCATCAGAGGAAGTCAGATCGCCATTTGGCAAACGAAGTTCGTTCACTCGGAAATCCTTAGATTTCGTAAGGATTTTATTTAACCGACTTATTTCACTCAAACTGGAAACATTTGTACAAAGGTTTTTCCAGCCGAATCGTTCAGCAGACCGGAGAGCTTTCCTGTAGGCCTTGCGAGCCGACCTGAAAGCGTCTGTTCCAACTCTTTCTACATTGTTTCCTGAGCATCGCCAGATTAGATTTCCACCAAGGGGTTCCTCTTGTAATCTTCACAGACCGTAGAGGGCATGCTTCTTCAAAAGCTTCCATGGTGAGAGCCGTTGTAATGGCATCATCTAAATCACTTGGAGTGTCAATGGATGGTAAGTATACATCCATAAAATTTGGCCGCAACCAAATCGGTGAAGATATTACAGTTTGTCGACCGGGGATTCCTGAAACGCAAAGTTTGCGAAGTAACATTTAAATGTTCAATAAAAGATGTAGCGTTTATCAGATAACGTCATCTTTCCCGAATGGGATTTCAGTTCTCTGAAACTGCACTGGAGCTGCCGATGAAATCATTTGCCGAGAGGATTGAAGCTAGCTGGTAGAACTCAATTCAATCTTAATTTACGAAACCTACCATGTTGCTCAAATGAGGTTAACAATTTGCAGAATAAAATCGTCACTGTTTCATCGGAACATATGCTGATACTGCGAATCCATCTACTGCACAATGGGAAAAACAAATGTGTCAGGCTTCTTTTTGCTTGACCTCGTAAACACCCAAGGTATATCACATTCCCTAAAAAAGTACTTCGGGGAATCTCTTGAAGATTCAGAGAAAATATCACTGAGGAGTCCCTGAAAAGAATTCAGAAAATTTTCATGAAGGATCACCGAAGTAAAATCCATGAGCATCCCTGGAGGGATTCTCTAGAGAAATCCATAATGCACCCAAGAAGAAATTCATGGTAATTTCGTGTAGAGAATTAGGGTATGTGTGCCATCTCACGCTCCCATATTCATCCCATTCGAAAACAAGCGATTACGGCACCGATTGATTCCGTTCTTTTTGTTTTCATGGGTGCTCACTTCTAACAAAAATACAAAAATAAGAAACAAAACAAACAGCCCTTCAATCCTTTGTTTTTCGTAGGATGAAAATGGGAGCCACATGCTTAATAAGGGAACCAATACGCTATGAAGAAATCATGTCATTTTGAATTATCCAAGTAGGGGGATTAGGGGCATAATGGACACCCTAAGCAAATGAGTACGTTAAGCCTGTATAACAGAGTAAAACTTAACATATTATCAGTTGATTTACAACTTTAACTTGTTTCCTACGTCTTTCAATCATTTACTGTAGGTAGAATGTCTATATTGTGAAGAAATGATGAATTGTAAACCGTGTGTTTTTTGGGGCTGGCAGGAAAGGTACGGGGCGAAATGGACACCCATCGGGGCATAATGGACACCCCTGTATATTTTATGCTGTATCTTTGATAATATCGACCAGTTAAGTAATTTGCCTACGGAGATCAATACCACAGATATAATACTCCATCTTAAACGAGTTTACATAACATCAAAGTTAATTTAATAAATTTTAGGCTAAAATAATCGGATTGATTTTTTCCAAACTCTCTAAAACGCCTAACAGTATGCAACGCGCGTACATCCATTCGTAACTGCCAGTGTTCATTTCGCCCCGAACCGACTACAACATTAAAATTGCTATTTTAAGTAAATTTTGATCAAAAATAGAATACTTCATCCATTCCTGAATCTTCGTATACATGTAGAAAAGGTGACAATTCACTTGTTTTTATGGTGGACACACTCAAACACTCGCAATACCTTATTTGATGCTGCTTCGTAATTATAAGAATTTCACCATATGAAAAACATATTTCAATTTCAATGATATTTTGGTTATTTTGGTGCAATATAAACGGTACTTTTGAAAAATAGAACCATAACTTGTTCCTTTACACTAATGCATTAAAAATTTTACATAAAAGTCAACGGTTTCAGCAAAAACAGGGGTGTCCATTTCGCCCCGGGTGTCCATTATGCCCCTAATCCCCCTACAAGGCCCGGGAGAACACATGTGGGCCAACATTTTCGGCAAAATGGAGCCTACATCCCATTGAGCGTCATTACCCTTGCACGGTATAACTGCCTACATTCACAAAACAGCGATGACATGCACTTGTATAACTCGGGGAAGCGAGGCACTAAGGTGGGGCTTAGTGGGGATGATCGTTCGCACTATGTTCGAAGGTAGGCACAATGAAGCGGCAAATTAAATTGAGTGACATAACGAGCGATAATGAGTTGAGCTGATAATCATTTTCCATTTTCGATACCAGAAAACAAAAGGACTTAATCAGGCCTCTCTAATGCTTCCCAGGTGAACGGCGAGGTATCGGCAACTGGAATGAAGCGGAAGTGGGATTCGCGATTACGTGGCAGAATAGAGTATTGCCTTGATGATGACAATTTTCGCATCAATAGCAACGGTGCAAAACGTGGAGTATCTCATCGCTTTCATTAGATTGAAAGGATGTACTAAATGTTTCGGACGTTGAAGATTGTACTCCGATAATTTATTGGATTAAAAAAAAATACCAATCTTGTACCGTTCTATGGAAATTGGGTAATTCTCGCTGAGACCGGCCCATTATTTACACCTTGTCTTCAAAAATGTTTAAGGTGTCGATTTTCTGAAAGCCCTCGCCTAAAAAGTAAGAAAAACGCATTTGATTACTCAAATTGATGGACCCCCCGTAAGTTAGAGCCACAACAATTTTTGCAGACCCCTCGATTTTAGTCAATTGGTGGCTCACTTAAACCGTTATAACTCGAAAATTTCTCCAACAACCACCTCAAAACGAATTGTTGTTGAAAAGAGGAAATATAGAGCTACTATTTACAATAATAAAAAGTTGGGTCGGCCATATTGATTTTGGCCGCCATATTGGATTTTTATACCAAAACATTTTTTTCGCCATGAGGGCAACCACCGATTTTCAAAATTATTTATTGCATTAATTGAAAGCTGGGACATTTATACATAACTTATCGAAAAATTAGAGATGTCTTTTTCTTTTTTCAAAAGTTATCTGCAGTTTTGTAAATCAGGCCACGTTTTTTCCATACATTTCCATGCGCACCGACAACGACATGCAACAGCATCCGAATTTACGCCTACATGTATACATAAAGGCGCGTGTCGCAAAATTTGGCCAAATCGGAGGTTCGTTTCCGTTTTTGACTGTTTCTCAATAATGCGGGCATTGTTTTCATAACTTTTTTAGTGTTTTGAAAAGCATAAACCTTCAGCTTTCCATTAGTGGGTTCAGAATTCAAATTCGTGTTCGTAAACACTGCTAAATAACGCTGGATTTATGTAAACGGTCGGCACCGGGCCCAGTGCGCAAAACTGGCATGATTTACAAAACGGCAGATAACTTTTGAAAGAAGAAAAAGACATCTCGATTTTTTCGATATGTTATGTATAAATGTCCCAGCTTTCAATTAATGCAAAAATTCTGAAAATCGGTGTTTTGGTATAAAAATCCAAGATGGCGGCCATAATCAATATGGCCGACCCAACTTTTTATTATTAGAAATAGTAGCTCTATCTTTCCTCTTTTCAACAACAATTCGTTTTGAGGTGGTTGTTGGAGAAACTTTCGAGTTATAACGGTTAAAGTGAGCCACAATTTGAGCAAAATCGAGGGGTCTGCAAAAATTGTTGTGGCTCTAACTAACGGGGGGTCCATCAATTTGAGTAATCAAATGCATTTTTCTTACTTTTTAGGCGAGGGCTTTCAGAAAATCGACACCTTAAACATTTTTGAAGACAAGGTCTAAATAGTGGGCCGGTCTCAGCGAGAATCACCCAATTCCATTTTTTTTAATCTTTGTACCTTGATGATCTTGAGCTGTAGGAATAAATTTCCCAAATGGAGGAGAACGTGCCTCTGCAGCCTACCTACTGAAGCCATCCCTAGGTGCTACTCCAGGAACCAATAATAAGGAATAACAGGCATCTTCAGTATGTAAGTGTTGGTGATATTTTTTTTTAGAAGGGAATGACGCCTGCTTCGTCAAGGTTGCTCATTATGATGCAATTCGATTGTCCATGGTATATCCACCAAAGTGCAAAAGTTTATGAAAACTTTGGTATAGTTGAATAGCAGAGGGTCCACGTTTGGTGTATGGCGTTAAGATAATTGATTGATAAGAGGAATCAGACAGTTTCGGAGTGGATGACACGTGGTACAGTTCGCGAATCGCATAACTTGTAGTTATGATTTTATAGATGAACACTGTGCTGTTTAGTTGAAGGGCCTTCTACATACGATTCAGAAGTGAATATCACTAGAGTCTGCCATAGCTGTGCCATGATGATCTTTAAAAAAGGTTAAGGTGTAATACCTGGTTAAATGATCAAATATTATCGTTGGGTTAGCATGAGATCACAATCCTTTTACACTTCTATCCTTTATTTGAGTAAGATTGAAATGAGCACCATGCTGAAAACTGAGGGTTCCCCTATATTGAGTTTTTCTCAAGACTAAGAATATTGACTGCTGATTTTCGTTTTACAGGAGCTGCTCCGCGGCACTAAATCATTTAGGTTCCCACCTCACTGACTTGGAAGCCAATCCTCCACTTGAACTTCCCCGTTCTGCGTTGCCAAGGCATTGGCAAAACGTGCTCCTTAGCGTGGCACAAAATACCACAATTCAAAAAGTTCGATGGGCCCCCTTTTTATTTCGTTCTATATGACGCCACAAATTTTCAGCTAAATCCGTTAACATTTGGGCGGTGCTAAACACATTCGAAGTTTGTATGGAAGTCTATATGGGGAAACGTCTTTTTTTGAATTTTTCTCGTGAGCCTACAGCCTACAGCCTTACATGTGCCGAAAAACTTTGTCGAAGACCGCAAAGTCATCCGAAGCTGAGCTAAAAATTTAACCAGAGCATCGTGGCGTCATATAGAACGAAATGAGTAAGGGCTCATCGAACTTTTTGACGTGTGGTTTCTACCATATAAGGTAGAGCCACCCTAGTGCTCCCCTTCTGATGGATTTCCATTCAACTCTAATACATATAAAACCCTAATTAATCCACCTAGCGGTGATGGTGCCTTTCTCGTGCTTTAAAATATCCTTTCAACAAAACTCGAGCGACATGTTGATGACATTGACATAAATACAAAATGAAAACTGCTTGCTAAATCTACTCAATATGGATACTTTTTATATTAGCATAACATCCAATATTCAGAAAATATAAGACAACGATCCAAAACTCAAACCAAACAAGTGTCATGAAGCCGCAAAATTTTGAAACGTCATTTTAGATTTTCCGGTCATCATTTTATGACTCCGGATATCTACCCCAACTAAACTAACCGCCATCTTGAACATTGAGACACCATCTTGGATGTTCTGGTATTCATTTTTGGACTCTGCACCTAAAATTACATAAAATAGTCGCCGTATTGAATTTTGGCATGTCGTTTATGATTTTCTGGTTACCAGTTTTGGACGAAGACCGGCATTCTTCCCCATTCAAACTATAGTCATATTGCAGACCTTGTGAAACAGCGCACAGCTTGGGTTTTCTGATTACAAATTTTGAATTCTGGACATATTTTCATACAAAATATGCCCATAAGGCAGAAATAAAAATCCTATAAAATAGGCACTAACTTGAATACTGGGCCATTATCTTGGACTTTGGACCGCTATTTTGGATACTCTGGTGGACTCCGAACATATTTCCCATACCGAATACACTTATTTTACATAGTTTTAGAGCTCAAAATTCCTTAAAACAGCCACCATCTTCTGTTGACGTGATCAAATTCTTATTTTTCCACTCAACGTTGACCCATCCTGCTATAAATTCACACCTTAGGAATCTGAAATGGTACGATTTGATGAGATCGCTTTAGCTTTGTCTATATTTTGTTCTCATATATGAGAACTTAGACCTATTCGTCACTGTTGTTCATATAATGTTTATCAGGCCATTAAACAAATCCACGATTTAATTTTTCACATGAACGTTGGTTCTGCTACACAACAGCTAGTCTTTAATGTGATCTAAGGCTATTTTCTTGCTAACCGTTCATTAGATTATCAAAAAATCTGGGATCTGATGTGTCGTATGTATGGGTTTGGTTCATTTTTATATTTGGTAATTTCCGGTGGGATAGCCGGATCTGATTCCATGAGTCATGGACCATGACACTACCGGTTGTCCCAATTATGGTCTGAGAATATTTTATTGCTATTTATTCACCTTTACCTAATCACCGCGATTTGATATATCGCATGAATGGGTTTGCTTCACTTTTACATCTAACCACTTTCGAAGCCACAGCTGAACCCGCAATACTACCGGGAATCTAATGTGGTCTGACCCTATTTTTCCATCAGGTTGTCGATAAGTCGTGATCAGTCTTCGCTCTACTGCTCGTGTTGTGTGTAGGTTAGAGGTAACGATAGCGCACGAATGTAACAAAGCCGACTGACACCCGACTGCGGCAACGAAATGAAGGTAGTAAAAAGTGTCGAATGTTTACAAGACTGGTCGTGATTTAATGTACCGCATCCATGGGTTTGGTTAAATTTTACATTTTACTACCCGGATCTGATTCCGGGTAACTACCGGCTGAACCAAATATGGTCTAACATTATTGTCTTGTTAACTGCTCATCGGTTAACCAAAAACGCTGCAAAATGAAGGTGTCACATGCAGGGTTTGACCATTTCGACGGGACTCTCTGAACCAATTCCGGACCACTACCAGTGACGTAAGGCTATTTTCTAGATAACTGTTCATTAGGTTATCGCAAAAGCCACGATTTGATGTGTCACATGCCTGGATTATTTGGTTCACTTTTACATTTTTCCTCTTCCGGCCACTCAAAACCGATTCCGAAACACTTGCTGACCTTCATTAGGTAATCTAAAAAGCCGCTATTTGATGTGACGCATGTACGGGTTTGTTTCTCTTTCAGAATTAACCACTTCGGCGGGAACCCCGAAACGGGTTCCGGAACACTACTGGTTCAGATATGATCTGAGATGGTTTTCCTGCTCATTGTCCATCAGGTCATCGAAAATGCCGTGGTTTGATGTGTCGCTTGCATGGGTTTGGTACAATTGTATATTTGGCCACTTCCAGCGGGACGCCTAGAACCGGTTCCGGAACACTACCGGTTCAGGTATGGTCTGAGACGATTTTCCTGCTCATTATCCATCAGGTCATCGAAAATGCCGTGGTTTGATGTGTCGCTTGCATGGGTTTGGTACAATTGTATATTTGGCCACTTCCAGCGGGACGCCTAGAACCGGTTTCGGAACACTACCGGTTCAGATATGATCTGAGACTATTTTTCTGCTTACCGCTCATCAGGTTATCGAAAATGCCGCAGTTTGATGTGTCGCATGCATGAGTTTGGTTCACATGTATATTTGGCCACTTCCAGCGGGACGACTAGAGCCGGTTCCGGAACACTACCGGTTCAGATATGGTCTGAGATGATTTTCCTGCTCATTGTCCATCATGTCATCTAAAATGCCGTGGTTTGATGTGTCGCTTGCATGGGTTTGGTTCACTTTGATATTTGCCACTTCCGGCGGGACACCCGGAACCGGTTCCGGAACACTACCGGTTCAGATATGGTCTTAGACTATTTTTCTGCTTACCGCTCATCAGGTTATCGAAAATGCCGTAGTTTGATGTGTCGCATGCATAGGTTTGATGCATTTTCATATCTGGTCCCTTCCTGGGGTACCGTTCCGGAACACCTAAATGGCTATATCTCCGGAACGGCTGAACCGATCCGAACCATTTTCAATAGGAAACAATGGGACCAGATTCCGCGTCGAATGAACCGTCGGTCATTGAAATCGGATGAGGTTTACTGCCAAAAAGTGATGTGAGTTTTTTGTACACACACATACACACACACACACATACACACACACACACATACACACACACAGACATCACCTCAATTCGTCGAGCTGAGTCGATTGGTATATAAGACTTGACCCCTCCGGAGGCTCTATCAAATTTTCGTTTTTGGAGTGAACATATAGCCTTTCGGTACACCTTGGTGTACGAGAAAGGCAAAAAGGGAAAAGAGACAATATAATCGTATTACACCCTCGAAATATCAAATCTGCCCAGTTGTCTGACTTATAAGACTGGTCAAAGGTCGTCGGGATTCAAGTAACTAGGTATCCCTTCTTCAAATGGGGGAAGTGAAATCCGAGTGTACCTATAAAGTCAGCAAGCGAGTTCGGGTTCGGGATAGGTCGTCGTAATAAAATTTGATTCGATTTTGATTGGTTTATTGTTCCTGATAATGGGCACGTGGTGACGCTTTGTTCGTTCCGCATCTCCGTCGTCGTATGTGTTGGCTTTCCCGGGTAGGGACCGAACGAAGGGATGCGTAATGGTTTAAGTGTTATCACCACAGTCTACATGATGGCGACGGCTATACTTTCGACGGTTGTACGGGTGGATTGTTCGTCCGGAAGGGTGATGACTCAGTTGTTGCCCGGATGGAAGAGGAATATGACTTCTCGGAAGTCAGACTTATCGCAATTTAATGACCATTGCTACAAGGGAGAAGTTCATCAAACCAATGTGGTTTTCGCTTGAGTAATTGATTTCGTTAGTCTTCTTTGTGGGATTGCTTTCAATTTACTAATTGCTGGGGGTGCTAAGAGCTTCAAATTGATGACAGGTTTAGCATTTCATGGAGTTATTGTCTCCCCTGGAGATAAAAGGTTGTAGTTTGTAGATTTTTTGCACTTTTCAATGAAATGATTGCTCTATTCAGCGTGGAATCTATCCAATGAATAACGAATTCATTACACAAAGTCATTCGAAGCAATAAAGTTGGGTATCGTTATCGTAACTTCAATTACGAGTATGGTTTCGATCAAGTTCACAATAATGGCAAATAACGAACGAAGCTCGTACTCGAGATGACAATGACAACATTGACAAGCTCCGCTGCAACTACTCTCTTGTATGGCATTTTACTTGTGTAAATGTGTAGGGAAGAACAGTCAGTGATGAGACCTTGGGAACGGAAACTCAATAGCTATTGGCGATTTATGCGAAGGTCAGAATCACGGAATCCATTTCATAAAAATGAGAGTGTTTTGAGCAAATATAGGACGTTCTCGAGGTTGGGGAGAAGTTACAGCGAACCAAAATTTGTGGCATAGAATTGTGGACTCAGTCTTATCGGTGTTTAGCGAAATAAAAGATGTTAACTTTTCAGTTAACAGTGTCCTGAACTGAAGTATGTATGTATGTAGCTCTGATACTACACTTATCAGCCAGATAAATGACATATTTTGAGAAGAGATTTGTTTCCTTCCTCTGCTACATTAACGATGTCATTTCGTACGCTGTCCATTCAGGTGTTTGCTGAAGTACTGCTTCCACTATTCGATCACCTCAAACCCGTTTGTTGCACTGCGATGCAAAGTGTTTATTGGATGTGGTTGGTAAGATTCTGTTCTCCCGAATTCAAAAACAATGTTTTTACTTTTAAGGCGTCTGTTGCATTCTGTTAAACATCTGCTATTTTTCTAAAGTTTCAATAGGTTTTTTAAACCTCCCTGTTGACTACTGCCCCTTATTTTTATCCATAAACATTCATACAACACACATCATCGAGACAACCCCACCAGCAGTCATAAGAAGAGAAACCCAACTTTTTCTTCAGCTTAAGCACATGCAGGCAGACCCCAGCGGCAAAGTTGGAAGGAAAATGAAGAATGGTTGCAACTGCTATAAAACAACCATCAGCATAGCATTTCCGGATCGAGTTTTTGCCCCCCAGTCTTCGTCATCGTCACAACAGCAGCAGCAGCACCATTGGACGAGGATACTGCTGTACGGCGATGTCTTCTGGGCGGGCGGTGCTGCTTGGTTTTTCTAACTCTTGCTCATTTCTGATAAATGTTGCCTCACATAATAAGCGAACAACTAGAGGTAGGTACTGCCGGCGGTGTACTCATGTCGCGAGAAAACTGTGCGGTGTGAAGCTTGCATAGTTTTCTCATCAAACATTCAACAATATCGCGGAAAATATTTTCGCGAAAAAGATTTCCAAAGAAACACCGACTCTAGTCAAGCAGTACAACAACAACAACAACAGCTAACGGAGCAAAATCATCTTCAACTAGTTTCCGGAAGTCTACATACATGACTTGATGCTTTTCCCGTGCTCCGGGATGGAGAGAGTTGGTACCTCCAGGAAACAGACGATTGCAAGTTTGTGGCAGAAGAAGGAAGAAACAAGTTGGTGGGGCATACTTTACGATTTTTATGTCTGCGAGTGATGGTTGCTGCACGGTGTTATAAATAATATTTGTTTTATAGTTTTGATGCTTTTTCCCGGTGATGCGTTGAGGTGAACCTATTTGATTGTTTCTGGGTGAGGCATGAAGTTTCCATCATTTGAGATATTTTTGTCAATTTTTTTGAATCATCAGCAAACATCAATAATTATTGCGTTGTAAGGCCGCAAAGCAAAGCAAAGCAAAGCAAAGATAACCGTACACATCGTAGTTGCTACTCCGTGATTGACCAGAACAATCGAAGTTGCACAGAGATCCAATGAATGGTGCTTGGGACTAGCTACATACTCTCAATGTGCACAATTCAAGAGTTCGATATTTTAAAGTCAATAACGGCGCCGGTCACGTCCTTACGGTCATCGGGAAAGGGGGAGGATTGTTAGTTCGACAACCGTTGTTACTAGAAACCGTGGAATCCACAGCATCCCCACAGTTGTCTCGGGAAGGAGTATTTGTTAGTATGGTAGGGTAAGGTGTGGATCTTGGAGCCACCTTTGGTATGATCCACAAGTTATATGAAAATACACGACACGGTCTTTATCCCGATTATGATTTATTTGATCGCGATGTAAAGGTAATGCACATATGTCAACGATCGTTCTATATTGAACGCGTCACCGCATTGATCGTTTACTACCGTGAAAACCGGCTTTCCCACGAATGTTATCACGCGCTTCTGATTTCGCATTCAAAATTCGCGTTCCCATCTCCCTACCGAGAAAACCGACCGACTCACGGAAATAGTCGCGCTTTTCCCACAGTATTTAACTTAGAGTATACGGAGAATAAACTTTCAAGCTTAGATAGCTATTTACGAATTATGTATTTTACTAAGAATAGAGTAGTCCCATGTGTTACCTATGATCGACAGCCGTTGAGGCAATTGAGCCAATAATTTTAAATTTGCTCAATGATTGTTGTGAACTGCAATCACTTTCTTCTAACATTTTATCGCTTCAATATTAGGCCTGCACCAGAACTAGATAAGTATAATTTGCAGATATTACAGACTCCAGGAGTCCTGATGAAAACGCATTGGCGATATAACCCCAACTTCTTCTAGTACTTAAAGAAAAAAAAAAACTCGGAATGATCTCACCCAGTTCCATGTTGTCGGATGACCGCAACCACTCCTCAACTCGTTCAATTTTCTGCAATACTGTTTGCTACTAAGTGAGCATCCATTTTTATCACTTCACGAGGAAGGAAAATGTGCACCTGCCCCAAACACGTGTCACTTTTTCCTTCGAACAATGCCACCCGATCGCGGTCCCCATCGAAACCAGGGTATGAAATTATCGACAAATTGAGACGAAAATGCACTGGCCTGTCCCTGCATTATTATCTTCTTTTTGTAATAAAATGTCTTATCATTGAGTATAACACTTTCAGATGAGACTTTTGGTTTATTTGAGATTGCTTGCTTGTGAACAATAAGCGGCTGTCCATAAACCACGTGGTCATTTTTTTGGGACTTCTCAACCCCCCCCCCCCTCGCGTGGTCATTAGTCCATACAAAATTTTTTATTCGTCCATACAAAATGGTCATTGGCCGAACCCCCCTCTACCCCCCCCCCCCCCCCCCCCTCATGACCACGTGGTTTATGGACAACCCCTAATGCAAATAATTACAACAAAAACAACTAAAATCCATCCCAAAAAATGCCAAATAACTTATTTTTCCCATGATGAATATTGTTGGCTCCATAGCAACTTTTTCTTGTCTCAATTAGACCTTTCGAAAATTTACACAATGAGGAGAATGCTAGCCCCAAGCATCATCTGTTGGTTCTTTGTGTAAATGCAGACGTCCTTGCAATAACCAGGGAATGAAATTATCGATCACGATCGCGATCATAGAAAACTCGCTCACACGCATTATCAGCGAAAAAAGACATGCGATAAATTCAGGCAAGGATTTGTCGCTGGAAAAAGAATCGTTGAATTGCTCGGATGCTCGGGAAACGCCAATTTTCGTCTCAATTTGTCGATAACTTCATTCCCTGGCAATAACAAAGGAGCAACCGCGGGCGGTCAATCATGCTCATGCTCTCAATTAGCACATGATCATAAATGGCATGATTCTGGAACATTTCGAATTGACTTTTCAATAACTGAACATTTGATGCGACGGTCAAAGACGCTATTTTGAACTTGTGTAGCTGTTTTCAATGAATAATAACTATTTTACAAATTGAATGTGGGCCGAATATTGAGGACATTTTTTTCACTATGTTCCCAAATCTTTGCCCATCAGTAAAGTGACGTCAAAAACATCGATAAAAAGACGTCAATAACATTTATTGCGTAAGAACCAGAAAGAACGAATAGGAAAAAAGATTTTGTGTGCGGTGACTGTAAAAATGTAACACAATAATAGGGTTGCGTTGTTTTCGTTACTAAATTAAGAAAGAACTTTAGTTTAAATGATTTATTTAGAGTTTTTTGAAAATTTGGCTTCGAAAATGTAATTTAAAAGTAAAGATTGGTGAACAAACAGAGATAATACTTCAGCAGAAATATTGAAAAAATGAGATATTAGTGGTTATAGTGCATGGAAAGCAATAGGCCAACGTTGTATCCACTAATAGGCCAATTTTTGTACCATAGACCAACGTTGCATACCATCGCATCGAATCTTTTCAACTTAATTAGGAAAATTCTTGAATATTTACGTTAGTTTACTTCCGATTGGTGAAACATGCATTGCCTAAAGTGTGTAATAGGGTCAAAAATTTATTTCTAGAGCTATTAATTCATGAGTTATGGTCAAAATTGTCAAGGCGGCTTGCAAATTAGGCCAAGGAATGGTACATACACCCTATCTTTGCATGGTTGATGAAAATACATTGTAAACTTGGATGATTGTGATCAATTCACATAATAACACAGCGCAACATTTTTTTGTCTCAAGAGCAAACATATGTGTCTCTTGACAGTTTTTGGGCCGCTGAATCCGAATCCGGGCTCAGATTTGCTCCAGCACGTCACAATTTTGAATTCTGGTAGAAATCTCCGGAAGTTAACTATAATGAATCTCAGAGAAATTATTGGTGGATTTTCTGGAAGTATTTCTGGAGCAATCTGTCAACGTATTCATGAATGAATTTCTGTGGAAAACTGGAGTAACATCTAGACAGTTTCAAACTTAACGCGTTTATGTTAAATCTTTAATATTTCTTAGAATTTAACGCTGGTTAACGTTAACGCTAGAGAAGACTATGATAGAAACCTTGCTAAATTTTAAGACTGAATCCCAGGAAAAGCTGAGATTTTCGACTGGAAATTTTATGTTTTGGAACATTTGGCTTTATTAGTCTAGGGAATCCAAACAATTAAATTGGCATTGACCGACGTTTCGTATTATTTTGTTTTGCCTTTACCCTTGAAAAAGCCCTAAAAAAATTAGGCTGAAGCGTGGGCAATACCAATTTAATCGTTTGGATTCCCTAGACTGAGAAAGCCAAATCTTCCAAAACAAATTCTAAGCAACTTTGAAAGAAACCAATAGAAGATTTCCTAAAGGAATCTTTAGTCATAATCATAGGCGCCAACTTAGGGGGGGGGGGGGGGGGCAAGCATGGTTTTGCCCCCCCCCCCCCCAATATTTGACGATTTTTCGATTTTCCCATACAAAAATTAGAAAAAAAAGGCTTTGCCAAACCCCCCCCCCCCCCCCAATAATTTGGCCAAGTTGGTGCGTCTGGTCATAATTAGATTTTTTGAAGAAATCTCCAGGGAAACTTCTAAAAGAATCCATGGAAGAATCGAAAACTTTGGAAGAGTTTCTGAAAAAGTCGGCGGGAGATTTTCTAAAAAAATTAAAGAAATTATTGAAAGAATTATTATTTTAAGATTTTAGGAGATATTTTCGAATACTATTCTGGCAGAATTTCTTGAAAATTTCTTGGATATTTTCTGTAGGAATCTGAAGAAGCAGCTGAAGGATTATTTTCGGAATCTGTGGAGGAATTTTCGAAATTATTAATGAATCCTTTGGTAAATTTCTTGAGAAATCTCCCGGTAAATTTCTGAAGAAATCACAAAAGGATTTCTGAAAAAAAAAATCAGCAGCAATATCTGGAGCGTTTCAAGCAGGCTGTTCCAAAATACTATAAATATTATACTTCTATCTCCAAAGATGGAAAGGATAAGACTCTGACGGATGGTTTGGTTATAGACCGATATCCTTACTCAGTTGCATGGGGGAAACACTCGCGCGGATGGTTAGTCGTCCACTGTCAACAGATCTGGATAGGCATAAACGAATCCGCCCACAGCAGCAAGCATTCTGATGAGACTCTGTTTCGGATACGTTCTTTTCCGAATTTCCGTTTTTGGAAAAAGCGTCGAGTGAGGACCTGCACGTAGATGTAGTCTCATTAGACATGTCCAAGGCCTACGACATGACATGAAGACTCACTAGCAACCCTCAAGAGTTGGGATATCAAAGGGCGTATCCCAGCCAACACATGATCGCATATGATGTTGAATAGGATGCTAAAGTGGAGGCAATATGCGTTCACTTTTCACGCGGTTAAATGGAAACATGTACGCATATGGCCTCCACTTTAGCATCCTATTCTCCATCATATACGACTTTGTGTTGGCTGGGATATTAACTACGTAGCAAACTTCGCATTTTCCAAGTCTTGAATGCAGAAGCAAGACTTGAAAATTTTATGGATCAATTCTGGAAGAAATCCCTGGAGAAATGCTTAAAGCAATCCTTGGAAAAAGTTCATGATGAAACCCTTTGAGGGTTTTCTGACGAATCCTCGGAGGGATTCTTAGAGAAATTTTTGAAGATATTTTTCAAGAAATTCTTGGTTAAATCTTTAACCCTCCTAAGATGTTAGGTTATTCGCTCCACGATAGCGTAGTACACGTCAGTGTGCCTGTTTGGATTATGTTTACCCTAACATCCTATTAGGTTTAATGGAATACATGGAGATATATTACAAGGGTCCATGGAGATATACTTAAATTATCCTTGAATAAATCGCTTGGAGAGATTGTTAGAGATATTCCTGAAGGAATAGTTGCAATTGCAAGTTTACCGCCAGAAATCCCTGGAGGAATTTTTGAAAGAACCCATGGGGAGCGTCTTAAAAGCTTTTTAGTGGGCGATTGGAGTCTGGGATTGAGTTACGAGCCATGTATTAGGTATGGGAAAGGACGGGAGGGAGAGTAGAAAATCGGTCAAAAAATGTTACGCCATTTATGTAAATTTTTTTGGAGGAATTCCTGTTGGAATAAATGGAGGAATTTGTTTAGATGTATGGTAAATTACTCGAACAAATCCTTTGAAGAATTCTTGAAGTAATTTACAGAGGGTTCAATAAAGAAATTATGGCAGAAATCCTTCGAAGAAAATCCTAAGGGTTTTCCTGATAAAAAAAAATCATAGAGGAAATGATGATGGATTCCTTAGGAAAAAAAATCTGCATTGTTAAATAAATCTTTGGAACATCTTGCATAAAGACTGAACTAAATTTTTGAAAGGCAAAACGCTGAAAGAAAATGGCTATGCAATGAAAAATAGAATGAACGCAATGCCATTACACAATGCTTCAATTTATCTGCACACTGACTATGTAGCAAATACACACTGAGTGAAGCAGCTTGTAACCGTTCGTCGAATTAGCTTGAATGAAACTTAAAACGCGGTGGCTTTTGCGCCACTCTCGCGTACGAGAGACCACCGGTTCATTCCAATGTTTTGCCCGACTAAATTGATGACTCTTCACTCAAGGGCTTCTTCGAACGGCCGCTATCTTGAACAAAACCCCATCGATGGCGTTAAGTAGTTTTTACGCCATGTGCGATTTAAATTTGGCGCACTTGTATATAATAGTTTGTAAATTGAATAGACGACTGCTTCAATAGCAGGAAATTTACTTGACTAGAGAAATCGACTTGACTCCGTCACTTCATAGTTGAGTCGGCTGGAGAGCAGAAGTGAGCTTCGGCGACCTTCTCCCAGTTTGTACTGTTTTAAAGGTGTGTAGTGTTTATTAGAGTTATAGTTTAGTAAATTAATGTAGTTTGAAGTGGATTTGAATTTATTTGTCTTTGTTTTTCGTTTTGTAGTTATTTGAATAGTGGATTTAGTCGCCAGGGGCAGACACTCTGTTCCCTGAGCATTTGTTTGATTTTCAAAAGGTAATTATTAAAAGTGAATTCGTTTAGTGTATATTTTTTAATCTTGTGTCTCGTCTTTGGACATCAGCGTCCAAGACGCTTTTTATTTTGGGCTTTAAGCCTAGTGCTCGTCCTCGCCCGCCAGTAACTGGTAGCTAAACGGACTCAAGGGGAATATTTCCGGCCTACCTGCGTGCAGTTTAGGCACGATCAGGCAGAGTACCGGGCCGCCGACACCCCTCCGCACCTATAATCCGGCGAACATTAAGGAGAGCAACGTCGACGATTGGCCACGAAGAAGCACTGACACCGAAAAAGCCTGCGCAGGTACGTCGTTTTGAGTTCATGGCCATGATTCTACACACACACAAACACACACTTGACGAGCATTGTGAAAAATAATATACTTTGGACAAATTTAGTTGTTTAGTTTTCTTTGTTTCTTTTGTTTTTTGTTCCTTTTATTTAAATAAATTCATTTCAAACACTTTTTATTGTTCGGTTATTGTTGTTCATTCAGTTTCTAGTCTCTTTTGGTGTAAATTTCCGTTATAGTTTCAGTTCGTTCGTTTTTGTGTGTATAAATTAGTGCGTTTTGGGTTTCAGATCAAGTTAGCGGCCGTTCGAGAAAGCCCTCGAGATAAGAGTCGTGGATTTAGTCGGGCAAACCTGAAATGAACCGGTGGTCTCTCGTTCGCGAGAGTGGCGCAAAAGCCACCGAGTTTTAAGACTCTCGAGTAAATTCGGCGAACGGTTTCAAGCTGCTATCGAATAGAATTATGCAGGAGTTTATTTTTTTGGGAAAAGGAGATAGTTCAAATACCAAAAGTCTTCCAACGTGGTGGATTGTCTTTCATGATAAAAATTAAATGCTATTCTTTTATTTTGTCCAACGTTTCAGTCCATTGGAGACCTTCTCCAAAGACTTAATCGTTACCGTGTTCAGGCAAAATATGCGATCTTGGGCTTTTTTTTACTGTAAGCCATTAAGCATGGAAATACTTTTTTTAAGCCATCAAAAGGTAAATTGATGGATTAATATCTATATTATATTCAAGGTTGCAACCATTCATTTGCAAAGATTTACATTCATTTGCTATTATCTCAGTTCAGAGGCATGCTATCGAAAAACAATGTATGGATGAATTTAACCTTGTAGTTTTAGCTGAAAGTTTGCCGAATAACATTGGGGCCGCAAACGTATACCAAAGTCGTGAGCGAGCTGTGAAGGCAACTCTCCAGGCGGTGAATGTAAATTTCATTCACGCTGTGGAAAGTTGCCTTCACAGCTCGCTCACGACTTTGGAATGCGTGTGCGACCCCAATGTTATTCGGCAAACTTTCAGATAAAACTACAAGGTGAAATTCATCCATATATTGTTTTTCGATAGCATGCCTCTGAACTGAGACAATAGCAAATGAATGTAAATCTTTGCAAATGAATGGTTGCAACCTTGATTATATTAACAACTGGAGCATTTTATGTTTATGTGACTTGTATGGGAAATATCGTACCTAACATAAATCGCTTAAAACTATCAAATTCGATTGGGTAAAACAAAATATTTTGCATGACTCGTTAATTTAGATGTTAATTGACCAATTTACCTTTTGATTGCTTGAAAAAAATATTTCTATGCTTAATGGCTTGCAGTCAAAACAGCCCAAAATAGCATATTTTGCCCTATAAATTGAGCTCAAAGTTGTGTCGTGCTGGAGCAAATCTGAGCCGGGATTCGGATTCAGCAGCCCAAAATCTGTCAGAGATACATAAGTTTGCTCTTGAGACAAACCAAAAGTTAATTTTTGTTACGCTGTGTAATGGGGCTTCGAATTTGGGCAGCACTTTTATGAAAATACGGTTAAATCATATTACTCTTTAGGAAACAAAATTTCCTTAAGCTTTGTAAATTTTTGCATCAGTTGTACCAAATGATCAACGAAGGTATTCTAGTTCATTCGGAAATATCATGGGGATGATAATATTCTGTTTTGACATGAATCTAGAACGATCATTATCGTGACATAATTATAAGTCGAAATTAGCTGTTTTTTGGCACTTAGGGTAACATGTAAATAATGATTATACGCAACCAAATATGTAATAGTTTGCATAGACAAAGCGGTAAAAATATTGAAAAATATGTCGTTTGTTTTCGACTACTGTAATCAACTTTCCCAATAACTTTAATTAAACTATTTTTCTAGCATAACCCGCATAGATGCTGTTTGTAAACAAAAAAAAAATGTTTTTATTTTGCTTATACATTTTCCAGCTCACTTAAAAAAACCCAGATTTATCCACCTAGTGGTGATAGTGCCTTTCTCGTCGAATATGTACTCATGATCTATCCGTCGATGCAATCAATCTTGCCAGTGATCAGCCCCAAATTTCTGTGCTTTTGTAATGAACGAGATGGAGGAAATGCTCATAACAGCGATCTGGAACTGTACCACTTACGAATTTCTGAATCATGAGAATACTTTATTTAGAATATCAAGAATTTTATCGAAGTCATCCTCGAATTGGGGCACTTATTCCGACGTTATGTTTAACGTATGGGCAGAGCAGAAAGTATCAGCCCCCTTCACTGGAGACTGTTTCATACCAAGATGACAATTGCTAACCATAATTAAACTTTTTTCACGGAGATCACTTTGATAAAGTTTTATCTGCACACTTTATGCTATATTTTATTATCATTGATTACAAGGTTCATGTAGAATTCGTAATGTAGTAATTTGAGTTGCCAATGCTATATCACATTCAAATATCAACCACATAACAGAGCTCGCCCTCCAGTCACATCAAAATTTTGCGCAGTAATTTTAGACGCAAATAAAGATTTAAAAGAATGTTCGGGGCTGATGCGCTTAGATTTTAATTTTTCCATACAATGTTGACCCCCCTAATAGAAAAATGTGATACAACGTGCTTAACAACCCTTTCGGGCTATCATCTTCATCATTCAGGGAATGATACATTCATTCACCCTATCAGCCGTGTATAATACATTTTTATTAGGGCCATCCTACTGTAAATTTACGTCTCAGGAATCTAAAATGGTGTGATTTGATGAGATCACTTTAGTTTTTTTATAGGTTTTTGGTTCTCTTACACATATCCATCGCTTTCATTGATTGAGTTCATTTTCGTAATTCCACTGAAGAACCCAACGTTGCTTCTGCAACACCACCTGTGGCCTCTTATGTAGTCTGAGTCTGTTTTGTATTGCTTACGAGACCCCCGGAAATGATTCCGGAACACTACCGGTATATTTAAATCTGGTCTGAGTTTATGAAAACTGTTAATCAGGTAACCCGGAACTAAAAATACTACCGGTAGTAATTTCGGTGGACTGTGCCTATTTTCTTATTATCCATGCATCAGGTTACTGACAAAAAAAGTGATTTGATGTACCGCAAGCATGGGTTTGATGCACTTTTATACATGTCCACCTCCAGTGGGACACCCTTAACCGGTTTCGGAAAATTTACATGGTTCATTTTTACATTTGACCAATTCCGGCGGGACACCTTAAACCGGTTGTGGAACACTACCGGTAGTCTCTAACGTAATTTGAGCTGATTTTCTTGAAAACCGTTCATCAGCTTATCGAAAAAACCGCGATTTGATGTAGCGCATGCATGGCGTTCAATTCCCTTCTACATTTGACCATATCCGAAAGAACACCGGGAACCGATTCCGGGACACTACTCGTTTTCCCAAGCATGATCTGAGATATTTTTTCTTGGTAATCGTTCATCCGGATACCTTGAAAACCATTTGATGTGTCGCGAATACTTTTTTGGTTCTCTTTTACATTCGGCCACTTTCAGCGAGACACCTCGAACCGATTCCGGAACACTATCAGTAGCTAGATCAGTAGTTTCAAATGTGGGCTTAGCTTATTTTCTTGCTGATCGTACAAGTTATCGAAAAGGCCACGATTTGATGTTTCGCATGTATGAATTAGGCCACTTCCGGCGGGACACCAGGAATCGGTTCCGGGATGCTACCGATTCTAATATGATCTGAGACTATTTTCCTGCTTACCGTTCCTCGGGTTATAGAAAAACCGGCGATTTGATGTGTTACATGCATGGGTTTGGTTCACTTTTATATTTGACCACTTCCGGCGGGACACCCGGAACCGGTTCCGGAATACTACTGGAACAGATATATAAATATAGGTGATTTGATGTGTCGCATGCATGGGATTGTTTCACTTTTATATTTGGCCAATTTCGGCGGGATACCCGGAACCGGTTCCGCAACACTAGCGGTTCAGATATAGCCAGCGACTATTTTCCTATTCACCAATCATTAGGTTATAGAAAAAGCTGCGATTTGATGTGTTGCATGCATGGGTTTGGTTCGTTTTTATATTTGGCAACTTCCGTTGGGATACCCGGAACCGGTTCCGGAACACTACCGGATCAGATATGGTCTGAGACTATTTTCCTGTTTACCATTCATCAGGTTACAAAAAAAAAACAGTGATTTCATGTGTCGCGTGCATGGGTTTGTTTCACTTTTATATTTGGCCACTTCCGGCGGGACACCCGGAACCGGTTCCGGTATGCTACCGGTTTAGATATTATCTGAGACTACTTTCCTGTCTGCCGTCAATCAGGTTACAGAAAAAGCTGCGATTTGATGTGTCGCATGCATAGGTTTGGTTCACTTTTATATTTGGCCACTTCCGGCGGGAAACCCGGAACCGGTTCCGGAACACTACCGGTTCAGGCATAGTCTGTGACTATTTTCCTGCTTACTGTTCATCAGATAATCGAAAATGCCGTGGTTTGATGGGTCGCATGCATGGGTTTGTTGCAATTTCATATCTGGCCCCTTTCTGGGGTGCCGGTCCGGAACACCTAAATGGCCGTAACTCCGGAACGGCTGGACCGATCCGAACCATTTTCAATAGGAAACAATGGGACAATATTCCGCGTCGATTGAAACCAATAGCGTTGAAATCGGATGATATTTACTATCCAAAAGTGAGGTGACATTTTTGTACACATACACACACACACACACACACACACACACACACACACACACACACACACACACACACACACACACACACACACACACACACACACACACACACACACACACACACACACATACATACACACACACATACACACACACACAGACATCATCTCAAATCGTCGAGCTGAGTCGAATAGTATATAAGACTTGGCCCTCCGGGGGTTCAATCAAGATTTCATTTTTGGAGTGAACATATAGCCTTTCGGTACACCTTGGTGTGCGAGAAATGCAAAAATCCATTTTTAATGCAAATGTTACTCTTCTCAACTTATAGTATGACATAAAAACATAATTAAAAATGATAGAAATCGATGACATTTCAAATAGCAAATGTTTGGCATCATCCGCACGATGATAATGTGATTTTGGGTAGCCTAGAGTAAAACTTTTTCTCATACTATCGTCTTTCGCCGATAGCTTTTGTTCTATTCGTGCAATTTACTTTATATGGTGTTAGGTTGTGCCTTCACACCGCCTTTTCAATAAAATTTGCTGTTTTTCTTTCTGCTTCGACCATCTCTAGGGATCAACAAAGCGGTAGTTCGCTGTAGGGGTCTGTTGCTCAGCTTTGTCCTTAGGGATGATCCACTAACTAAAATAAGCTTTTCCCACACTAACTTATATCTTTTGTCCTGTTCAAACTACCATTTCAATCTACTTGATATCATATTGAATTCATGAATCCCCCACTACTTGAGCACCCCTACTCAACCTAGCAGCATCATATTTGCTTTTATGTTCCAGAGTGTCAATTTCTTCCAAATTGGTGCGAAGCTGAGGAGCACCCAGCCCGAGGAAGAAGGGATCGCACCGAAACACCAAAGTATACGAGGTGGCAGCCCAAACGCAATATGACAAGTTGGAAACGAGCCGGGTGGGGATCTGTATCGAATAAAACAAGCTCATTCGAGATTTCCACCATATCGAGATGTAGGCACGGCGACGACACATGGAGCTTTCGGCTCAACAACCGACCGCGCGTCCCATGTGTTGCTTTCATGGCTTGAGCTCGACTCGGTCGATGCGTACGGTGGTCGGGGAACCGGAAAGAGGAACCCAGGCAGAAAGTCTCACAAACGTAAACGACTTCGGCTGACTGCTAACTGACAGGCAACTTGACTCCATATAAAAGAAATTTAGCAAATCTTTCTGTGGAGATCTCCCACTCTGGGCGGTATGGCGCTCCATATGGACATCGTGTAGCGCAGAGTTGGGTGGGGCGAGGGGTCCCAAATGCGCAACTGTTGGGTGTCGCTGGAGGAAAGTTGTTCGTTTTTGTCCCTGTTTGTCGCACACCAGCACAGCCACTTGACATCAATCAAAGCGACTTTTTCTGGTCGTGCTTTTTTTATTGAAAAAGAAAATATTTTCTTTTGTTCTTGAACATTCAGGCGTTTCTTTGTGAGCTGAGGTGTAATATGATTTGGGGTGTGGGATTGAATTCAATGTTGGCGAACAAATAATACTGATTGCACGAAATAGCATTCCGTGGATTCGATTCGGCATCGTGTTATTCAAATAGATTATCAATTCATACATTCATAGTTTCTGAAATTGTTGGTGACTTGAAGTATGCGTTTATGGGCAGCTAATTCAACTAGTTCTGTGGCATATGGAGAGAGGCCTATATAGCCGATGAAGAAGATGTCAGTTATTATCAAAGACAAACAGACGTAACTCCTAGCGAATTCATCAAAACATTTGCTCAATTTCTTTTTCACGAACACACTGCCACCATTTGGTATAACCGCTCGAGACGGTTTCCGCCTTGATGGATGGCGATTTGCATCATTCAGCAACGTATACATTACACTAGCAACTGTCAAAGCGATCGCCTCTGGTTGAAAGATCGTGGAAATCAAAGGGAACCAAGGAACGCATGATAATCTAACTCAAACATCAACACGTGTACTCTAAGGTGTAACTTATGTTTTGGCCCCTGTTGTCGCTCCTTACACCTTTCTTGTATTCTTTAACATTTTCAGGATATTTTTCTAAATAGATTTCAGAAAAGAATTTGTCAATGGTATACATCATAACACTCAAGTAAACACTAATATACTATGATAAATACTTTTTCGAGATGTTCAAGGTTATCTAAATTGTCCTGGAATTGTAATACTCCCGAGCAGAGGAAAATATCAAAATAATAACAACGGAATCACAAAACCTGTCTTTATATCTCGGTTTGTAATTATTAACTTATTAAGTCATCACCGTTCCACAACATGTTCTGTTGGGCAATCTTATTTTGTGATGATCGTGCTCTTGGTATATTTTCTTTACATTTCAATAACATGTTTTGTTGTAGCACATGTTCAGTTATTATTGTGTCATTGAGACTAGTACAAATATTTGATCATTAATATTACAACAAAACTAGCTTTGTAATCAAAACTACACCATTCGAGATTTTCGTTGTTCACAGCATTTCGTGAGGAACTGTAAGAGAAAATATTATTTTGTCATCAGTTCCTCTTCTTACTGATATTACGTTACAGTGCCAACTTATCAGCCTTTTGTTTTATAAGCACTTTGAAAAGTATGCCTGTTTTTTTTTTGTCCCAGTTTCAGTTAGGTATGAATACGAAAATAGAGAGTGTAATAGAGTGTTAGCCACTTTATGAAACATTTTGGATCAACTGGTGGATTTCAACGACGAACAACACATTTTCGACAAAAATGTAAAAAATAAGTCATCAAGAAGAACTCCATTGATTATTTTTAGACATTTTATTTTTATTGATTTCACTGCATCGAGCTCACTTAGATTAACTAGGATAAATGTGTCAGTCAATGAGGTAATAATGTAAATTAATCTTATAAACAGTGACCCAAGTAACAATTCAAAATCATTAATAAGCATGTCAGTTGATTAAATGTGCTACAAAGGCGCCGACAGTTGTACAAGAGTTTATGTTGAACAAAGTGGCGAATAAATGTTTCATGCAGTGGAAACTGCACGTTAGTTAAACATATTTCTGCTTATTGAATAACCAATGGTATAAAAGTTTAAAAACAGTTGCTTAAGTATTGCCATCATCTGTCCTATAGTGCTCTAATAATGATAGAATACATGCTGCTTCCAACGTATTAGATGCCGTTATTCCACATCAGATCTTCAGTGGAACAAGTAGCCTATTTGAAGTTTAACAACTTTTGCTTGATCATTTTATTCAACTACACTGATATAGCTTAACAACAAGATATTACCATGTTTCTTTAATACAAATGTGACACTTTTATTCAAGCAATGTTGATTAGCAGTGGTACTGTGTCATTTAATTATCGTTGTTCGCCATGCCCCTTTTTGTAAACACGATTGCTGATTAGGAGCCTTAAAAGAGCAACCGCGGCTACAAGCTTGAAGACCAAAAAACTTCATGCAGCAGCTCTAAATATCACACTCTTCACACTTTTAAAAACATTTTGACTCACCTTTTACACTACGCTCCAACGACAGCAGCTTCTTCTTCTTCTTCTTCTTTATGGCTCTACGTCCTCACTGGGACTTGGCCTGCCTCACTTCAACTTAGTGTTCTTTAAGCACTTCCACAGTTTTTAATTGAAGGGCTTTCCTTTGCCTGCCATTGCATGAATTTGTATATTGTGAGGCAAGTACAATGATACACTATGCCCAGGGAGTCGGAAAATTTTCCCGACCGGACGGGAATCGAACCCGCCGTCTCCGGATTGGCGATCCATAGCCTTAACCACTAGGCTAACTGGAGACCCCAGCATCGGCAACAAAAACACCAGAAAATGCAACTGCAGTGGATCCTGGGCGGCTCCTCTCTTTGGTATTGACGAGGTAGATTACCCACCAAGGTGGCACCGGTCAAACCGGGCTCAGCTTCCTAATGTTCATATTTCCAGCTGATTGGAGATATACACAATCGTAGCACATTTTCTTCTCGACACAAAACAGGAGCGGTGAAAATAAAACAAATAAGTTCACTTGTTTGGGCGTTTAAATGAAAAAAAGTTCGAAGAGTCACCAATCTTACAACACAACACCGTGAATTACTGACAGGTTGTAAACAAACAAACTAATTAGCATGCATGCCTTATGATTAAACGTTGCGGTTACAATTATTCAAACATTGATCAACTTCAATGTTTATGAAGACAATTAGTTGAATAAAATATGTAAGCAATGTTTAAGCAGCATATGTACGGTAATGTATTCGACTAGGAATTGAATATTTATATACTGCTTTAAATCTGCCGATTCATGTAATTCGGATTGAAGCAGAGCGGATGCAGACGAGTGTGAACCCAAAGATCCAGAGTTCGAGTCTTTCCATTGATGTGATTTGTCCCATAAAATGTAATAAAATAAAGATGTTGGGGGTACATAATCAGAGAGAGCTATTCCAGACACAAATGCAGAAATGTTGAAAGTTAAATCATTTTCTCATTTTATTGTTACATGATGTAACATGATGTTGAAGAAACGTTTAAGAATCGTTTTTGTAGCAATTATAAAATCATATCTATAAATAGAAATAAATTTCGTAAGTTTTATCACGGCTCCAGCATGTTTTGATTGTATTATGGTGAAATAAATATCGAAGAAAGCTTGTTATTATGCGCTATGCTGCTAGTGCACAATAACGGTTTCTAAAACCATTCTTAAATTATTAAACAAATAGCGTCATACAACATTGTTTAATAAACGTTGAAGTAAAGTTTATGATGTTTGTGTAAATTGCTGATGGTTCTAACGTTGAACAAGAGTTTCACAACCGGTGTACGATCATTGGATAAACTTTTATTTCATCGTGCTTATAGAACGGTTGACGTTGAATAAATTCTCATTTTTGGGCGAACAAGAGTTGAAGAACAGTTTCATTTTAAAATTATTCAAATATAACACGACTTCCAGTTTAATAATGTTGCTTTGAGAAACATTTCTTAAAGCAAAAATTGTTTCTTGGGGAACCACCTAATAAAGGGTTTCAAAACGACGGTAGTTTTTCATCGTAAGTTGTTTGGAAAGTAAACGAGAACTATTGTTTCTCTCTGTTTTCGATAAGAAATCGCTTGCGACATCAAAAGCGTCCCAATTACGAATGAAACATTTAAAAATAGATCCTATTGTTGCGTATCCCATTGAATGCATATGGGACTTTGGAGGTGTTCCTATCCGCAACAGAAAAAAAAGCAAATTTTGTTTTCAGATTGTTATCAATAACGTATTCATATCAAAATTTGTTATTGAAATATTTTCAAAATTCGCTGTTATTAAGTTGTTATTGAAACTAACGAAACATGTTATTAAACAGGTCTTTCAGGAACATTTTTTTTTTGTTATAATATTTGTTATTTTGCCGCTTATGACAGACAAGTTTATATCAGGATATGTTATGTAAATAACATGAAAATAACTCTTTCCGCTACTCAGTTATTTTTCCAAAATAACACATTTTATTATGCTGTTGCTTTTCCCTTCTGCTCGGGGGGAGACTCAATAAAATAAATGAAGTTTCAACGTTGCTCCTAGTAGAATATGTTGACAAAGACTCATCAAGAATCAAGAAAAGCATTTTTAATCGACTCAAAAGTATTTAAGATATTCAGGAAACTCCAAATTGTCCCGGAAAAAGATAATATGATCTACCAGATCAACATACACTATACAGTTATTTTAGGTCTTCCAAAATACATAAGATAGGTCTATAGCAAAAATCCACAGCGATCAAAGAGTTCCGGAAACGCGATTTGGTCGAAATCTTTAAACGATACGCTTCGCTCGAAAGCAAGTTTAGGAATTTGGTCAGTGCGAAGAAAAGCGGTTACTGGCGTCGGCCCATCGAGGGCTTGTCATGCGAGACATCGATGAGAACTCTTTGGAGCGTCGTCGGTTAGCGAGGATCGAGAAAGCTTTCCTCGGTGGATTCTCAAGTTCGAGAAAAAAATTTGTCCAGATTCCGTACCCGTGGAGCGAATAATTCGGGATGTTTCCGAAGACAGAGACGACATGGGAAGCCGTTTTCGCTGGTTGAATTCTCACTTGCTCTTCTTTTATTAACAATTCCGCTCCAGGAATGGATCGAATTAAGTTCAATTTGCTTAAAAACCTTCCCGATGTCTCTAAGAGGCGCTTGTTGAACTTGTTCAATCAGTTCCTGGATAACAACATCTTTCCGGATGATTGGAGGCAAGTGATAGTCATAGCTATTCAAAAACTCGGGAAACCCGCGTTGGATCATAACTCGTACCGTCCAACCGCGATGTTGTCTTGCCTACGGAATTTGTTGGAGAAGATGATTCTCTTTCAACTGGATAAACGGGTTGAATCAAATGGCATGCTGTCAGATACACAGTTTGGTTTCCGCAGAGGCAAAGGAACGAAAGACTGTCTAGCGCTGCTTACATCAGAGATTCAGATTACCTTTGCTCAAAAACAGCAAATGGGCTCAGAGTTTTGGGTAATTAAGGGGGCTTTTGGTGCAGTTTGTGTTGATGTTCTTTCCGACAAACTCCACGAAAAGGGCCATTCACCAATTTTGAATAACTTTTTGTACAATTTGCTGTTTGAGAAGCAGATGAGTTTTGCTCATGGTGACTTGACAGTTTCACGAATTAGCTACACGGGTCTCGCCCAGGGTTCATGTCTAAGCCCCCTTCTATACAATTTATATGCCAGAGACATATATGATTGTCTCATGGAAAATTGCACGTTAAGACAGCTTGCGAATGACTGTGTTGTTTCTGTAACGGGATCTGTAAAAATCCTCAAGAAGTTCCTTGGAAATATCTCCAGGTATTTCTCGGGAATTCCTCCAGGAGTTTCTTGGGGATTCCTCAACGAGTTCCTCGGGAATTTCTCAACGAGTTCTTCGGGAATTCCTCGGAAATTCCTCTAGGAGTTCCTCTAGAATTACTCCTCCAGGAGTTTCTGAGAAATTTGTCCAAGAGTTCCTAGGGAATTCCTCCAGGAGTTCCTCGAGAATTCCTCCAGGAGTTCCTCGGGGATTCCTCCAGGAGTTCCTTGGGAATTTATCCAGCAAAAGTTCCTCGGAAATTCCTCCAGGAGTTCCTCGAGAGTTTCTCCAAGAGTACCTCAAAGAATCCCTCAGGAATTCACCCAGGAGTTTTTTCGGGAATTTCTATAAGAGGTCTTTAGATATTCCTCAAGGAGTTCCTCGGAAATTCCTTCGGGAGTTCGTCTGGAATTTCTCCAGGAGTTTCTCGGGAATTCCTCCTGGTGCTCCTCGGGAATTCCCATGTAGTTTCTGAAGGTAAGGAATTCCTGGAGGAATTTCCGAGGACCTCCTTGAAGAATTACAAGGACTCCTGGAAGAAGTCTCGATCAACTCCCGGAAAACTTCCCAAGGAGTTTCAAAAGAAATCCTTGGGAATTCTTGGAGAAATCGACTGAGGATTTGATTGTACGATTCAAACGGCTACGCAGTCTTTTAATATGAGAAAACGAGGTTTACTATTTGCCCGACGATTCGGCACTGGGGATTTGGTATTGGAGAAACGTCGGGCAAATAATAAACCTCGTTTTTCCATATTAAAAAAAACTGCGTAGTCGTTAGAGTCGTAGATTCTTGGAGAAATTCTCGAAAAACTCCTGGAGGAATTCCTGAGAAACTCCTGGATAAATTCCTGAGGAACACATTGAGGAAATCCTGAGAAACTCTTGAAGGAATTTCCATTGAACTTCTGGACAAATTTCCGAGGAACTCCTGGAGAAATTTTCGTAGAATTTTCGGAGGAATTTCCGAGAAACTCCTGTGGATGTTCCTGAGAAACTCCTGGGGGAATTCCCGTGCAATTTCAGAAACTTTTTCCATGGAACTCTTGGAATACAAATCCTAGGATCTCCTTGAGGAATGCCTATGAAATTCAAGGAGGAATTACCATGAAACTTTTGGAGGAATTCCTAATGAACTCCTGGAAGAATTTCCTGGGAACCCCTGGATGCATTAGAAAGTAACTCCTAGAAAAATGGCAAGGAACACCTGCAGAAATTTTCTTGGAACTTTGCGAGAAATTCCCGAGGGACTCCTGGTGGTACTCCCGTAGAGCTTCTGGAGGTATTCCCAAGGCACTTCAGGAGGAATTTCCGAGGAACTCCTTGAATAATTCCTGGAATAATGCTCGGTCAACTCCCAGGAAAATTCCCAAGGAACTCGTGCAGAAATTCTCAAAGAGCTTCAAGAAGAATTCCCGAATATCATCTAGAGAAGTTCCTGAGAAACTTTTGGAGGAATTCCCAAGGAACTCCAGGAGAAATTTCTAAGGAATTCCCAAGGAAATCCTGCATGAACTCACGAGGAACTGCTAGAGAAATTTCCGTGTACCATCCCACACATTTTGGCCACAGACACAGGGCTAGAAGAATACTAGAAGCACCGACGAACCGACGTGACAGTGGCGATTCAAAAGTGTCCCCCCCCAAATTTAACGGTCGACCACCGAAGCAAGCGATCGCTTCTGTCAAATCAGCGCAGACGCGAACCGTTTCCTATATGAACACACGGGGGTTCGGTGTCGAGCTATCAAATCATCGCGAGCCGTTATAGAGGTGGCGACAGTGTTTGGCTATTTTTCATCATGGCGTCGCGGACAACAAATTTGAATTTATTTGTTCTAGCTGTCACGTCGGTTCGTCGGTGCTAGAAGATAGTCCAGAAACTCCCAAGAAGCTAATCCTTGCAGCATCTCAGTAGGGAGAACTGACTCCCATAAGAGTGCCTGGGAGTATTTCAGAACAAATTCTTAAAAAAAAAACACTGACGGAGCTGCAAGATACATTTTACAAGAAATTCTAAGCGAACTGCCCAAAAGATTTTCCTAAGAAATTTCAGGAGAACTTCTGAAGGAATCACTCTTTAACAAAAAAAATGAAAAAATGAAGTTTCTTTGAAATACATACCAGAATATATATATCTGGAGCAAATCCTAAAGCATGTAATAAAAATTGATTCAGTATCCTGCCCATCTTAATAATATTTTCAATAATTGAAAAAAAAAAAGAAACCACGCTGTAGCCTGTAAAACTTAAATAGAAGGCCCCAAAGCAAACAGTCCACATCTAATTGAACCAATTACACCGGAATTGGCAATCGTTGAAAGCTTCTCGCTTTCGTTGAGATAAACGTAAACTTTTTTCCCGCTTATTTGTCAAACTTCTCAAGCATGAAGGACTCTCCAGCTCGTCGATTGCTCAGGTGAAAATAATGATGGCATCATTAAGTAATCACATAAAATTCCAGGTATGAAGATTTACATGATTTATCTTATGCAATATGTCATACTCAATCACTTTGAGCCATGCTGAATATAATGAAAAACAACATGACATTTAAAGCAAGCTTATAAGGATTTTACGACATCCTATCATACTGTTTATCAACCTCGCAGACTTTTTTAAAGAAGGAAACAGGTCAACATCTTTACGCTTTTTTTATATTTTTACTTGTGCAAAAGTCTACAACAAGAGAGAAAAGTGTTATCTGATTTAAATTCGCTTTACGTGGATTGTAAATTGTCTCAATTCCAATGATGATTTCAATCTCGAAAATCAACATACCAAACTGTTAGCTTGAAACTGAATACCAACACGGAAATGCTAGCAATGATAGTCGCTCAACGGAAACACTAGTAACCCTACAACATTCCGACTGGCAGTTGATTTCCTGGTTTTATAGCTCTCATTTCTATAATACGCACATATTTCCACTCACCCCCCAAACGGAACGCTACATAATTCTCATTTACGACCCGGAGGTCCTTCGGTCCTGCATGGCTTTATTTTTTATTTGTTTGCTGCTTGACTAACAAATCACACACGCATTTGTCGTTATGAAGTGGAAATCTGTTTGAATTAAACCTTAATACCATTTGCTTTACGACCGGGGGAGATCGACCCGAGTTTTATTACAAAGTACTGTGGACCCCCATAAAGCTATCAACCGCACATCTAACATCGGGACATAGTAGGTACAAAAGCGGAAACCGTCACAACAGGCAAGCAGTGGAGTGCAGCAGTCGTTCTTCGGCGTGGTCCTTTAAGGATGATGCAATGTGATACACTTGCGGGCGATACCCATTCCAAAAATGAGTCGCTACTTGGCGCTCATGTTGCCGTCGTCGTCATCAATTCCAAGTCGAGACGATTCCTTGCCTTGTTAACCTCCCCGTCCGTTTTCCGTCTTGGGACTCGACTCCAGTGAGCTGCGATTGCGTCGTCGCGAGACAAACGATGTTTCTCTTTCCGCTCAAGCCTCCTCCACGCCAAGTTACGCTTAGCGTAATTGGATACCTGGGCTCATTATGGTGGGTTAACCATGTTACCGAATGCGCTGTAGTAGTATTGTGAGTAATTAAAATTGGCTTCGTTATTTGGAAAGCGGATACAATAGCACAGTGTTTGTCAGAAAGTGGATGGTGGGTCACACCCGAAAATATGACGTGCTTTCAAATATCTTGAATTCCTCACATACGGTTGAAATTAATTTTGAACGATGCTCAATTGATCATTCTGTTTGGGCATTTATAGCGTTGTCATGATTTTATTGCTTGTGCTGCATAATCCTGTAAATTTGCAGGTCTGTCCGAAATTGTGACCTAGTAGTTAGGGCCATGAAACTGATTACATTCTTGACTTTTATCATCATATTATAGGTTTCACTGATCCTAGATGCGAAATTTGTTTCGATGAGCACGTCAAATTAACGTAGGTTAGCTTAAGGCCCGTACTGCTGCTCTTTTTCTTTAAGATGCACTCTCTCATCTTATGATCACTTTTTAATTGTAGATCGAAGAAGGCTCGAATGTTAGGTGATTTCATAAATTTCATTTTCGACATTGCTACTTGATCCAGCTGTAGTTTTTGAGTTAAATCAGGGCAACAGGGTCAGGGTTTCCTGGCAACGGAAGTGATTTTATGCCCAGATCTTTTTTGTATTTTAGTGATCTGGAAAAATAATACATTCTTTATTAATCTGCAAGGTAAATATGTTATTGCATCTTACCATCTTGGAGCGTGTACTGATTTATCGACCGTATTCTATAATTAACTTGATGATTTTGTTGCTATATCGGTCTCTTTCTACTCATAAGTATAAGGGAGTAGAGATCAAGTGGATAATGAAATGATAGATATGATAGAATTCGCTAGGTAGCGAACAAGTGTAAAAATTTTATAGAAGGTGAAATTAGGCAAGTAGGCCATGTATTGAACGTGGGCTTCGTGGCCGTGTGGTTAGCGGCGGCAGTCGTCTAGGCATATCGCAAGCCTCGGAGTGTGGGTTCGATTCCCGCTCCAGTCGGTGGAAACTTTTCGTCAAAAACGAAAAATTCATCACTGGGCCACTGGGTGTTCTGTCTCTCGTCCGTTGTCTAGTGTAAGTAATGTGTTCTCTTATGGTTGTTTTGATCACCGTTTTCGTTATCCTTTTCTATTACGATTGGTGTTTTTCGGTGACGTCACCGAAAATCACCAATCGTAATAGAAAAGGAAGTAATGTGTTCAGTCTATGTATTCGATGTATTCGTTCAATACATGGCCTACTTGCCTAATTTCACCTTCTATAAAATTTTCACACTTGTTCGCTACCTAGCGAATTCTATCATATCTATCATTTCATTATCCACTTTGATCTCTACTCCCTTATACTTATGAGTAGAAAGAGACCGATATAGCCACAAAATCATCAAGTTAAACATCTTGGAGCGGTGACAGGGGCAGAATCATACTGAAAAATTGTTCTGCTGCGTTTCTCCGATAATTGTTCCATTGTGGGAATAACGCCTTCATCAATGATCCGCTTGAACGCTTGACTATCAACTGTTCCCTTCAAGATGATAATCTCTCCGACTCCATATTTCGTAATGACTCCCCAAGCCATGACGTAAGGGGAATGCTTAACCGTAGACTGCACGCAACTGCTATCATACCGTTCTCCGGCGCAACGACGAACTCTTACACCTCCATCCGATCCAATCAGATTGAATTTGTTTTCGTCGGAAAAAATAACATCTCCCCAATACCTTTTGGACAAATATGAACGAGCTTTCGCCCATTGCAATCGCGCATTTCACATTTTTTGAGTCCAGAGCGGAGCCTGAAGCGTAAAACAGCCTCGTCTAATCGCCGACATACTGTCCACTTGCTCACCTGAATTCCAGACGATTCGCAGAACTGAGTTGAAATTTCGGGTGATGATAGAAATCGGTCTTTAACAGCCATCGCAACACTTTCCCGATCGCCGCGGCTTGATGTTTTCCGCTTTCGGCCACTACCGGGAGCACGTCGGAAGTCGTTGGTTTCCTGGTAAATATTTTGTCCAGAATCGTCTTACCGAGGATTCATTGCAGCCAACTTGTTTCGCAACAGAAGCGTTTGAGCATTCTTGTGATTTAAGGAGCACTATTTTCGCTTTTTCCTGAACGTCGAACACAATTTCTGCACCAGGACCTTCTCAGTTGAACCAAAAACAACTTATGAATATTAAAAACACACGTGCACGTGCCTACTTTGATTCAGTTCTAGCAATGTTAAAAACAGGGCTGGTAAAAACTGAACTGAAACATTGAAAAAATAATTTAAGTTCGATTGTGACGATCGCGACGGTCACTGCAATAGAATTGAATTTACTTATTTAGTATGTAAAGTGCATACTTTCAGGCGTTTTCTAAGGATTTATGAAACTTTAGACTTGAATAATTAAAAATTTAGCAAAGTTGTAAAAGTTTTGCAAAGCTTTTCACATTGTGGGGTGGATAACTAAGGTGGAAAACATATTTTCAGAGCATACAAAGGCATTTCACTGACTGATCAATTTCACCCCGAAAGTAATTTTTCGGATTTTTAATTTCAAGTGACATTTATTAAAATAAAATAGTTTGCAGTAAAAATTTCAACCTCGTTGACTGATGGAAACGATGGTCGTACTTGTTTTGAAGCATTAAGTATAACCATATCGTTAAATATTCAAAAATTAGGTGCCGAAAACTGCGAAAAGTCATCAACTTACCTTACCGGTCAGGCTAAGGCCGGGGTGGCCTCTGCTGTACATAGTAGCCGCCTCCATTCCACTCGGTCCATGGCTGTTTGTCTCCAGTTCCGCACTCTGCGTAGGGTCCGCAGATCGTCCTCCACTTGGTCGACCCACCTAGCTCGCTGCGCTCCACGTCTTCTTGTACCGGTCGGATGACTCTCGAGAACCATTTTAGTCGGGTTGCTATCCGACATCCTGATGACGTGACCCGCCCACCGTAGCCTCCCGATTTTCGCGGTATGGACGATGGTTGGTTCTCCCAGCAGCTGATGCAGCTCGTGGTTCATTCGCCTTCTCCAGGTCCCGTCTTCCATCTGCACTCCGCCGTAGATGGTACGCAACACCTTCCGTTCGAAAACTCCAAGGGCGCGTTGGTCCTCTGCACGTAGGGTCCATGTTTCGTGCCCATAGAGGACGACCGGTCTAATCAACGTTTTGTAGATGGTTAACTTCGTGTTACGGCGAACTTTATTCGATCGTAGAGTTCTGCGGAGCCCAAGTTGGCACGATTTCCTGCCACAATGCGCCTCTGAATTTCTCTGCTGGTGTCGTTGTCGTCGGTCACCAGTGAGCCCAAGTACACGAATTCTTCAACCGCCTCGATTTCATCACCGTCGATATGAATTCGGGGTGGCGGGCGCGGTGATTCCTCCCTGGAGCCCTTTGCCATCATGTACTTTGTCTTCGACACATTAATGACTAATCCGATTCGCCTGGCTTCACTCTTTAGTCGGATGTACGTTTCCGCCATCGTCTCAAATTTACGAGCAATAATATCAATATCATCGGCGAAACCAAGCAGCTGAACGGACCTCGTGAAAATCGTCCCACTCGTGTTTATCCCCGCTCTTCTTATTACACCCTCCAAAGCAATGTTGAACAGCAAGCACGAAAGACCATCACCTTGCCGTAACCCTCTGCGAGATTCGAAGGGACTCGAGAGTGTCCCTGATACTCGAACTACGCACATCACTCGATCCATCGTCGCCTTGATCAACCGTATCAGTTTATCCGGGAATCCGTATTCGTGCATAATCTGCCATAGCTGTTCTCGATCGATTGTATCATACGCCGATTTGAAATCGATGAACAAGTGATGTGTGGGCACGTTGTATTCGCGGCATTTCTGCAACACCTGGCGGATGGCGAACATCTGGTCCGTTGTAGCGCGTTCACCCATGAATCCAGCCTGATATTGCCCCACGAACTCTCTTGCAATCGGTGATAGACGGCGGCATAAAATTTGGGAGAGTATCTTGTAGGCAGCGCTCAGTAGTGTGATCGCGCGGTAGTTTCCGCAATCCAACTTGTCGCCCTTTTTGTAGATGGGACACACGATACCTTCCATCCATTCCTCCGGTAATACTTCCTCCTCCCAAATCTTGGTAATGACCCAGTGTAGTGCTCTCACCAGTGCTTCTCCACCGTATTTTAGAAGCTCGCTTGGTAGTTGATCTGTCCCAGCGGCTTTGTTGTTTTTCAACCGGCCAACCTCCTGCTCAATCTCTTGAAGGTCAGGAGCCGGAAGTCTTTCGTCCTGTGCACATACTCCTAGATCTGTTACCACGCCACCTTCGGTACTTGCAACGTCGCCATTGAGGTGAAGTCATCAACTTCACCCGAAATCACGGTACCAATACAAAATTTCAAAAAATACCCGAGGAAATTCAAAATGTTCATGCGAAATTTGCGGGGCTGCTGCATTACACTATGGAAAAAAAATCTTCTAAAAATTTGCCAAATAAAATTGCAAAGAAGCGAATTCGGGTCCGTCCGAGAAAATTTGATTTTGTAAATGCATCAAAGATCGTCAGAATGTGCAATTAGTGTTTGACGGAAGTTAGACATAGCAAAAATCACTTCTGTACTGCCACAAGTCGCGCAGAAAACCTTACAAAAATCCTCAAAAAGAGAAGGGAACGCAAAAGTCATCCGATGCTGCAGTGTGTCATTTCTTGGCAAACAAATCATCTAATTCAGGTAAGATAGCAGTTGATTCAATAGCAACAATATGGCTTTTTTAATGAATCATTGTTCCTACTACCAACACGTTTAGAGTCGAAAGGCAATCGGCTACTCGAACAGACGCTGAAAGGCGTCAATTTTTCCAATAAATGGATTCAAGTACACCTTCAATCAGTAAAGAACGCATGAAAAGTACAGACCTGTTAAAAGTTAAAGCCAATCAATAAAAAAAATGTGGAAGACTTTTGGGAATGGGTATTGGAGATATAATTAAATACATTCAAATTAGAGTTGCTTATTGCTTAAACTATACTGCCGTGAATCGCATATCTGTCCCATTTGCATAGGAAATCCAGCAAAGATGGGACTGATATGCGATTCAAGGCAGTATATACAAGCATCATGAAAGGATTCAAGCGTGGTGGTGTTGCATTCGAAACCGGAATCAAAAACAAAATGGCAACTCTGAGATAATTTCAGCATTATTAACTTGGGAGTCTCCAGTTAGCCTAGTGGTTAGGGTTATGGATCGCCAATCCGGAGACGACGGGTTCGATTCGTGTTCCGGCCGAGAAAATTTTCTCGACTCTCTGAGCATAGTGTATCGTTGTACTTGCCTCACAACATACAAATTCATGCAATGGCAGGTAACGAAAGCCCTTCAATTAATAACTAGAAGTGCTCAAAGAACATTCAGTTGAAGAGAGGCAGGCCAAGTGCCACTGAAAACGTAGAGTCATAAGGAAGAAGGCGAAGGAGGTACTACTAGATTTATAGAAAAGTTATGAAATGTACCTAATGGCTTGCCTACTGGTGGATTGCGGAATTCGGAACGGCATGGACGAACAGATGATCATTTGAAAATGGAAAATCAGTTATTAGAGATCCGGAACATTTGTCGAGCCATTTTCCAGCCAGGCTGCTGGAGAATTTCGGTCCGCAGTCCTCAGGTGGGCAGCTGATCGGAACAGATCTGCTTGCAATCTACAATTTGATGGTAGCGAAATTTTGATGATGACCAGATCCGCAATAAAACGCTTTGACGCAGATGGTTGTGGCAAAAAATCTGTGGCGACACTTCTGAAAAAGGATCGCCCAAATTTGTTTATTCTCAAGTGCGTATGCCATTCATTGGCACTTTGCGCTTCCTACTCACGCAAGAATATTCCGAACGGAGTTAAATGGATGTGCAAATAAATCTAATCATTTCTCGCCAATAGCCTATACTAAGAACTGCAAAATTCAAACAACTCCAAAGCGTGCTGAAGATTAAGCCCTTAAAAATGCTTTACCCATCAAGTACACGCTGGTTATCATTGGAGCAAGTCGTTAGACGTCTGTTGGACAGGTTCGAAGTACTAAAAATATATTTTAGTTTTGGTGGCACCAGTATTGATGCACGTCAAGCACATTAAGCAAATATATGATGTCCTGGGTAGCTCTGCAACGCATTTCTATATAGAATTCATGTTCATTGTTTTTTTCTGTTCTGCCGAAAATAAACAATCAAAATAAGCTATTCCAATCGGAGAACCCTCAAATATACCACCAGCTTCACCATGAGTCTGACTAGAACTATTTTTGATTGTTTCATGAAGCATGAATTCGTCAAACAAAAAAAAAAATCAAGATTTTATGGAAATAGAATCACAAAGTTGCGTCGAGTTGGACAAAACAATATGTACATGGACACAAAAGTGCAAATTATAATATTCAGATGAAAACTTTTTTATTACTATCGTGAACCAAATGTCTAAACCTTCAACTTCAACATCGATGTGCTGATCAATTTGACTATAATCTACCCAAGAAACGTAATTAACATACCTTGCCACAGAATACAAATTTAACCATTTCATAGCATCTTATATAATACTCACAGCATTTATTGATCTGTGTTTTTGGAGAATTTGAGATCCTTGCATTGAGAAGACAGTCAAACACGAAAAAAAATCTCAGTAGAGGGCAATCGCTTCGTGTGTGCGCTCTTATTTAGTTTATTTCACGGTACCCAAATCTATGAATCCGAAGCCCACATGCTCATCCGCTCCGGTAATCCAATTATAGACCGATGCTACATCTTTCTCGCACGAGTTGTGACTCCAACCCCTGAAAAGCGGCTAAGCACATATTTATTTTGGACTAAATTAAATTTCACCTTTTCATAACTCACACCACCGCCGGATCCCCTCAGCAAACAGCCTAGAAAGAGTTGGAAAACCCTTCTCCAAGATGGTATCGAACAATCGGGAGCTAACTGGGTCGTAAATAGGCCGACGACGCCACTGATGGGAGAGTCCACCAAATGATATTGCTGGGCTTCGATTCGAGGTGTTGCAATAATAATAAAAATATTTTCCACCTAGCTTTCCAATCCATTTCGTCCCAACGCCATAATAGTCATCGTCTGCTTCTGGCGTAGGGATATCCAAATATTCATCCATATCTGATGGTATGAGGAAGTGGAAGTCCCCAAGAAGGAGGGTTCTTATCGTTGCTTTCACGGTCGGTTAGTTTGGTGTCCCATTTTACCAGAATAAGCAAAAGGGTCACCATTTGAATTGTTGTTGTCACACTAACACGACAACCACTGTCAGAGCAAGTATTTTCTCGGAAAGTTTCGGTTTTCAGTCATAGAAAAGTGTTTATTTTCTTACTCCATAGTCTCTGGAACTCCAGACAGCTGAACCGGTCTAAACCGTTTTTAATAAAAAAAAAAAAATAGTGGAATCAGATGAACACCGTCATCGATGTTGTTGTCACCCCGTTGAATAAACAATCGGTCGTTAAAATCGATTGAGATTATGTTCAAATAGTGATGCAGTTTTTAGTGTAAGTTACTTAACCCTCTGGGCCTTCTATCAAATAGTTATTTTTTTAGTGAACATACAGCCTTTCCAACACACTAGTGCAGCGATCCCCAAGCTTATTTTTTCAACTGTTTGTATTGCACTTCCTATATCCATTTGTGAAACATTCAACACGTTATTCTAGGTTATTTTGGGAGTAGAACAACCTCCTTAAGAAACATTTTAAGAAATTCTACAGCAACATAGAGAACTCGGCGTCACGTGCGGCCCGCGGGCCGCACTTTGGTGATCACTGACTAGTTTATCGTAATCTGGGGGGTAGTTGATCAGCGGGGTGAAGTTGATCACTATGGGATCCATGACCTTCAACCGCCGAGGATGCCAGAATTATGTTGGAAGAACTTTTGACGTTTTTTTAATTTTGTGAATATTTTTCAAGAGTTTTTGAAGGTTTTTATACCAATTATGTCAGTTTTTATATAAAAATATTGACATTTTTGGATGTGTATCAAAACTCGGTGAAAAGACTGCCTTTTATAAAATTGCTTCCCATCAAGGTCTTGTATGTCATGTTACTCACCAAATACTTCTATTTATTAGGCTTATTGAACATAGATTTGAGTTGAAATTGATGTTAACATACATACAGACATACATATATTTATTTGTTCAACATCATTAAGACAAGACATAATCAACAATAGTACGCCACAAAACTCGGTTTGTGGCTGCCGCTCTCCATCCTCGGTCGCGCCCAATGCTCGCCAAGTCACGCTCCACCTGGTCCGCCCATCGTGCTCTCTGCGCTCCACGCCTTCTTGTGCCAACCGGATCCGTTGCAAACACCAGCTTTGCAGGGTTGTTGTCCGGCATTCTTGCAACATGCCCTGCCCACCGTATCCTTCCGGCTTTGGCCACCTTCTGGATGCTGGGTTCGCCGTAAAGTGCAGCGAGCTCGTGGTTCATCCTTCTCCGCCACACACCGTTCTCCTGCACACTGCCGAAGATCGTTCTTAGCACGCGTCGCTCGAAAACTCCGAGTGCTTGTAGGTCCTCCTGGAGCATGGTCCATGTCTCGTGCCCGTAGAGGATAACCGGTCTTATTAGCGTTTTGTACATGGTGCATTTGGTGCGTGGGTGAATCTTTTTCGACCGCAGTTTCTTCTGGAGCCCGTAGTACGCCCGACTTCCGCTGATGATGCGCCTCCGAATTTCACGGCTCACGTTGTTGTCAGCCGTCAGTAAGGATCCGAGGTAGACGAATTCCTCCACCACCTCGAAAGTATCCCCGTCTATCGTAACATTACTACCCAGACGGATCCGGTCGTGTTCGGTTCCGCCTACCAGCATGTACTTTGTTTTTGAGGCATTCACCACCAGTCCGACCTTTGCTGCTTCGCGTTTCAGGCGGGTGTACAGTTCTGCCACCGTTCCAAATGTTCTAGCGATAATGTCCATGTCGTCCGCAAAGCACACAAATTGACCGGATTTTGTGAAAATCGTTCCCCGGCTGTTGAGCCCGGCTCGTCGCATCACACCTTCCAGCGCGATGTTGAAGAGTAGACATGAGAGTCCGTCACCTTGTCGCAGTCCCCGGCGAGATACGAATGAACTGGATAGTTCACCCGAAACTCTTACGCAGTTTTGCACACCGTCCATCGTTGCTTTAATCAGTCTAGTCAGCTTCCCAGGAAAGCCGTTTTCGTCCATAGCTCTGGGCGGTCGATACTATCGTATGCCGCTTTGAAGTCGATGAACAGGTGGTGCGTTGGGACCTGGTATTCACGGCATTTCTGGAGGATTTGCCGTACGGTAAAGATCTGGTCCGTTGTCGACCGGCCGTCGATGAAGCCGGCTTGATAACTTCCCACGAACTCATTTGTTTTAGGTGACAGACGACGAAAGATGATCTGGGATAGCACTTTGTAGGCAGCATTCAAAATAGTGATCGCCCTGAACTTCTCACATTCCAAATGGTCGCCTTTCTTGTGAATGGGGCAGATTACCCCTTCCTTCCACTCCTCCGGTAGCTGTTCGGTTTCCAAGATCCTGACTATCAGCCGATGCAGACAGGCGGCCAACTTTTCTGGGCCCATCTTGATGAATTCAGCTGCGATACCATCCTTACCAGCTGCTTTGTTGGTTTTGAGCTGGTGAATGGCATCCATAACTTCCCTCAGCGTGGGAGTTGGTTCATTCCCGTCCTCCGCTGCACTGGCGTCGTCGTTCCTTCCGTTGCCGTGGGCTCCCGTGCCTACGTTCTCCACGCCGTTCAGGTGCTGATCGAAGTGCTGCTTCCACCTTTCGATCACCTCACGTCCGTCCGTCAAGAGGCCTCCGTCTTTATCCCTGCATATTTCGGCTCGCGGCACGAAGCCGTTGCGGGATGCGTTGAGCTTCTGATAGAACTTTCGTGTTTCTTGGGAACGGCACAGCAGTTTCATTTCTTCACACTCCGCTTCTTCCAGACGGCGCTTTTTCTCCCGAAAGAGGCGAGTCTGCTGTTTCCGCTTCTGTTTGTAACGTTCCACGTTCTGTCGAGTCCCTTGCTGCAGCATTAACGCCCTCGCTGCGTTCTTCTCCTCCAAAACCGTTCTGCACTCTTCGTCGAACCATTCGTTCCGTCCATTCCGTTCCACGTACCCGATGGTGCTCGCGGCTGCGTCGTTGATGGCTGCTTTCACTGTACTCCAGCAGTCCTCTAGAGAGGGACCTCATCGAGCTCGCCCTCGTCTGGCAACGCGGCTTCGAGATTCTGCGCGTATGCTGAGGCGACATCCGGTTGCTTCAGTCGCTCTAGGTTGTACCGTGGCGGTCGCCGGTACCGTACATTGTTGATGACGGAGAGTTTTGGGCGCAGTTTGACCATCACCAGATAGTGGTCGGAGTTGATGTTGGCGCCACGATAGGTCCTGACGTCGATAATGTCGGAGAAGTGCCGTCCGTCAATCAGAACGTGGTCGATTTGAGATTCCGTCTGCTGTGGTGATCTCCAGGTGTAACGATATGGGAGGCTGTGTTGGAAAAATGTGCTACGTATGGCCATATTTTTGGAGGCGGCGAAATCAATGAGTCGTAGGCCGTTTTCGTTCGTTTGCTGGTGGGCGCTAAACTTACCAATCGTCGGTCTGAATTCCTCCTCCTGGCCTACCTGAGCGTTCAAATCTCCTATGATGATCTTGACGTCGTGGCTTGGGCAGCGGTCGTACTCGCGTTCGAGCTGCGCGTAAAATGCGTCCTTGTCATCATCAGTACTTCCGGAGTGTGGGCTGTGCACGTTTATTATGCTGAAGTTGAAGAATCGGCCTTTGATCCTCAACCTGCACATTCTTTCGTCGATCGGCCACCAACCGATCACGCGCCTCTGCATATCACCCATCACGATGAAAGCTGTTCCCAGCTCGCGTGTGTTGCCGCAGCTCTGGTAGATGGTATGATTACCTCTAAACGTTCGCACCATGGATCCTGTCCAACAAACCTCCTGCAGCGCTACGATGCCGGACCCGCGGTTCTTCAGTAGATCGGTGAGTATGCGGGTGCTCCCAATGAAATTGAGAGATCGGCAGTTCCACGTACCGAGTTTCCAATCGCAAGTCCCTTTTTGTTCGCTGGGGTCGTTGCCGTTGGTCTCGGTTCGTATTATTCTGTTGCTGATTTTCCGTTACAATGTTTTTGTACGGTTGGCTCGTAGGGCCTGACACCAACCCCCTACTTTCCGGAGGACCATAGTGCACAGTTGAGCTTAGAGTCCTTCCCTGGCACTCGGACGTAGATCAGCCGCCCCTAACATGGGGATCAGACGCTGTTGTGAGCCGCTCCTCCTGGAGAACAGACGCTCAGGTTTGCCGAAGCAAACCCCCTTTTCCCTGTCAGCCTATGACAAAAGTTCCCACCGGGGTTGGTTACCCGATCTTCCCTAAGTTTGCTCATAGTTTCCGGCCGGTACCGCGTGGACGTAGGGATAGGAGTTGCTGGGTAGAGGCTAGTGGATCACAATGGGATCTGAATTGCGCAGCATACCCAGCCTTTACCGTGATGTTAACATATAAATTTTATTTAAAAATATCAAAATTTTGCGGAAATAAGACGTTTTTTCGTAATTGCCTACCGTTAGGCGATAAATGTGGATCATTCTGTAACTTCCTAAACTTTATTTTATTTTAACATGCACAATACACCAGTCGTGCCACAATCGTTTTCACTAACGGTCCTCTAGATAAAAACCAAACATCATGTATTCTAGAGATCGTGGAGGGATTGTATTCTGGCATTGACTGATTTATTTTCGTACTGTTGTAATCGGGCAGGACTTGCTGATAGATAGATTTAATCATTTGCTCCCGACAATCTGGCAGGTGTTTCGAACGCATAATGCATAACGAGTCACATATCACCTTACAGCTACAAGATGTGGCCAGCCATGCCGGAGGAGCGTCGTGAGCAAATGCTTCGATCCCACGATGACGCTCGCGTTGTTGCTGCTAAAACCGATAAGGTGATTTATGTACGGAACTTGTGTGCGTTAAACGTTTGAACAACTGCTAGAAGTGGCACACCAAGATGCACAGTACTTTTTCAGATGAGTAATCTGTGGATTCGTCAGCAATAATGCCGGAATGTTGTTTCCTCAAAATTTCGCCTAGTGGCTCTTTCTGGGTTTGCCCCGTAACCAAAACGATTTTCTTGATGCCTCGATTTTTTCATCCTCAAAGTATGTAACCCCTTAATGTAGCATTTCATTTCAGTATTCTTATGACGGAGAAAATCACTGAATGCTTTCTCAGTGTCTTAATGAGCGAATTCGAATTCAGCCGCCTGTAAGCACAGTTTCAATATATAGCCTAAAAGCTTGTTTGAAACTTTGGTTTTGTTCCACAGGAGGCACTTGACCATGTTTTGCGCGAGTACCTATTTCTAAACCATGAAAAGTGCCATGACATCAATCATCTGCTTAAGATTAGATTTTAGAGAAACTGACCTCCTTCACGTTTTCCATACAGGCTAAATAATGCTAGAAAAAACCCTAGGCAGTTTGTAGGAACATCCCTGAACTTCCAGCTTCGTATGAGTCAAATTTGCCAATATTTTTACTGGCAGGAACCCGCCGAGCTCTGAAAAGTCTTCAACACTACGCTTCTGTTTTGCTGTCATTCCTTGGTTTTTTGCTTCGTTCTGCAGTTTTCTTTTGAAATATTTTTTGTCTATGTCAGTGACAAACATCAAAACATTTCTCAACTTCTCAATCCTCCTATTTTATCGCAATTTTAATTCATCCCTATATGTTTGGAACTGCAGTAGATTGTTCGAAAAGAACTGAGTACTCAGCGAAACTGTATGAGTCGTTGCTGTTCCTTCGAGAGGAACAGGGTAATCATCCAATCAATTGCCTAACCTCTTCCTCAGTGCGTAAAAGTGATATGATAGGGTATGTCATGTATTTTGGACTGGCTGAAAACTGCAGTAGACATTGTGATAGCTTTTTCAAAAGCGGTTCTCATTAGCTGCATGATGTTGTACTGGCTGATAACGTGCCATGAACGAGACATCCAACGCAACGGTTGGAGTTTGTTGCTATGTACATTGCGGTGAAAGAGAAGTATGGTCACATATCTAGGGTCTTGGTGAGGCTATCCAGCAAAAGCAGTATACGATAAGATTCTGAAGCATATTCAAAAAAGTGATCGAAATATGTACCAATCTTCTCAGCAATCATGTATCCTGAGAAGTTACTTGCGAATTTGATTCCCTATGGTGCACCATGTTAGAGACCATTATGCATTCGAGTACGCCGGAAGATGACTTATCGCAGAAGATATTGTTTGCGATGAAAAAAAAAAGAACAGGGGTTTGAGACCCAAGAAGCACAGACAAACAGACGTAACACTCCGTAAATTTCCATCATATACCGATGTAATGGTCCATTTAAGTATTTGATAGTTGGCCAACTACCCACCCGTGGCGCTCGCATCGTTTTTGTTCGAGTTTGACGTTTGCCCACTACCGCCAACTAGGGTAAAAAATATAATTTGGACATGTATGTAATTTGGACAGGCACGGCGTTGTATGTCTTGTTCCGGATAGCCTATAAAAGTAGATACTTCTCAATATCGATTATTGGATCAAGTAGACCCTATTCTGATGACTTACGGTGAAAATACGCTTAACAATTAAGAATTTACTTCAAAATTATCGAAAATGTAAATTATTTCACTAAAACCCCTCAAATGCACAGGTATGCAAGACGACATACACTTCGCAGTCACATACAATATTCGCCTCAAAATCGTTGAATTAATAATTGTAAGAAATTTAAATGCCTGATTGCAATGAAAAATGTTCAATAAAGGAACATTAGGCAGCCAATCTCTTAACATTCATCTAGAACGCTTAAAATAGGTGGTGTCCAAATTACATTACAAGTTTTCTACTGTAAATATATTTTGGACATCTGACGAACTACATGGAGATGCTGTGCGATTGCATACTTGGAGGCGTATTCTGTAGGTCTGGCGATATTTCCTCGATTTTAACAAAAACTGTAATAGTTATCAAAATAGATGCCAGTTAAGCGAAGAAATTTGATTATTTGCATGAAAATATTTCTTAATTTATGCTACTTCCATGATGTAGCAGTATTCATGGCTAAACATTGAGATAATTGCCATGTCCAAATTATATATACCTGAGGGTGTCCAAAACATATATTCGGTGTCCAAAATTCAATTCTAACAGGCGATTGGAAATTGTGATTTTCTCAGCTTAAAATGCTTTCGTTAAGTTTTTTGTCACCAGGAACGTAAAGTACAGTCATATTATAAGCGTATTAGTAACTTTGCGAAATAATCAATTACTTTCTAAGGAAGCTAGGGGATGATGTTTCCAACGTTGTCTTCAGCCTGTCCAAAATACATGAATTACCCTAGTTGATGGTCGGCCAAACTCAGCCCTTTTAGCATTGGGCGAACATGTTACTGTGATAATAATTTGAACCGAAACATGTTCGAAGTGTTACGTCTGTTTGTCTGTGCAAGAAGTATCATCATATATATAAAATCCCAGAGTTGTCTGTCCTTCCGTCACGTTTTGAAATGTTTCATTGAAATGTTTCGCAGAATAAAAACTACACCAATCATTGCACTGTAGCATTGTACCTGTGTTGAATTGGTGCGTCATTGCATTGGTGCATCATTGCATAAGGCAGCATCCATTTATTACGTAACGCTAAAATCGAGATTTTTAGACCCCCCCTCCCCCCTCCGTAACGCTTTTTTGTATGAAAACCCGAAATTTTTTGTATGGACCGTAACGCTCTGCCATACTCCCCCCTCCCCCTAGAGCGTTACGTAATTTGTGGACGGCGCCTAAGTGCATAGATGCATCGTTGCATAGGTGCATCGTTGCATAGATGCATCATTGCATAAGTGCATAGGTGCATCATTGCATAAGTGCATAGGTGCACCGTTGCATTGGTGCATCATTGCAAAGGTGCATCATTTCATAAGTGCATCGTTGCATTGGTGCATCATTTCATAAGTGCATCATTGCATTGGTGCATCGTTGCATTGGTGCATTATTGCATAAGTGCATAGGCGCATCGCTGCATTGGTGCATCGCTGCATTGATGCATTGTTGCATTATAGCATTGGCGCATCCTAGAGTGCATTAATCCTGTAGAAAGATCTAGAACTTTCTATCATTCTATGAATAAGAATCCTACAACAGTCATACACTAACCAAGGTTGGATACATAATAGCATACCTTCTGGCGCTTTACAAAGAGATGCACCATGCTGAGTGAAATATTTCACATATGCATTGATACATTAGCCTTCAATGATGCTTCTAGAAATTTTCCTTCCAGGAGATTTTAGGATTTTATTGATTGGATAAAAAACTACACTGTTGAAAATGCTTTGACATCCATGTGCACAACAGAACATGTGCTCGATGAACAAATTGAGATTTGAAATTATGAAAAGAAATCCACGTACTCCGGTGAGACTCGAACTCACGACTCTAGGCCTGCTGGCGACGGAGATAGTCGAGTGACTCCGTAGCTTGAAGGAATAGAAGCGCCCGTCTAGCGAATTGGGAGTCGTGAGTTCGAGTCTCACCGGAGTACGTGGATTTCTTTTCATAATTTCAAATCTCAATTTGTTCATCGAGCACATGTTCTGTTGTGCACATGGATGTCAAAGCATTTTCAACAGTGTAATTTCCCACATGGCTTGGTCAGCCAAAGCAAAATCAAGAAATTGACATAAAAAACTAATTTTTTATGGACGTGGCTAGCCACGTTGGGTTTGCTAGTAGTGAAAGAATATTTGACTTTACAGGTTCTGATCGAAGTTTGTATGGAGAACTTAGGGTGTTCAATTGAAATCCGCATTAGAACGCGCCGTGCATATATTTAGGCGTTTTCGGTACCGTGATTTCTGGTGAAATTGATCAGTGGGGTGAAATTGATCGATGTGAGGGTAATTCTTATTTGTCAAAAATAAAGCTTTGAACTTAAAACAATTTGTAGAAAATGACCATCATTTGGCTCAAGGGTTATTGAATGATGAGTTTACATGTTTTACAGCTAATTAGTCACATATTTCTGTATTAAATTTAATATTTTCCGAAACTGCGTGTTTGGCGAATATCAAAGACACTTTCAAACTTTTGTTACCGTAGCTGTATCAAACATGGAATGAATATTCTAATGAATGTTTATAGCTGCCAAGTGTTCGCTAAACCCGTTTTCGTCATCAAAAGTTCTATAAATATTAATATTTTTGCATAAAATTGTACTTTTTCTAAAGTAATGACTTGTTTAGTATAAAAATTGCATACTTTTAGGCGTTTTCTTTAGATTTATTCAACTTAAAATTTAAATAATTAAGAATTTACTAAACTTGTAAAAGTTTTTCAAAGCTTTTTGCATTCTGGGGTGGTTAATTCAGATGGAAAATTTATTTGCAGCACTTACAAAGACATTTCACTGACTGATCAATTTCACCCCGAAACTAAAATTTCCGATTTTTTCTTTTAAATGATATTTATTGCAATAAAACGATTTGCAGTAAAAGTTTCAACCTTGTTGACTGATGAAACCCGTGGACGTACTTGTTTTAAAGCATTGAGTTTGACCATATCGATAACTATTTAAAAATTAGAAGCCAAAAACTGTGAAAAGTGATCAATTTCACCCGAAATTACGTTATTTTCTAACCAGGGGCATTTCGTCCTTCTAATATGTACATCTTCAAGCACTTGCTTCCAAGATGCAACCGGCATCTTTAAGTATCGCTTTGGACTTAATTTTATTAAATCCAACACCTTGAATTCAAAACTTTATGCCACCATAGATTCCAATCATCAAATGCTCGCGAAAAACTTCGTCAAACAGATACCAATGTGAGTTCTAGGTTCTCATGAGCGACACACGTCCCTACATTTCGCACTACATCTGTAGTTATCAGGGTTTTCACCAATACTGCAGAACAAGTCGAAGCATCGCAAACACCAGTTCAAAGGATCAAATAACTAGCTGAAAAAACTAGGGGTGGGTAATGTCTGAGACATAACCGCATTGTTGACGTAGGACAAAGGCTGGAATGAGGTTCCGACTTTTATATATTGAAATGGGCCCTTTAATTTGAAGTCTTAAATCAGCTGATTTTTCGTGTCATTGTTGTCCGACCTCCGTAATTAAATGCATAACGAATTTATCACATAACGTCGGTTTCCTGCAATAGGGGCACAACTCAAAATATGTCATTTTTGAGATTTTGATGGCAAATGATGAAAAACTATGTAAAATTTCATCTCACAAAGACCCGTTCCAAAATTCGATGAGAAACGCGAGATTTGGGCATTTTCACCAATTTTCCGCAGTAAGGGCACAACTCAAAATCAGTCAATTTTTTCAATAGTCGTTGAAAAATAGTTGTCAAAAATTCATGAAACAGATAGTCCTTCAGCCCCTTTCAATGATACAACAATCAAAATTTGTTTACTTTTATCAAATGATGAGAGAAATAAATGAATTTGCAGGAGGTGCTTCATGATTGCCAATTTTCAAACGCTTATTCTGAAAATTCACATTTTTTGAGTTGTGCCCTTATTGCAGGAAACCGACGATAAAAGGCCTACACAATGTATGCTGGCAAAATTCAAATCGGCGGAGTGATGTGTTGATTAAAGTTGTTACCTATGTGATCCATTTCACTGAACGCATTCATAAGATGTTAATTAGTTAAACTCGCGCGGTTGGCCATCACTTGAGGGTTGAGTATTATTTTATTTTGAAGATAAATGTTCAACCGTTGTTTGAAAGAATTTTCGTCGAAAGGAAAGAATGATTATAATATTGAAAGGCGTTAAGCCATAGCTTCCCAAACATCATATTGCGATCGCAACAATCATTAACATAACTAAAATTGCCGCTATGAAATGAACAGATGGAGCCACCGTAGCCATGTGTATTTGACACAACTCAATTGCTGTTAACGAAATTTTAGATAATTTTGATTGCAGTTTCATGAAATATTCTAGATTCAACAATACGTTGTATAGTTACGCGAACAACAATTAGAGGCCGGCTATACTGTTGCTAAGTTTTCAGTCTGTCGCTTTTAATTATCCGATTCATAACTCTGGAGGAATAATTTTCACTGGTCCTGAAAAGAACCTTAAATAACAGGAGATTTCGGCAAGACAATTGAAAATTATCCGCACTGAATGCTGGAAGCCATCGAAAACTGCCATCGCTTACTGCCGTGGATGAGATTCCTGGTTCTTCTTCTTCTTCTTCTTGGCGTAACGTCCTCACTGGGACAAAGCCTGCTTCTCAGCTTAGTGTTCTATGAGCACTTCCAAAGTAATTAACTGAGAGCTTCCTCTGCCAATGACCATTTTGCATGTGCATATCGTGTGGCAGGCACGAAGATACTCTATGCCCAAGGAAGTCAAGGAAATTTCCTTTACGAAAAGATCCTGGACCGACCGGGAATCGAACCCGTTACCCTCAGCATGGTCATGCTGAATACCCGTGCGTTTACCGCCTCGGCTATATGGGCCCTGTTCCATATAGCCTGAGATTCCTGGTTCCAGATTCTAGAGATTCCTGGTTCTATCAGCTAAATAGCCGAGAGTCATCGCAGGATTGGTGCGCAGCTGCGGAGGTGACATCCATTCCCTTTGACTGATTCAACGAAAATGACGGAAGAAAACAGAGGTCACTGCTTTTATTCCCCTTGATTAGTAGATTAGGCTCCTCCCATTTGGCTGGCTTTCCAGTTTATTTCGTTTGCATGACCCGCCCCGAATGCTCCAGACGCATCAAGCAACTAACCAACCGAGAAATGAGCAAACCACCAGCGGGTAACCAAACGATCAACTTTTAAGCGCAAACCGACATTCGGTTCTTCAGATTTGTGCTCTAGAAAATTCTAGGTGTGGCTTCGTCATATATTCACCCTCGAACATTTTCGAAAAATGTTTAAACTTAATTTTAATTAAACAATGTTTCACGCAAAATAGTTCGGATAGAATAATGCGTTATTAAATTCCGGGTGGAACCATTAGGCCATTAGTGACCGGTTTCATCATTATTGCTGGGCCACCAAGTATTCAATCTTTCACTTCTCAATTGCACCACACTTTTCTCGTTCGATGGAATGAAATTAGCTGATTCACAAACTCTTAAGGAATAATTAACGGTGGTCCTGAACAAGACCGTTTGATTAATTGACGATTTTAGGAACGAAATGGCATGAATTCACCATGTCACGCAATGCGTGTTGGTTTTCTCCGTGCTGAATGATAAACGCCACCGAAAACTGGACCGCCGTGGATTACAATAATGACCAGTTTCACTATTGCTGGCAACGATGCTCTGTCTTTTGCTTTTTGGTTGCACTACATCTCGATCGATGTTGGAAATTATCCAATTAACTCTTGAGGAATCATTTTCGATGGTCCTGAAAAGGACCGGTTTGAATAATGGACGATTTTGATGCATTCAAAATGCCATGCAATGCGTGTTGGTTTTCGCTGCGGAGTGCGGAGAATGCTGGACGCCGTCGAAAATTGGCCCACCGCCGCTGCCATGGATGCGATTCAAAGTGCTATCATCAGCACGATATCCGAGAGTAGTCGCTGGGTTGTTGTGCTGCTGCCTTGCTGGAGGTGACATCCACCTCCAACCTCCTTGACTGATCCAACGAAAATGACGAAAGAAAACAGAGAACACTGCTTTTATACCCCTAGATTGGCAGATGAAGCTCCTCCCATTCGGCTGGCTTTTCAGTTAATTTCGTTTGCATGACCCGCCCCTTATGCTCCAGACGCATCAAACGATTAATCAACCGAGAAATGAGAAAATTTCCATTGAACGGATAATGTAACCAAAATATTAGATGATTTAGATCATTTTAATTTGGAAAATGTTAGAATTGAAACATTTTTCACGCAAAATGGTCCGGATATGATAATGCGTTGCCAAAGTCCGGGTGGAACAATTAGACGTCATAATTGTTGCTGGCTGAGTCACCAAGCATTCAAAATCATTCACTTTTCAGTTGTACTACACTTTTCCCGTTCGTTGGACTGGAATTATCCGATTCACAGCTCTTGAAAAATCATTTTCGATGGTCCTTAAATTAGGAGGAAAATTAAATGAATTCACTATGCCACTATGCGTGTTTGTTTTCTCCGCACTAAATGCTGAACGCCACCGAAAACTGGCCCGCCGCTTGCTGCCGTGCATGCGATTAATGACCGGCTTTGCTTTTGCTGAGAAACGCCGCTCTGTCCTTGCTTTGCACTAGGTTCACCTTTCTCGATCGAGGGTGGAAATTCATCCAATTAACTCTTGAGAAATCTTTTTCGATGGTCCTGAAAAGAACCGTTTGAATAATGGACGATTTTGATGAATTTACAATGCCACGCAATTCGTGTTGGTTTTCTCCGCGCTCAACGCTAGACGCAATCGAAAACTGGCCCGCCGCTTGCTGTTGTGAATGAGATTCCTGGTGCTATCAGTACGATAGCCAAGTGTCGTCGCTGAGTCGATGTGCCGCTGCCCAGCTCGAGGTGTCACCTCGACGGTGGTCGAAATGGAACTGACGATCAGCTCTCGCATGATCGCATTCCTTCCTGCATCGTAGTTGCCCCCACGATGCGCACCAATCAGAGAGCGTTGGTATACTGAACGAGAAAATTTGTCCGCTACCCATATTTATAGATATCAGCGATTTCAATGTCTAACTTTAAAACAACTTTTCAACTATTTATCAATGATTTTTAGGTTCACCGAATATTACAAATTGAACGCGGGAGTTTCATCTCTCGGATAACGGGACTTGTTTATCATTTCGTTCAGTGGGAAAGGTACTGTGAGCGTTTAAAATCTTTCACTCAAACGTAACGCTCTTGGTTTCATAAATTTTGAAATGACACCGGGTATAGAAAACAGAGACGTAGTCCTACGTCAAAATGTACATAGGGTCTTGTACCATTTGGGCAGGTGTACCTATTTTGGGCATTTTCTGCTATAACTAAGTCAATTTCAAACCGATTGATTTGAATTTTTGTATGGAGCTAGGCACGTACAGTATCTAAATCTGTACAAAAAATCAAACCAATCGGTTTGAAATTGACTTAGTTATAGCAGAAAGTGCCCAAATTAGGTACACCTGCCCAAATGGTACAAGACTATTTGATAAGCAGAGTTCGCATTGATTTTAAATCAGAAAACTATTTTTGTTTGGTTGTCGATAACTAAAATCAAGATCATTACAAAAAAGATTTATCCCCATCTTTTATGCTTCAAGTTATTGTTTTGAAACTGTTTTATGTGCGGGTGAGAGGTTCAGGAAAAATCCCAAAGGCATGCACGGACTGAAAAAGCCTGAAAACGTCTGTTCTAGATTTTGCGACCCCCATAACATTTTTTGACATTGTTTGGAAAACGCTGCGATACTTTTAGTGAAGATATCCATTAAATATTTAAAAGTTAACCTAGAACTTATCAAAATGACTAAAAACTGGTGTCTTAGAACTACCTTTATTTTTTTCTGATGTTATGTCCCAACTGGAACAAAGCCCATTTCGAAGTTGTTACTAACTGAAAGAATTCATTTTCAGCTGGGCATTTTTTTGATTGTTACCGTGAGGCAAGACTTAAAGGTCCATGTCAAGTCCAACCCGAAAATGTTCTGACCTGACCGAAAATCCAACCCAGATACCATCTGTATGACCTTACTGAATTGTTGTACATTTACCACCTCAGCTTTCAGAGCTTTCAGATGCCCACTTTAAATAATCATGATTTATTACCAAGCAAAACTTGTAGAAAACTGCATAATCCCTGGCCAAGCTGGAAGAAAATCCTGAGCTTTGGACTGCTGCAAAAACCTCAACACCAGCTTTGTCATCGGGGGTCATGCTTGACATAATCTGGACAAAAGCACTTTCTCTTCTCTGCCTCGCCTCTGCACTCAATACATTATGCCGCTGCACACAAAAAGAGCTTTCCCCGGAAAACGACCAACCCGTCTCGTTGTAAATTCATCGCCCGGAGGTGTGTCGGCGGGTTATGCTAAAAATGTTAATACCAAATTGAACGACTATGACAACGACTAAATTCACTTTCCCGTTTTTGTCATGTAGCCCGACACCAGCACGAACCGTCACTTTCGGCGGGCATTGCTGCTGGTTGACGAGGGAAAGCGTGAGTGAGAGTGAGTGTGTACCGGAAAATGTGCTCTGGGCGATGACGATGACACCGACGACGACGTTGATGATGATCACGATAATACTGGCTACAATTGGTGTCGCTCTCGATGATGGTTGATGTTGGTGCTGTTGTTGTCGGTCGGGCAATGATGATAGCGCAAAACATGGGGGTTATTTTCCATTACACGCCTTTTAATTATAAATCCTTTGACAGGGTGAAGGAAGGGTGCTGAAAAGGATTTCAAATCCGAGGAAAGTGCAAACAATTTGACGCAGTATTGGCTGGGAGGGATGGAATCGAGAATTAGGTGTTGACGACGTTAGAGGATGGGACAAAATGAAGTGTGACATTGGCAAAAGATGCTGATTAGAGGATGATTTTGATGGATATGTTGTCTCAAAGGCTGGAATACTTAAGAACATGCATTGCTTAACTAAGCATTCAGATTAAGGCTATACGTAGAAGTCGTCTTCATTCGAGTCGATCCATGGGTGTTCGTCTCCAGTCACACACTCTTCTTGTATGGGAAAGGTGGTGGTAGGAATGGTCAACCAGAGATCAAGGAAGAAACTAGAGAAGGACACTTACTTCGCGTCGTTAGGTCATCTGCCGAAGCCCGTTCGGAAGGTCAACATGCCGACTTAGTTTCCCTTGACATAATCAAAATGTTCAACCGAACCAGGACACCCATGGTTCTAAAGCAGCTCCGCGAGTGGGACTTCTTCGGGAACCTTTTGGCCTTCGTTAGAAATTACCTTCAGGCTCTGGGGATAGCAAACGTATCGTTCTAATAGTTTTCGGAAAAAGACCAGAATTCCCCAGGGCTACGTCTTGGTCGTCACGTAATTTCTCGTGGTCATGAAAAGTCTGATCGCCCATCCACCGCCCAACGTCCGCGTCTTCATATATGCGGATGACCTGCCAGCACAAGCCAGGGTAAACACGCATCAACATTCAAGCTGCCATCAGCGCGATAGTGAGGTGAACTGAATCTGACTGCTTCACCTTATCTGCATCAAAAGCGTTCGGGGGCACATTTTCCACTGCAGACATCAGCTTGAAAGTCCTGCGATCTCCATCAACGGAGAGTGGATGTGGACATCCCAAACAAAAAGACAGTGAAAGTTTCGGGGGTTTCCATAGCCAAACCCAAAAGATCGAACTCGTCTTCTTCATCTTCACTGGCACCTAGGTTAACCTTGGGCAGGTTTTCATACACTCGCTCATAGGCGCCAACTTGTGACGTAGTTGGGGGGGCGAAGCTCTCCGAAATTGGACAATATTCAACTTTTTTCAGCTCAATGTACTAGTTTTCACGTGAATATGTCCAAACAAGAAAAATAGCGTCGATATTTATTATTGTCTTTATCAACGAGACTTTCAGCCCTTGGCTGGTTCGTCTCGTAGCGTCGATATTTTTCGAATTTCATTGATTTTGAGAGGCTTCACCCCCCCAACTACGTCACAAGTTGGCGCGTATGCACTCGCTGGATTTCATGTTCAGCAACAGCAAGAAATATATTGTTCAGTTTCTTCTTTTTCTTTCTGCCCATGGCGGCAGCGATGTAGTCGAACTGCTTTTTGTAGTCTAGCCATTTGTTCCTGAACTCCGTAATTGGAACACTCCACATTGGTCGGGCTCCATACAAAACTCACAAAAACGAATTTAATGTTTTTAAACTTTATTTTCCAATATGATAAAGTTGATGTATTGCACTTTCATTAATTTTCAATTAATTGGTATTGTATCAAATTCAAGATAAAACTGAATCAACAATATTTCTCCATAATACACAATTCGTGGCTGCCATTTTCCATTCTCGGTTACGCCCCATGCTCGCTAAGTCACGCTCCACCTGATCCGCCCATCGTGCGCTTTGCGCTCCACGCCTTCTTGTGCCTACCGGATCTTTCGCGGACACCAGCTTTGCAGGGTTGTTGTCAAGCATTCTTGCAACATGCCCGGCCTATCGCATTCTTCCGGCTTTGGCCACATTCTGAATGCTAGGTTCGCCGTACAGTACAGCGAGCTTGTGGTTCATCCTTCTCCGTCACACACCGTTCTCCTGCACAACGCCGAAGATCGTCCTTAGCATGCATCGCTCGAAAACTCCGACTGCTTGCAGGTTCTCCTCGAGCATGGTCCATGTCTCATGGCCGTAGAGGACCACCGGTATTATTAGCGTTGTGTACATGGTGCATTTGGTGCGTGAGTGAATCTTTTTGAGCGCAGCTTCTTCTGGAACCCGTAGTAGGCCCGACTTCCGCTGATGATGCGCCTTCGAATTACACGACTCACGTTGTTATCAGCCATCAGTAAGGATCCGAGGTAGACGAATTCCTCTACCTCCTCGAAGGTATCCCCGTCTATCGTAACATTACTACCCAGACGGATCCGGTCGTGTTCGGTTCCGCCTACCAGCATGTACTTTGTTTTTGAGGCACTCACCACCAGTCCGACCTTTGCTGCATCGCGTTTCAGGCGGGTGTACAGCTCTGCCACCGTTCCAAATGTTCTGACGATAATGTCCATGTCGTCTGCAAAGCACACGAATTGACCGGATTTTGTGAAAATCGTTCCCCGGCTGTTGAGCCCGGCTCGTCGCATCACACCTTCCAGCGCGATGTTGAACAGTAGACATGAGAGTCCGTCACCTTGTCGCAGTCCCCGGCGAGATACGAATGAACTGGATAGTTCACCCGAAACCCTTACGCAGTTTTGCACACCGTCCATCGTTGCTTTAATCAGTCTAGTCAGCTTCCAAGGAAAGCCGTTTTCGTCCATGATTCTCCATAGCTCTGCGCGGTCGATACTATCGTATGCCGCTTTGAAGTCGATGAACAGGTGGTGCGTTGGGACCTGGTATTCACGGCATTTCTGGAGGATTTGCCGTACGGTAAAGATCTGGTCCGTTGTCGACCGGCCGTCGATGAAGCCGGCTTGATAACTTCCCACGAACTCATTTGTTTTAGGTGACAGACGACGAAAGATGATCTGGGATAGCACTTTGTAGGCAGCATTCAAAATAGTGATCGCCCTGAAGTTCTCACATTTCAAATGGTCGCCTTTCTTGTGAATGGGGCAGATTACCCCTTCCTTCCACTCCTCCGGTAGCTGTTCGGTTTCCCAGATCCTGACTATCAGTCGATGCAGACAGGTGGCCAACTTTTCTGGGCCCATCTTGAAGAGTTCAGCTGCGATACCATCCTTACCAGCTGCTTTATTGGTTTTGAGCTGGTGAATGGCATCCTTAACTTTCCTCAGCGTGGGAGTTGGTTCATTTCCGTCATCCGCTGCATTGGCGCCGTCGGCGTCGTTTCCTCCGTTGCCGAGGTCTCCCGTGCCTACGTTCTCCACGCCGTTCAGGCGCTCATCGGAGTGCTGCTTTCACCTTAAGATCACCACACGTCCGTCCACATTACTGCACATTTCGGCTCGCACGAAGCCGTTGCGGGATGCGTTAAGCTTCTGATAGAACTTCCGTGTTTCTTGGGAACGGTACAGCAGTTCCATTTCTTCGCGCTCCGCTTCTTCCAGGCGGCGCTTTTTCTCCCGAAATAGGCGGATCTGCTGCCTCCGCTTCTGTTTGTAACGTTCCACGTTCTGTCGGGTCCCATGCTGCAGCATTACCGCCTTCGCTGTGTTCTTCTCATCCAAAACCGTTCTGCACTCTTCGTCGAACCATTCGTTCCGTCGATTCCATTCCACGTACCCGATGGTGCTCTCGGCTGCGTCGTTGATAGCTGCTTTCACTGTCAAGCCGCTTTGCGGCGTCAAGATTCTGCGCGTATGCTGAAGCGACATCCGGTTGTTCTGGTCGGTACGCCGATTCATGGTTTTACGCCAGTAGCGTACAATCTACCGTGCATGGTTGTCCCATGTTAATAGTGATTCCCATAGAACATGGGATAACTATGCTGCACAAGGCAGCATTGTTGATGACGAAGAGTTTTGGGCGCAGTTTGACCATCACCAGATAGTGATCGGAGACGATGTTGGCACCACGATATGTCCTGACGTCGATAATGTCAGAGAAGTGCTGGTCGTCAATAAGAACGTGGTCGATTTGAGATTCCGTCTGCTGTGGTGATCTACAGGTGTAACGATAAGGAAGGCTGTGTTGGACTAAGGTACTACGTATGATCATGTTTTTGGAGGCGGTGAAATCAATGACTGGTAGGCCGATTTCGATCGTCTGCTGATGGGCGCTGAACTTTTCAATCATCGCACAGTGGAGCACCTAGTACATCAAAACTGATCAAAATTATTTTGACGCATTTTCACAACCCAAATGCAACCCAAATTAGTAATGAAACGTTTTTCATAGTTTTCGTATTTTTTTTATTTAGTCATTAGGGTGACCAATTTCATGATTGTAAAAATTTTTCAAAAAATCACAACTTTTGAACCAGTTGACCGATTTTAAACTTCTTTTTTTTGCTTGAAAGCTGTTGAGTTCTAGTTTTCAGCAAAAATACGTTCAGAGGGTCAAATCTAGACTAACGTTTGAAAAGGGCGTAACAGCCATTTTGAATTTCTGCTTGTCCCGTCCCTCCTAGGTTTACCCCCCATTATTCATGAAATCTTTTACCGGTAACAGATAGATCTGACTCCCCTCTATCTGTTAACGGAAAAAGTTTGCATAAAAATATTGAAATACGCCCAGGAGGGACGGAACAAGTGAGAATTTGCAATGGTTGTTCCGCCCTTTTCAAATGTTAGTCTAGAAATAGTGTTTTAAGGCAAATAATATTATATAATAATATAATTATCACGATTTTTTCAAAGTGTTGCAACTTTTGAAATCGGAAACATCCGGAAGGTTTTCTTTCTGCATTTGAAAGAGGAACAATAGTTTTATCATACACTAAACGCAGATTTTCCGGAAACAGCCGGAAAATCAACTTATTTCATTTTGAATGTACGGTTAAGGATTCCATGAAATATTTTTTTCAATATTTTCATATATTGTATGTAAATTCAACGTCAATTTGTTTGGGTTTCAAATTAACAGAATAACAACATTAACCTTCTTTAACAAACTGCATTGTTGAATTGATTACTATCAATTTCATTCACTTTGTACGGTCAAAACTAGCACGCGCTGTGAGTTATATCAAAGAAATCGGCTAAACTTCAGCTACACTTAACCTCTTCTGATAAGCGTAAGCAAAACATTTGTACACTGCTTAGCTGTCAAACGATTACACGATAACTACACTTGGCAAAAACACAACGGAAAACCCAATTACTTTATTTTGAGTTTTTCCACTTATGATCAGGTTTTGATGTGATTTACTCCAATGTGCGTCGGTCTGAATTCCTCCTCCTGGCCTACCTGAGTGTTTAAATCTCTTATGATGATCCCGACGTCGTGGCTTATGCAGCAGTCGAACTCGCGTTAAAGCTGCGCATAAAATGCGTTCTTGTCATCATCAGTGCTTCCGGTGTATGGGCTGTGCACGTTTATTATGCTAAATTTGAAGAATCGGCCCTTGATCCTCAGGCTGCACATTTTTTCGTCGATCGGCCACCAAACGATCACGCGCCTCTGCATATCACCCATCACGATGAAAGCTGTTCCCAGCTCGCGTGTGTTTGTGTTGCCGCAGCTCTGGTATATGGTATGATAACCTCAAAACGTTCGCACCATGGATCCTGTCCAACACTCCTCCTGCAGCGCTACGATGCCGAATCCGCGGTGCTTCAGTAGATCGGCGAGTATGCGGGTGCTCTCAATGAAGCTGGCAGATTGCGAGTTTCCAATCGCAAGTCCTTTTTGTTCGCTGGGGTCGTTTCCGTTGGTCTCGGTTCGTATTATTCTGTTGCTGGTTTTCCGTTGTTTTTTACGGCTGGCTCGTAGGGCCTGACACCAACCCCCTACTTTCCGGAGGACCATAGTGCACAGTTGAGCTTAGAGTCCTTCCCTGGTACTCAGACGTTGATCAATCAACCCAAACATGGGGATCAGACGGTGTTGTAAGCCACTCCTCCTGCAGAACAGACGCTCAGGTTTGCCGAAGCAAACCCCCCCTTCCCTGTCAGCCTACGACCAAAGTTCCCACCGGGGTTGGTTACCCGATCTTCCCTAAGGTTGATCGTAGTTTCCGGCCGGTACCACGCGGAGGTAGGGATAGAATTTGCTGGGCAGAAGCTTGTGGATTACAATGGCACTTGTACTGCGCAGCATACCCAGCCTTTACCGTGCCTATAGTACTTTCATGATTCTTGAATAAAAACTTCGATTAATTTTTTTATGCGCTTTGTCCTATGCAAGCCCGTGCGCAAGGGAGGGCATTTGGGGGTTGTACAGGGATGTACATACGTATCTCATAGTGTTTCAAAAGCCAAATCCATTAAGTTAGAATTGGCTTTTTTAACGATGTTGAGATAATTTGAAATTCTGAATCTGCATGTCAAACTGAGCCGAAATCCAAATTTTCATGAATTTTGGTGCCCGGGAACCTATTTAAAAATCAATTTGAAGTTTGTATGGGAGCGATTTGTCGAATCACCCCTCGTCGCAATTTGTACTGAGCGGAGCTGTCAAACAGTTGCCCAGCTGTCAAAAGGTGATTTCTAAAAATCTCTTTGAAATTGATTTTAGGTACCAAAACAAAGTTTTAAAAATCTGAAAAAAATCATAGTGGATCATAAGAATGTGCTCTTTCGAATAAAATCAAAAAATCAATACATTTTTGTAAATTTAAAACCCCAATTAACTGAATTATAGCAGCATGTGCCCAAAATAGGTCCCCCGGCCAAATCGTCAAAGACTAATTATTAAAAAAAGAATAAAGAGTCAAAACTTGTTCCTTTCTCAGAAAATCATTCGCTTAACTCCATATTTGTTTCATATAATGTCCTTAGTACGTAGGTTCCTAGGATGAAAGAACATAGAGCACGTACTTTCTACATGAGGGTCAGCATTGCTCCGATCAATATGGTTTAGAAAACTCAATTACGATTCATTTCCTATGTATTTCAACTCGTACAAGGGTTTCCTCCTTCTCAGCAAGTATGATCAGAATGTTTCTTTTGTAAAGGGAAATAATTCCTTGGAGAGATTTTCTTGTGTGTCGTCGGAGGAAAACATACGAACAAAACAAAACACATTAATTTCGGCGTACTTTGTAACTCCCCCGTATACATATCGCCTGCGTATTGCGATTCCCAGGTGTCACATTTGGCGCCGGCCTAGGTTGGTAGGTACATGTGTGCGATTTTCCTCGGTTTTTCTCTGGGGCAGTCGTCCTGGAAGTAACGAAACAGAGAAGTGAATCCTGAAAGGAAATTGCGTTAGCTGCTAGGGTGGCTATCGATGGGGACCACGAAACCATATGCTTTGTGCATGAGAAGTAGTCCGAGAGGGCCCCTCAGCGTGCGACGAAAGGTTGTTACCCCAAGCGTCGGCGACGAGAAGAATAACGTGACATTAAACATTTAAAAGCCGGTAACGACATCGAGGGTAAGATGAAAGGTGATGGAAAAATAATTTAGCAAATTGCGTACACACTCCCAAATCATTACAGTTTACGGTGAAAGATCGCTTTTTCCACTTGCGGCAAACCTAAGAGGCCATCGCGCGTCACAAGGCGTGCCTTGCGTGGCGTGGTAGCCTACCTGTACTGTGTGTCGATGCCGAAGAAGGAAGCCAGTAAAAGAAAGTGCCTTCGAAGGCACAAAACAAGATGATGTTCTCCCTCTGGAGGGGACCGGTCGTTTATTTTGCCGCTGTCCGTCAAAGCGTTGCACTTTATTGCTCTAATCTTGGAGTTCTCTCTCTAGAGAGTCATAGATAAAAAAGCTAAACAGCGGCAACATGACCAGTGGAAAAAGAATGTTCCCAACAATCGTAGGTTTTTCGCAAAGGAGATTTTAATTGAAATTTATGACAAATTTCTCACAGAAAAAGACATGAATTGGGTACCGTTTTTCTTTAGAAGTTTCTATTTAAATTTTCATGCAGGGCGTTCCTTATTTTAGAAACAGAACAAAAATAGACAACTGTTTGTTTCAAGGCGTGTATATCTGAATTTTTCGGCGTATGTATTTTGCTTTCATGAGGATGTCAAGAGAGAAATTTTGCGGAGAATTCATGACGATTTCAGGGGAGTTTCGAAGGGTTGTATTTTATATGGTTTCTAGATGAATTCAGATGGTTTGCATGAAAGTTTTGTAGAAGTCTTATCTGAAGTTCCCACTAAAGAGACCCCCTAAACCATGTATACTACCCGTCATAAGTATAGACTCAAAAATAGTATTGCAACAATATTGCATCACCCTGACTTACCTCGATATCTCTAAAACCAGAACACCTAAAACAATGCTGCTTTCAGAAAAGTTGTTGTTTTGCTAAAGAAAGCATCTTTGTAAGTCCTCAGGTTTTGGAGATATCAAGGTGAGTCAATGTGATGCAATATTGTTGTGCAACAACTTTTATTTCACAATACCTTTTCTGAGTTTTACTTATGACGGGTAGTGTAAAACCCCCTGAAATTTATTAAAACCCATATACACCATAACCACTTGGATGAACTTTTAAATACAACCTGAAGCTTTTTTCTCTTTTCGTACACAGTCTCGGATCCGACCGTGTTGGTTAACGCCGACAGCGACATTCTAAGGAGTCCGCCACGCGTCCACCTGTCCAAAACTCTGAGACCATCCTTAAGCTGCGAGTAACCTAGCCACTCCTCGAGTCCACGCTCCATCTTCTCTCTAGTTCCATGACGATATGGGCGATACAGGGCGATACAGGAGTTACAGGATAGCTCCCAGCTTTTGACATGCCCCCCCCCCTGGCCGACAGATTTTTTTTTAATTCAAGGCGACTCAAAGATTGTCAATAATTCAATTGTTCCAGAAAAAATATTAAAAAAAAAAACTATTCTCTAGACAGACTATTATAATAAATGAGGTTTTTATCCACAATTATCCAACCTTTTTTTTTTCTTGAGAATCACAGGAAATTTCGCCAAGTATTTCTCCAAGAGATCTACTTCAATCTTATAATAGAATTTAACCAAATAACAAGCTTGGATGAATGGTTAAATTTTATGATGTTTATTCATGGAACACAAAAATAGCATGGCAAGTTTCCGGTAGGGAAAAACAAGGACTTTGTAGAACTAGAGTGCAGTTATATGCTATTGCTACACGAATTTTCACTTGTATTCAATTCAAACAAACGTCATGCTAAGATAATAATACCTGGAATTTCTTTACAAATTCTTTCAAGGACATCTCCAGAAATTCCTTTTGGCAGTTATTCAGGAACTTTTCCAAAGATTCTTTCAGAAATTCCTCAAGGAACATATCCAGGAGTTTCTCTTTCGTGAATTTTTCCATGGACATCTTGCAGGGTTCAGATAGTTTTTTTAGGGTTTGTTCCAAGAATTGCTTTAAGAATCCCCCCCACGATTCCTTCAGTTTTTTACAAATACTTCTGCAAGGATGAATTCCTTCAGGAATTTTTCATAGATTCTTTCAGTGATTCTAGCATGGATTGCTCCAGAGAGTTTTCCAAGAATTCCTGTATGGGTTTCACCAGGCATTCCTCCGGGAATTTCTTCTGGGATATCTTTAAAAGTTCCTTCAGTGATTGTTCCAGTGCTTTTTTCGATAATTCCTCCAGAAATTTCCAGGAGTTCCTTAAATCATTGTACAAAACATTCTCCATCCAAAAATTCCAACAATAATTCGTCCAAAAAATATTGCAGACATGGATGCCTTCATTTTTATTTCCCTACAGAAATTCCTCCAGGAATTTGTTAAGAAAGCTTTCCTGGGATTTCCTAAGGATTTCATCATGGAATTGCTTCCGGGATTCCTCCAGATTTTCCTTCAAGCATTCCTCCAAGTATGCGACCGGGAATATCTTCTGTGTTTATTTCAGAAACAACTCCAGGAATTATTTAAAAAAATCCTCCAAGGGTTTTCCCAGGAACACTTTTTAGAATTCCTTCAGAAGATTCCAAAAAATAATCCAATATCTATTAAAAAATAATCCAGGAACTATTTAGGAATTCCTAAGGATTTCTCCTGGGGTTTCTTCAGGAACTGCTACAGGGATTCCCCAAGGCGTTCTTCCACGAACTCTTATTAGTATTCCTTCAGAATTTCTCCAAGGATTCCATCTGCAATTTCTTCAGAATTTTTTACTGCGAATTCTCCATGAATTTCTTCAGAGATTCCTCTAAGAATTATTCCAGGGATCCTCTGGGATTTGAAATGCGTATAGATATTTCTCCAGAAATTCCTCCAGGAATTCTTATAGAGATTCCCTCAGGAGTATTTCTAGAGATTCCTCCGTTAAACTCTACGGGTATTCTTCTAGGATATCCCCCAGGGATTACTCCAAGAATTTCTGCAGGACTCGGGAATTCCTTCTGTGATTCTTTCTGAAACAACTTATTTTGAACATCCTCCAAAGATTCTCCCACGAACTCTTTTTAGGGTTCCTCCAGCAATTCCTCATTGTATTTTTTAAGGATCTCTTCTAGGAATTGATTCAGTACTTCCTCCAGGAACTGCTTAGAGATTCCCTTAATTCTTCTTGAAATTTCTTCCGGGTTTCCTTCTGGAGTTTCTTCAGAAACTCTTCAAAGGATTCCCCCAGAATTTGTTCAAGAACTCCATCTGCGATTTCTTGAGGAATTATTTCTGGTATTCCTATACGAATTCCCTAAGAGATTCATCTTAAAATTTCTTCAGGAATTCCTCTAGAAATTACTCCAGAAAATCCTTCAGGGATTCCTTCAGAAATTCTTCCAGGAATTTTTCTAGGAATACCTTCTGGATTTTTTCCAGAAATTCCGCCAAGAAGTCTTCCAGTATTCCCTCCAGGAATTGCTACAGGCATTCCTCCAGGATTTGCACAAAAATCTCCTCCAGGAACTTTTCTAGTGATTTTTCCAGGGATTTCTTCAGAAATTCCTCCGGGAATTTCTCAGGCGATTTTTTTCAGAAATTTCTCCCAGAGCTCCTCTAGAGATTCCCCCAGAAATTCATCCACAAATTGGAATTATTACAGAGATTCCTCCTAGAATTCCTTCAAGGATTTCGCCAGCAATTCCCAAAGGATAACCTCCAGCAATTCCTCCAGGATTTTATTTGAGAATTTCTCCAAGAACTATTCCAGGAAATTCTCCAGGAATTACCACGAGGATTTCTTCAGAAATACCTCCAGCAATTTCTCTAGGAATTGATCCAGCAATTGCTTCTGGACATCCTTCAGAAGTTATGTCAACAATTTCTCCAGGATTTTTTCCGGAAATTCTTCTGGAAATTTTTTCAGACATTCTTCCAAAAAATTCTCCAGGAATACCCTCAGGAATTTTTCAGGGATTCCTCCAGGAAATCATTCCGAAGATTCCTCAAGGAAATCCGCCAGAAGTTCCTCTGAACATTATTTTTGGAAATCCTCTAGGGATTTCTTCATAAATTCTTCCAGGAAATTCAGCATTTTTTCAGGGATTCCCCCAGGAATTTCTTTATAAACTGCTTCTAGGATTCCTCCAAGGATTTCTTCAGGAATTCCTTCGAGGATTTATCCAAGAATTCCTCCAGAAATCCCGCTAGAAATTCCTCCGGAGTTTTCTCAAGGGATATTTTCAGAAATAGAAAAATAATAGAATAAAAATAGAAATTTCCCAGAATTCCTCTAGAAATTCATCCAGTAATTCTTCCAAAAATTCTTCTAGAGATTCATCCTGAAATTCCCAAAGGAATACCTCTAGGAATTTCTCCAGGATTTTATCCAGGAATTTCTCCAGGTACTTATCTAGGAATTACCCCAGGAATTTCTACATGAATTCCCCCAGGAATTTCTCCAGGAATTTCTCTAGGAATTGCTCCTGGATATCTTGCAGAAATTATGTCAACAATTCCTCTAGGTATTTCTCCGGGAATTTCTTATGAGATTCCATCAGGAATTGCTTAAGGGATTCCTCCAGAGATTTGTCCATCCCTTCAGGAAATTCTTTGAAGATTTCTCCAGGAAATTCTGCAGAAGTTTCTCCAAGGATTCTTCCAGGAAATCCACTAGGGATTCTTCAGAAATTCTTCAAGAATATTCTCCAGGAATTCCTGCAAGAATTTTTCAGGGATTCCTCCAGGAATTACACCAGGAATTAATCAAGGAACAACATCATAAATTAGGGATTGCTTCAGAAATTCTTCCAGGGTTTTTTTTCTAGGAATACCTTCTGGAATATTTCTAGAAATTCCACCAAGAAATCTTCAAGTTTTCTCTCCAGGAATTGCTACAGATATTTCTCTAGGAATTCCGTTAAAACTCGTCCAGGAACTTTTTCAGGGATTTTTCCAGAGATTTCTCCAGGAATTCCTTCAGAGGTGTCTCTTGAAATCCCTCCGTGAATTTCCCAGGGGATTTTTTTTTTCAGAAATTTCTCCCAGAGCTTCTCCATAGATTCCCCCAGAAATTCATCCAGAAGTTGTTGAAGGAATTCTTCCAGAGATTCCCTCACGGATTCCGCCAGCAATTCCCAAAGGAGAATCTCCAGCAATTCCTCCAAGATTTTATCCAGTAATATCTCCAAGAACTATTCCAGGAAATTCTTCAGGAATTACCCCAAGAATTTCATCAGGAATTCCTCCACAAATTTCTTTAGGAATTGATCCAGGAATTGCTCCTGGACATCCTTCAGAAATTATGTCAACAATTTCTCCAGGAATTCTTCCAGAAATTCTTCTGGAGATTTTCTCAGTAATTCTTCCAGAAAATTCTCCAGAAATACCCTCAGGAATATTTCAGGGATTCCTCCAGGAAATCCTCCAGAGGATTCTGCCAGGAAATCCTCTAGGGATTTCTTCATAAATTCTTCCAAGAAATTCCGGCAGGAATACCATCAGTAATTTTTCGGGGATTCCCCCAGGGACTTCTTCACAAACTGCTTCTAGGTTCCCCCAGAGATTCCTTCAGGCATTCTTTCAAGGATTTATCCAAGAATTCCTCCAGAAATTCCGCTAGAAATTCCTCCAGGATTTCAGAAACAGAAAAATAATAGAATAGAAATAGAATTCTCCCAGAATTTCTCTAGAAATTCCTTCAGTAATGCTTCCGAGAATTTCTCTTAGAGATTCCTCCAGTAATTCCCAAAGAAATACCTCTAGTAATTCCTCCAGGTATTCCTCCAGGAATTCCTCCAGGATTTTATCCAGGAATTTCTCCAGGAATAACCCCAGTAATTTCATCAGGAACTACCTCAGGAATTGCTCCTGGACATCTTTCAGAAATTATGTCAGCAACTTCTCTGGGTATTTCTCCAGGAATTTCTCCCGATATTTGATCAGGAATTGCTTCCTCATTCCTCCAGATATTTCTCCAGGGGATTTCCCTCCTGAAGGGATTCCTCCAGAGATTTCTCCATGAAAAATCTCTTCAGGAAATTCTTTGAAGATTCCTTCAGGAAATCCTCCAGAAGTTTCTCCAAAAATTCTTCCAGGAAATCCTCTAGAGATTTCTTCAGAAATTCTTAAAGAATATTCTCCAGGAATTCCTGCAGGAATTTTTAAGGGATTCCTCCAGGTATTCCACCAGGGATTCCTCCAGATATTCTTCCAGGGATTTCTTCACAAATTTCTTCAAGGAAACCACCTGGGATTCCTTCAGGAATTCCTTCGAGAATTTCTCCAGGACCTCCACTTGCAATTCCACTAGAAATTTCTCCAGGAATCTCTCAACGGGTTCTTTTAAAAATAGAAAAATAGCAGAAATAGAAACAGAAATCTCTCAGAATTCTTCTGGAGATTCCTCTAGATATTCATCCAGTAATTCTTTCGAGAATTCCTCTAGAGATTCCTCCAGAAATTTCCACAAGAATACCACTAGGAACTCCTCCATTTATTCCTCCGGGATGTTATCTACGAATTTTCCCAGGAAATTTCTTCCGGAATACCTCCAGGAAATACCCCAGGAATTTCTTTTCGAATATTCCTGGCATCCTTCAGGAATTATGCCAGCAATTCGTCCAGGAATTTCTCCTAGAAATCCTCTTGGGATTCTTTCAGGAAATTCTCCAGGAATACTTTGAGGAAATTTTCAGGGATTCCTCCAGATATTCCTCCAGAGATTCCTCCAGCAATTACTTCAGGGATTTCTCCACGAATTTTTCGAGGGGTATTTCCAGAGATTCCACCAAAGAATCCTCCAGAAATTCCTCCAAGGGTTCTTTCAGGAAATCCTCCTGGAATTTCTCAAGGGTTTTTTTCAGAAATTTCTCCAGCAATTCCTCCCAGAGTTCCTCTGAAGATTTCATCAGGAATTTCTCCTAGAATTCTCCTAGGGATTCCAAGAATTCACCCAAAATATTGCTCAAGGAAATTCTCCAGGAATTCTTCCAGGAATTACGCCGGGAATTTGCTCAGAAGTTTCTACAGGCTTTCCTCCAAGGATTCCTTCACAAATGTCTCTAAGATTTCATATATGAATTTTGAAAGACATTTCTTATGAAATTTTACTAGGGATTCCGTCCAGAATTCCTCCAGGAATTTCTCCAGAATTTCCTCCAGAGAATCCTCCAGAAATTTATCTAGGATTTCCTCATGAGATCTCTTCAGAAATTTCACTAGGTATTCCTCCCATAATTTATCCAGGAATTCGTACAGGTTTATTTTTTGAAATTTTTACAGAAGTTCCATCTGGAATTCAAAAATTCAAAAAATTCTGGAGGAATTTCTCCAGCAAACAGTATTGTAAGATAAATGGAAGCATACAGGAACCAGGAAATTCTAGGTTTATCCTCAAAAAAGTTCGTAATTTTCCAAGTAATTTCCAATAAAAGAGTTCAGCTATCATTTCTGGTGAATGTTTTGTAGACATTGACAAAAAAATCAGAGCAAAATATTGCACGAGTAAATAAAAATCCTTAATCTTCCAGAAATTGGCCATCGCTACCAGCACCACGTTGATTTGTGTAGATCAGGCGAGTTTTTGTTAACGTATTGTACAAAATACAACAGGGTTAAGGGTTAAATAAAGCTTTTAGAATATAATGTTATTATATTCAATTTCATCGTGTTGCGTTTAGTTATAAAAGCTAGTAGGTACATTTTTACTAAGGGTGCTTGCCCGCCCTGACCGAAAAGCTGGCTACGCCCTTGGGTCTATACCGAAAGGTCGGATGACCATGGGCTCTCGGATAACCAGTTTGGCTTTCGGGAAATAAGATCGACGGTGGTCACTATCAGGTTAGTGACCAAAATGGTCGAGATAGTGCTAAAAATAGCATAGGGGAATCCCCTACTGCGCGGTTGTAACGCTTGACGAGAAGAACGTGTTCAACAGTGTCCACTGGGCCGCCTTGGAGAGCACCATATACCATCTAGTTAAGAGTCCGAGGAAAGAGAGATACGCCACAGTACCATCGCGAGGGTACCTCGGGGATCAATCCTGGGCTCGGTGTTATAGAACGCGGCGTCCAACGGCATATTGACGCTCATACCACCACCGGGCGTAAAGCTGGTTGATTTTCTCGACGGCGACGACCGATATTGCAAGGCAAACAGTATTACAGGTATACCTCGATTTAGTGGACATTTCAGTTTTTAAAATGTCTATAAAATCGAATTTTACATAAAATCGAAGCAAATTTTTTTATTTTATTTTTATTTAAATTTTATACCAAAATGTACCATAACATATAAAAACTGCATGAAAATTGAGTTTTCGATAAAAGGCTCGGAGATTTTGGCAAGTTTTAGTAATTTTCGCTAAATAACGAATACACCACTATCTCGCTATTTTGTTACGATCGAAATCTTTTGTCTCCAAAACTATGTATGGTTGATTGAAAAGCTAATATTTTGAGCAATGCACACACACAATAACGCTATTTGGATAAATGTCCCAAAAATTGAAAAAAAAAAAATCAGAAATTCATTCAGAGATTCCTTTGAGAATGTCTCTGAGGATTTATTGCGACATTTGCACCCATTTAGACTCGGCCGAAATTCATTATCATCACAGTCGAATTTCGCACACGACTTCGCAGCGGCTGGCATGCACAAGTTCGGTTGAGTTCAAGACAGGGGCGTCGGATGCACAACAGGTAAACAAAATAAGCTTGATTAGTGTGAAATTTCGCTGGGAAATGATGATTCAGTGGATTCTCAAATTATCACAGTAGTCTAAACATTGATGAGAAACCCAATATTTACCCTGGAATTTCTTTACGAATTGCTTCATAAATCCCTCCAGGAATTTCATCTGAAATTCCTCAAGGGGTTCCTGCGGAAATTTAGAGATTCGTAACGAGTACTTGATAGAACGTGGTTACTGGTTGTGCTATATTTGCCGAACGATCTTTCTGTGCCGCTATCTACTCGGTCGCCTTTTGTTGCAATTCTGAGGTGTTAAGTAATATTAAGTGAACCCAGAATTTTCAACTCTATTACGACGGCCTCCGAATAAAACTTCCCACCTCAAGTCATCATGTTACAGTATATTTCAGAAAATCTTCCATGTGTCCCTCCAGAAGAATCACAAAGAATTATTTACGGAATTTGACAAGAATGGCTTCAGCAATACCTACATGATCAGAGATTGTTTGAAAATTTGCCCAGGGATTACTTCAGAAATTCCTCTAGTTATTCATCCATAAATTTCTCTAGGCATTCGTTCGGAGAATCTTTTGGAGATTTCTTTAGAAAATGTTCTAAAAATTTCTTCAGAAATTCTTGTAAAACATCTTTCTATTTTTGTTTGTGGAAACATGTCCGAGTATTCAGCCAAAAAAATCCTTCACGGATTCATTTGGAAATTTTCTTCAGAGATTTGTTTAGAAATTCCTGCTATTCTATAAATTTCACAAAGAATTCTTTCAAAGCATCTTTCATGATTTACTTCTGAAATTCCTCCATTTTTTTCTAAAAAAATATTCATGAATTTGAGTAGAAATTCCTCTAGAGATACTAACAAAAATGCTTTCAGAGATTCCTACAGAAATATATTTAGATATTTGTTCAGAAATTTCCCCAGAGATTCCTTTCATTAAACTCTAAGCGATGCCATCAGAAACTATTTTTCAGAAAATGTTTCGAAAATTCTTTTCAAATTAGGAACTGGGGTTACTTTGGAAATTTTTCCAAGGGTTTCACCAAAAATTCCCACAGCAACTTCCAATTTCTACAAAAATTCCACTGACTAGTGATTTCTCCAGAAGTTTCAGAATGAGTTGTGTAAGGTTTTTTTTTTTTTATAGGAATTCCTCCAGGGATTTCTTCAGAAAATCCTTCAGAAATTTACCTTTTTTTTCGAACCTTTTTTAGATATTTTTTTTCGAACAATTCTTTGGAAATTCCTTTCAGCATTCTCTTAAACGATCCCTTAAGGATTTATTTTAAAACATTCTCCGGGATTTGCTTTAGAAATTGCCCCAGGGTTTTTCTTAAATCTGAATTTCTATCAGAAAAACTATCTGGCATTTGTCTAGAAATTCCTCCAGGAACTCTTTAAAAAATGTGAGATTCATTTGGGATTTTTTTTGCAGAGATTCCTGTAGAAACTACCCTGGGGGTTCCTTCAGAAAATCTCCGATGACTATTGTATAATTTCTACTAATAATTTCTTCAAAAATATCTCCAGATTTTCCTTCAGAGAATTCTCTACAAATTTCCCCAATACTTCGGAAAAACTTCCACAGATTTTTCGATAATTTATTCATGGACCCTTGCTGAAATTCATCCTAGGATTCGTTTAAAAAATCTTCCACGAGTTCCTGAAAAAAATCTTTGGAGACTGCTCATTTACTTCAAATAATCATCCAGGAAATCCGAAAGAAATGCAGTCAAAAATTTCATGAACAGCCCCTTTCCTGTTGATTTGTGCAATTATTTTTCCGTGCAAACACGTCGGGGCCTTGCACGAATATAACAGCGAAAGCATTATGTCGATCTGTTGATCCGTTCCCGAGTCAATTCCAGACATACAAACACCATTCCATTTTAACTCATATAGACTTTCTTCAGATTTTTTAAATTTTTTTCTGGAATTCTTTCAACGGTACTTTCGGAAATATATCAAGAGATGTTCAATATTACTAGAATTACACCAGAAATTTCAGCAGGGATTTCTTCAAAAGTTGTTCCATGGATTGTTATAGAAGTTGTTCCAGCAATTCCTTCAAGAATTGCTCAAGCGGTTCCTTTAAAGTTTCCTCCAGGAATCCATCCTTGTTAATGTACACGTGAAGGGACGCTGAAATCGGGGAACCTTGACTAATTAGCTCTGATTCTACCATGGCAGCACTAGAAATAATTTATCACACATCTAGTCAGTAATCAGCCGAAGAATTACAATGACCTTTTCATAGAATTTGCTACAAATTTTGGAATTCACTCAGCAGGCATCTACCAAAAATATCAAGAATATAATACAACTCTCGGTGAAGAAGTCATGAGAAATGTCGAAAAAAGTTTGTTAGAAAACTTTGAGGGAAAGTTTGGCGAATAAGCAGTTTTCATGCATCTGCCAAAAAGGTTGTCATTGTTAAGGGATCTGTAAAACATATCGCCAGAAAATCACCTCATATACTCCGCTCATCGTGATCATCGACAAAGCCAGGAAAAGTCAGAGAAGAAAGTATGAGATTTTATTTTTACATACTTTTATTTGAAGTGCTCCGCGTGCTAAAAGGCTGAAAACCCCTGCATTATAAGCAATCATGATACAAACTGTAAGTTTTAAACTGATTGAATATTTAAAAAATACCTTTAAAAAAAATGTACATAAAATCGAGGTAAAATGTACATAAAATCGAAGTACATAAAATCGAGGGTCTATATAATCGAGGGTCCACTAAATCGAGGTATACCTGTAATATGACGATCATATGATGAATCGGAATTCATGCTAGAATCTTGCTAATGGCAGACAACAATATGGGTCGTGTTAGAAATGTGTGTTTCAATCAAACTATTGAAAAAGAGAGATAAATTTTTCAATCTACACTTCTCGCTGAAAAAAAAATCGATTGCAACTTTTTAGTTCAACCTTAAGCTCAACTCGCAAGATCCATGCCTGCCCCTACTCAATCACCGAAACAAGAAGCGAAAACAAAGCCCAAAGGACCAGGACAAAATGGTGAAATATTTATTTCAATTTGCGTGCTACCGCGGCTTTCCTCTGTCCTAGCTGGGGCCACCTACATAGTTGGGGGGCAGAAGTACATCCATTTTTTTTTTTCACTAGTCGACTTCTGCTGAATGCCTTATCTTATCCCTGACAGACATTGAATTTCAGTGACACTCACTCCTCAACACAAGCTCTCGTCTTCGTCTTCTCTGGGTCGTCCTCTTTGGTCGCATAATTCCTGTTCTATTTGGATCCATTATCTTACCGAAGAAGAGCTTCTGACTTTTGTTTTTGCTTCTCAGCAATTTCCCTCGCACTGACTGTTTTCCCCGCATCCATCACCGAACACGCGGCGCTCGGATGAAGAAGGAAGCCAGAAAGCCGCCACTCAACTCGTCGGGAGTCGGATCACCCAGTCGGAAAAAGCGAAAAAATAAATTACGTGAAATTAAGAAAAATATCCAATTCATTAACGGATGACATTAACATATTTTTGCTTTATCGCCTTCGTTCGTGGAGCAGCTCCCGATGCCGGTCTTTCGGGCGAGGGGAAAAAAGATTTTCCGCCTGCTTGACAGAGGTCGATCTCTGTCGGTGGAACTTTCCATTCAGAACCGTCGAGAAAAACGGAATTAGGTGTCTATGCCATCCATGGGAAGTCTGCTAATTGAATCACTGAATTGGATTCGAAGGCCAAGTAGAACGACACCTGTTTCATCCAACAAGACGGAAAGTTGGCTTATGGAGCTTTGTAAGTGAAGTCGGGGTTGATGTTGGATATAATTGATTTAGCTGATCTTGTTTTGGAATGAAGTGCCAGATCTGAGGTGTATCGTTAATAGGAAACGAGAGACGCTAGTCTTGCCATACGTTGTTATTTGAATCCACATATTTTAAATCATTTACTTAACTTAGGCGCTGTCCATAAACTACGTAGACTTATTTTTGGTCATCTCAGTTAACTCCCCTCCCCTCCCCCTCGTAGACTTTTGTTCATACAAAAATCTGGAAATTTGTATGAGGCGTAGACTTTGGCCAGACACCCCTCGTCCACCTAAGAGTCTACGTAGTTTATGAACAGCCCCTTAAGGGCAACATACTGTGAAGGGCGCCCTGGTACTCCACAAGCTACGTTTGCGGTTAGGTTTTATTAGACCCCCTAGCCATTAATTCCTAGGCACGGTAAGCATAAAGCCGCATCGCACCATGAATTATGGGTCACCTGTTGGTGGACTCTTACCACCGGAACAGGCGGTCCGTAGTGTTATTCTTAGCTAATTGAGACAATCGCTACCGCTCGATCGAGAAAAGAAGTTAATATTGATGATCAACTTCATACGGGCCCGAACAGCCTAAGGGTTCCTGTTCTCTTTAAACTGTGTTGCAGAGGGCTGGTAAGTCGTGCCGAACGTTAAAACGTGCATTACGTATGTGTCTGTAGACGGCGAATTGTTGAGTCGTCAGTGAACTTCTCTGAGACGATCCATTTTAAATCATAATGTAGATTAGCTGAACTGGTTTGGAGATACTTTGTTGCTTTGAGAGCATAGTAACCAAATAATTCGATCTTCCGTTTGCAGTTGTTAACTGAGATTCCAGTACTTGTTTTAAAATATAAAGCTATAGAAAATACTGCATACATGGGAACATATGTAGAACAACTATAAAATTTATCCCATTACACGGTCAACAGTCAACACATTTAAATTAATTGGTTTATTAGGTTTCTAATCTAATAAGGATAACATGAGAATTGTTTTCTGAAATGTGTAAACCTCATAAGAAGAAGAAGTATCTTCGAAGTTATCGAATTCAGGCCAGCTGACCTAGGCATATGAGGTATTAGTGTGAACCCCGTTTTGCGGATACAGCCCCTGCTTGTGCTTTTGAGCCTTCAATAGATAATTCGTTATGTGGTTCTACCCTCTTGGTACACTTTAGCTCTTGGGGCAAGCAAAAACGTGCATGGATTCACCTGGAGTGTTTCCGTAAAACCCTTTTCCGCACTCAACGACGATGCCCCTTCAATAGTCCAGACTGCATGTAACCCTCGGAAGCATTCAAAAGTGCCGGGGAGCCTCTCGTTGGGATACTCACACGTGTCCGAGAGCCCATTCGCATATCCTTCCTGCTATCTACGACTTTACACGGACGACCAGCCCGGTAGCATCACTCAAGTTGTTAAATCTCGTTACACTTGAGAGCCCAGTGAGAAATAGCCCGCGGCTTGGGTTGGCGTAACGATGACCAGTTGGCCAGCCGAACCCATTTGCAGACCCGTTTCCTAAACGGCCCAGAAGAGTATCGTAACTCTTTCAACGATGGCAAGATAGAAGGCGGACTTCATGCACCGTGGCTTGTGACCTGTGGCGTGGACTGGACGAACTTTGAAGGCTTAGCCTTCGTTGCTTCCTGCTTCTCTCGCTCGGTGGGTAATAAATATATGCTCGCTTTCGGATCGATCCGGCAAAACAATTGCGTTTATGAATCTCGAAGGAGCCATACATTTAGCGTGCAATCCTTGAGCACGTCTATTCCGGCCCGGGATCACACACAGTCGCTTCGTTCGGGTTCGGGAGCCATAACAGAATTATTCTTGATTGTCCGCTTCAATGAACAAACAAACCACGGTTCGTTTGCTAAAACCGAAGGGTTTTAGCTTATGGTTGGAGGTGAAAACTTCCCGAACAACAACAACAACATCAGTGCCAACGACCACAAGCGGAAACCCGGCCTGGATCCAGTTGGCTGGAGGTACCAGACCGATGGCAGGGCTTATGCGAGCAGAAGGATTGCGCGCCTGGGCACCCTCCGACGTTTGCGATGGGTTCACCTGTTAATCTTCCCACTTGCTCTTTCACTGCCTATGTTTAATTCAATATACTCTCCGGCGTTGGTCTGGCGGACTGACCACAAACATATCGAAAATGTGGTGTGAGCTAGCTGACCGTTAGGATAGTCGCTGGTTAGCTGAGCCCGGGTTTGGCTACCCGAACGTGAGGGTGGCATGAAATACGGCGATGATTTTTCTTTGGCTTGGGAAGCACATAAATTTCAATGACCGGGTTGCTATGCATAGATCCAAGTAATCGGATAGTGTTAGTATGATTTACTGATGGTGTTTTTGGGGCAAATGTGGCAGGATAAATTAAATTTTGGAAATTTTTACATGGTACCTAATCGGCTATTGGGGTAAGCCGACAAAACACTAATTATAAAGGACTATTCTAGGAGCGGACAGAGCCACGTTCGGGCATCGATTTATTTCCAACAATATCATGACTTATTTCTCACTATCCTGGTCGGGACCTATCCTTTCCCGGTCCGATGAAATGAGAAAGGACCTTTATAGTTTGTGCTTTACACTAACGGAGGTACCTGATTTCAGTTCCGTCCTCCTATGAGCTCACAAGATATGGCCTTCCCATTATTCGCGGTGCGTAAATGTATTAGGTACAATGCGTTACAGCCCCCCTCAACATTTCACTAATACAGCAGTAAAACGCATAAACATTCATAAGTCATAAACCTGACTGCCTACATCAGAACGATGATCACCAACAACTTGCCCCCAACTTGATCAACTGTAAGAAATGCAGCCGAATGTTCTGTGCCAGTCACATACTGACACGCTCAGAATATTTGTGCCTTGCGTGTACTGGAGAGCCGGCTTCACATCGAAAATCTGCAACGAAATCAATATGCTACTACTGTGTACACGGAAAAATAAGGAGCAGCATATTTTGTGCTACATGTGCGGCATGTATTTGCAAAACACATAGAGCAAAAATGTTCCATAAATATTGCGAGAATTGTTCCAATTGACACAGATTTGAATTGTTGATTTTTTTTATTTTGATGAACATTTGGTTTAAAAGACAATTACACCGTCTTCGACCTTGCGGCCGCTACAGACTGAACAATACTAACATTTGACAACGGACAACACATATAACACCCAGTGGCCCAGTGGAGAATTTTTCGTCCGACGAAAAGTTTTCCCCGACTGGAGCGGGAATCGAACCCACACTCCGAGGCTTACGATAAGAGAGTTCTAAAAGCATTTTGAAAATCGGTTGAGCCATCGCTGAGATATGTAAGATTCAAATTTTGGTTGCAGCTAAAATTTGATCTCAATTTCGGGAGCTCAACAGATGTTCAATATATTTTTCTGTGAGATTCACTATAAGCATTCGGTTATCTAATACTATTCTCATTTGAATCACATAGATGTTTGATATTTACGGAAATATTTGGAAGGTTCACAATGAAGAAAAACTGGTCGCAAAAAATCGTATCTGCTGCACTGGTATGGAGAAAATTTGACCAGCCCTAGATTATTTTTCATTCATTTATCTGAAACTAGAAGATTAGGACAACATATTACATAGTAAAAAAATAATTGAAAATCGGTTAAGCAATCGCAGAAATATAGCTGATTTAAAATGAAGCTTCAACTAATTTCGACCATCGTGCCTGGAGCGCTAGGGATGTTCAAAATATTTTATTGAATACGATTCCCATTTGAACCATACAAATTAATCATGTCTACGGAAGCGCTTGTATCGTTTACAATTAGGTAAACATGTCGAACAAATTATATCGATTGCACTGTTCTAGAGAAATTTGAACATCCCTAGAATGATTATTGTTCATTTGTTTGAAACTTGAATATTCGAACAAGAGATTGGTAAAATAATTTTGAAAATCGGTTGAGCCATCGCTGAGATATAACCAATTGAAAATTCAATTGCAACTAATCACTGTGCCGGAAGCGCTAGGGATGTTCAAAATATTTTTCTGTTAGATTAACGATATGTATCGTTATCTTATACTATTTTCATTTGAACACCTCAGATTTATGATGTTTACTAAAATATTTGGAACGTTTACAACCAGATAAACATGTCGAAAAAAGTGTATCGGTTGCACTGATCTAGAGAAAATTTGAACACCCCTATAATAATTTCTGTTCAATTATCGGAAACTTTAGGATTCGGACAAGAGACTGGTAAAAGAATTTTGAAAATCGGTTGAGCCATTGCTGAGATATAGTCAATTGAAAATTTAATAGCAACTAGCAACTGTGCCGGGAGCGCTAGGGATGTTCAAAATATGTTTCTGTTAGATTAACGATATGGATCCAGTTACTTCTACTATTTTCATTTGAACACCGCAAATCGGTCAAGTCATCGCTGACATTTACCCCTTTGGAAATATAGTTACAGCCGAATTTCGATCACAATGCCAGTAGTGCTAGGGATGTTCAATTTACTATGTAGTTCATGTATCAAGTGATCTTATGCTATTCTCATTGGAATCACAAAGATTTATGATGTTTACCGAAATATTTAGAACTTTTACAATGATATAAATATTTTGAAAAAAGTTGAACTGTTCAAGAGGCAATTTGAACACCCCTAGAAGGATTTTTTATTTAAACATTTGTAATTTGAAGATTCGTACAAGAGATTGGTAAAATAATTTTGAAAATCGGTTGAGCCATCGCTGAGATATATGCGATTGAAAATTTAGTTACAGTCAAGCTTCGGTCACAATTCAAAGAGCACTAGGGATGTTCAACATCTTTTTAATTGAGGTTTACTGCATGTATACAGATAGATCTTATACTATTCTCGTTTGAATAATGTAGGTTTATGATGTTCAAGGAAATATTTTGAACGTCCTCAATGAAGAAAAAATGGCTGAAAAATATCGTATCTTCTGCACTGATATGGAGAAAATTGGACCACCCCTAGAATATTTTTTATTCAATTATCTGAAACTAGAAGATTAGGACAGCATGTAAGGAAAATTAATTTTGAAAATCGGTTAAGCCATCGCTGAGATATAGCTGATTTAAAATTTAGTTTCAACAAATTTTCGATTATCGTGCCGGGAGCGCTAGGGATGTTCAAAATATTTTATCTTATACTATATCACACACATCCATTATGCGTACAGTAATTTTCAGACCGCTTCCAATTAGGTAAACATTTTAAAAAATATATCGGTTGCACTGTTCTAGAGGAAATTTGAACACCCCTAGAATAATTTCTGTTCAATTATCTGAAACTTTAGGATTCGGAGAAGAGATTGGTAAAAGAATTTTGAAAATCGGCTGGGCCGTTGCTGAGATATAGTCAATTGAAAATTTAATTGCAACTAGCCACTGTGCCGGGAGCGCTAGGGATGTTCAAAATATGTTTCTGTTAGATTAACGATATGCATCCAGTTATCTTCTACTATTTTCATTTGAACACCTCAGATTTATGATGTTTTCTGAAATATTTGGAACGTTTACAACCAGATAAGCATGACGAAACAAAATTTGTATCGGTTGCACTGTTCTAGAGGGAATTTGAACACCCCTAGAACAATTTCTGTTCAATCATCTGAAATTTTAGGATTCGGACATGAGATTGATAAAAAAAATTTGAAAATCGGTTGAGCCATTGCTGAGATATAGCCAATTAAAAATTTAGTTACAACAAATTTTTGATCCCGGTGCTCCGCGTAACTTTTTTGATCTCGGTGCTCCTAGTGTTAATGAGGAATTATAGACAAGTACGTAGCAGATCGTGATGTACAAGACAGTGTAAAAATACATATGTAGTAAAGTAGTAGCAGCCGCTCGTAAACCACGTAGATTTTAAAGAAGAGGGGGTAAAAATCACAAAACCTGTCGTTGGTATTGGTTCTGGAATCCCTTATTTCTGGCTTGATTTCGGTGAAAATGTTTATTTCGGAAGGCCTAATTTCTGTAACTCATTTGGAGACTCCTTCAGAGATTTCTCCAGGAACTTTTTCAGAGATTTTTCAATGATTCATCCAGGATTTTCTTTAAAGATTCCTCGTAGAACTTTTTTTTAGGAAGTTCTTCTGGAACTTAGAGGAATTTCTTTTGGAGTTTCTTGAAGGATTTCCTCTGGAATTCCTTGAGGAGTTCTCCAGGAATAACTTACAGTATTCATCCAGGAATTTCTCCAGGAATTCCTTCAAATTTTTTTTCAGGAATTCTTCAAGGAATTTCTCTGGGACTTCAATAAACCATTTTTTCTGGAATTTCTTGGGGGGTTTCTCAAGGAAATCTTTTAGGGGTTACTCCAGGAATTTCTTCAGGGATTTTCCCTGAAATTCTTTGATTTGTCCTGGAATTGCTTGAGAACTCCTCCAGGAATTTTTCATCATTCATAATTTTATATTTTTAGGAACTTTTTCAGATATTTCTCCAAGACATCCTTTGCGAATTCTATAGGAAGTGTTTCAGAGGCTTCAGCAGCTGAAGGGCTAAAGGAAAAAACTCTTTTAGAACATATAATGTCAAATGCAAAATAGCTGAATCTGAAAAGCTCATCAATTGTTGTTAATGAGTCTTTTCCAAAAGATTTACAGAGGTTTGATGAACTTTAGGATGTTTTTCAGGAATACATTCACGAGTTTCTTTTTGGAATCCTTCATAGATTTTTTTCTGGAATTCTGTGAGAAATTTCTTCTGTAATTGTTGGAGAAAATTTTCCAAGAACTCCTTCAGGGATGCCTCCAGCAACTCCTTCAGGGATTTCATCAAAGATTCCTTCGGAGATTCTTCTGGGGTCCTCCTGGTGTTTCTTCTGGGATTTCTTCTGAAATAGCTGGAAAGATTACTTTAGGTATCCATTGAAAGATTCCTCCTGGAATTCTTGCAATTCCCTCAAGGATTTTTCCTGGTATTCCTTTAGTGATTTTTTTTTTCAGAAACTCCTTCATGGATTTCACCTGAAATTTCTTTTCAAGGCTTTATTAACCCTCGAGCAGTACGTTCACGCCGTATATTACAAGCGTGCATTTTTCATGGTGTGTGTACTCAGTACACAACGCGACCGCTCCTGGGTTAAAAATTCACCCAGCAGTTGCTTTTGTGATTCCTCCAGAAGTTTTTTACGTGGTTTCTTCTGAAATTTTTCCAGAGATACCTCCAGGAGCATCGTTCAGGCGTTCATTCAGGAATTCCTCCAGAGATGCCACCAAGGATTCCTCCTCGAATACACTCTGGATTTCTGTAGAAACCCCTTCAGGGACTCCCGCAGGAGTTAAAGAGTGTTTTGTAAGAAAACTGGTATTTGGAGGAGAAAAGTGTACATACCTACAGTAGAAATTTTATATTATTCCATAAACATTTTAGTAAAATTCTGGCGAAAGTTCTCATAATCATTGTTTAATTTGGATGTGTTCAATTTTATCGAAATTTCGTCTGAAAAGCTAAAATATTCTTTTATTGTGTTCGTTCCTTTTTGGATTCCATCAGGTGATTATTTTGTAATTGCTACAGAAGTTTTTTGTGGGCTTCATCCTTGTGCAATTTCTTAAATAGTTTATTCTGAAATGCTCCAGTTTTGTGATGCTTCTGGAATTCTTCCAGTAGTTCCTTTTGGAACTCCTCTATTTGTTTCTTTGGGGATTTCTACAACAGTGCCTTTTGAGATTCTTCCTGAAGCACTTTCTGGGTATCCTTTTAGAGTTCTGTCCGAATCTCTTCTATGATACTTGTGAGAAACGATTTCAAAATTTTCTCAAGCAGTTGCTCAAGAATTCATAAAAGTTTTCCGGAATTTTCTCCATAATAACCCTGAGAGTTTCTTCAGAATCTACACAGCACCCCCCGGGAAGTCCTTCAGGATTTCCACAAGAAATCCTCTAAAAGTTCCTAGGAATTTTTTACAGGATCCCCCGGGAATACCTCCATAGCTTCCCCAGGAATTCTTCCAAGAATTAAACAGGATTTTTTTTCTAGAAATTCTTTCAGAACTCCTCCAGAAATTTTGATCAAATTCCTCCAGAATTTTACAATCTATGGAAATTCCTCAACAAATAAACTCCATAATTTCTACTATTTCCACAAAATTTGTTTTAGGAGTTCACCAACAATTCTTCCAAGACTTCCTCAAGAAATCCTCTAGTAATTTTGGCCAGAAACTCTTCCAGCAGTTCCCCTGGAAATATTTGCACAAGTTTCTCACAAAAAATCTTCCAGAGTTCCCCAGGATTCCCTCCAGGAATTTCCAGAGAACTCCTCCAGGAATGTCCTGAGAATTGCTCAAGGAGTTTCCCGGCAATTTCTCCAGAAACTCCCCAGTAATTACATCAAAAGTTTTCAAGGAACACCTCCAGCAGTTCCTCGGGAATTTTCCACGAGTTTCCCGAGAACTCCTCCAGGATTGTCCTGAGAATTCTCCCAGGAGCTCCCCGGCAGTTCCTCCAGAAGGTCCCCGGTAATTCCCCCAAGAGTTCTCCGGAAACTTTTCCAGGTGTTCCCCGCGAATTCCTCCAGGACTTCCCCGAAAATTCCTCTAGGAGTTCTCCGAGAATTTCTTCAGGGGTTTTATGAAAATTACTCCAGGAGTTCCTCGGGAATTCCTCCCGGTGCTTCCCAGGAATTCTCCATGAGCTCCCCGGGAATTCTTCCAAGAGTTCGCCAGGAGTTCCTCCAAGAGTTCCCTTCTGGAGAATTTCTTAAGAAGTTTTCAGTGAATTCCTCCATAAATTCTCCGGGAATACCTACAGGAGTTTCCCGGGAAACCTCCAAGTGTTCTCCGGGATTTCCTTTATGGGTACTCTCTGGGAAATTATCTCAAGAGTTCTTCGTGAATTCCTTCATAAATTCTCATATTCTTTTGCAGGAGTTGCTCGAAAATGTGTCCAGGAATTCCTCGTCAATTTCTCTAGGCGTTCCTCGAGAATTCCTCCAGGAGCTCCTCGTGAGTTCCTCAAAAAGCTCCCCGGGAATTACTCTCACCCGGATAATTCCTTCTGGAGATCGGAAATATCTCCACGTTTTCAATGGAAAATTCCTCCAGAGGTTCCCTCTGTTGAATTCCTTCACGAGTTTTCTTAAATTCCTCCATAAACTTAATAAATCAAAAACCAAAAAGTGAGGAGATGGATCCAGTTTCAACTTAAAGAGTTTTCCGGAAATTCCTTCAGAAGTTCTCCAGAAATTGCTCCAGGAGTTCCTCGGTAATTCATCCAGGAGTTCCTCAAGCATTTCACATAAAGTTCCACAGAAATTTCTCCAAGAATTCCTCTGGAATTCCTCCAGGCGTTCCTCTGGATTTCCTCCAGGAGTTAATCGGAAATTCCTCCAGGAGTTCCTCGGGAATTTCTGCAGGAGTTTCTCAATAATTCCTGCAGGAGATCCTCGAGAATTCCTACAGGAGTCCCTCGGGGATTCGTCCAGGAGTTCTACAAGAACTCCTGCAGGAGTTCCTCTGGAATTCCTCCAGGAGTTTCTCGGGAATACCTCTAGGAGTACCTCGGTAATTCATCCAGGAGTTCCTCAAGCATTTCTCCAAAAGTTCCACGGGAATTTCTCCAGAAGTTCCTCGGGAATTCCTCCAGGAGTTCCTCGGGAATTCCTCCAGCAGTTTCTCGGGAATTCATCCAGGAGTTCCTCATGAATTCCTTCAGGAATCCTTCGGGAATTCCTCCAGGAGTTCATCTGGAATTCCTCCAGGAGTTCCTCGGGAATTCCTCCAGGAGTTCCTGGAGGAATTCTTCATGAAATTCCACAGGAGTTGCTCGAGAATTCCTCTAGGAGTTGCTCCGAGATTCAACCAGGACTTCCTCAATAAATCCTCCAGGAGTTCCTCGGATTCTTCCAAGGGTCCTCCCAGAAGATTTTTTGAGGAATTCCTGAAAATATTAATGTGGAACTTCTGAATGAATTCATGTGGAACTTCTGCAGGGTTTCTCAAGTTACTGCTAGATGCCTGTTAAATAAAGAATTTTTATTATTTACAAGAGAATATTTTCCATAATTTAACAGTATTCATGGAAAAACAAGATAATGACCCTGTCCAAGGTTGCGACCATTCATTTGCAAAGATGTACATTCATTTGCTATTATCTCAGTTCAGAAGCATGCTATCGAAAAACAATGTATGGATGAATTTAACCTTGTAGTTTTATCTGAAAGTTTGCCGAATAACATTGAGGTCGCAAACGTATACCAAAGTCGTGAGCGAGATGTGAAGGCAACTCTCCACGCGGTGAATGTAAATTTCATTCACGCTGTGGAAAGTTGCCTTCACAGCTCGCTCACGACTTTGGAATGCATGTGCGACCCCAATGTTATTCGGCAAACTTTCAGATAAAACTTCAAGGTTAAATTCATCCATACATTGTTTTTCGATAGCATGCTTCTGAACTGAGATAATAGCAAATGAATGTAAATTTTTGCAAATGAATGGTTGCAACCTTGAGTCCCTGTCCAAATTTTACTTACCTGAGGGTGCCCAAAACATGTATTCGGTGTCGAAATTGCATTTCTTACAGGTGATTTAAAATCGTGACTTTCTCAGCTTAAATTGCTTTGGTTAAGGTTTTTGTCTTAAAGAACGCAAAGTGCAATCACAGTGCAATCATATTATTGAACATATTAGTAACTTTGCAAAATATTCGGTTGATTTCTAAGGAAGTTGTGAGACATTTTTCTCTATGTTTTCCACATAGCCTGTCCAAAATACATGATTTACGATATATCTGGCTTTTTTATGTTTCAGGCAGCACTTTTAAAAAATGTACAGGTCGCACTCGATTATCCGGAGTCGGGCACCGATGCTTCTCAAACACATACCTGTTAAACGGAATGCTCTACAAAGCTGAAATTTTGTCAGTTTGTCAAGCTAACGTTGGTTGTTTATCAGTAAAAATTCCAGCTTTTCACAGCATTCCGTTTGCGAGATATATTTTTGGGAAGCCCCAGAACCCGACTCCGGATAAACCAGTCCGACCTGTATAACGATTGTGAATCGCACCAGAATTATAAAAGTCTTGAGTATGAAATTCAACTCTGGAATACCATTTTGAATTAATTCAGTGATTTCAAACCATAAAATGTATATAGTAGTCATGCCAAGCACGAATTTTCGAGAATGTATCTCATTGCAATGTACATGTAGACAGGACATTATCCTTGTTCATATAATTTTATATAGTTTCGGAGTTTATCAAATATTTCATGATGTGAGGCAATATTTTATATCGGCTGTAGATTTTTACAGCATATCTACTTTGAAACCCGCTCAAAAGTGCGTTTCAGCTAACCAGTACGATCTCGTTTTTATTTTACGATTACCATAAACCACATCCCGTCTCGCTCGGTTTCCTGCTTAGCACTTCCTCTCCCTCGCTCCAGCCAAATCGAACAGCTTGACGCTTGATATAATTGACTAGATTTTATCGCGGATAGGAAGCAGCTTCCCTTACGTCCTCCTACAGTATGCACACCCCCTGTTACGCACCGAATATTTTCTCAAAAACCTCAGCCGACCGGCAACGTTTTGTGGAGTGGGCGACTCTTGGATCACAATATTGATTTCCTCACCCAACAGTCAGTGCACTTCTTCGTTTCCCTTATCCAGGGGTTTAAATTTTCATGGATTCAACAAATTGACCGACTGAAAGGCAAACTTTGTCAGAACGGTGACAACATTGAAGTTGGTCGTTGAATTTGTATCCTTCACAGAGAAGCCACTCGATATCGATCTGCTGCACGTTTCTAACGAGCTCCGATTGAAAACGGTAACAACCTCCGGCATGAGGTATGCTCTCTGCTCACCAAGCACTCTCCACGACCGTTTCATAAAACAGGGATAGGACAAAGTAATTATAACTTTTTGATTACTGCCATTACTGCTGGCTGCCACTGCTACTGCTGTTGCAACATAAATGTTCCATTCTTTGTTGTGAATATTTGATTCTTTTGCAAGTGGGAGGAAGAAACGGCCCAGTCAAATGTCAATCCATGTCGATTTGTTGTGGCCCTCCCTTATTTCCAGTCCCTCACACACTCGGGCGAACAATTCAATTAAAATTTGCAAAATTGAATTACGCACGTCAAAACAATAAATCTTCTTGTGCTAACGAATGATAGCGTTTCGAAGCAATAGGTATCCGGTATGGGGTAGGTTAAAGGTAACATAAGGTTAGAATCGCATTAGATAGAGGGGAAGAAATACTGTTTCTCGGAAGGGGGTGGTGTATGGCGTGCGAGGGGAAACAGATAAGTTGTATGAAAAAATGAACGAAAAAGATAACGCTAAACTGCGATTTTCGATAACAGATTGTTACGTTTGTAAAGTAGTTGTGACATAGGGGAAATTACCTATTCTCGCCCGTTTTGTTCTCTTCGTCTTGGGGGGTTTTTTGAAACCTAATGAACTCAGAGTTGGCCTCAAACCCTTCCCAACCAATATGAATTAGATGGCCAAGTTTCAGGCAATTTAGCTGACAAAAAAACCCTCATGACGAAGAGAACAAACCTGCCGATAATACCCAATGTTACCCTAGGTAATATAATTTTAAGAATTTTCCATGAATGGAGAATGCAATTCATGTAAAATTCTTCGATTGTTGCATGGAGTGTGTTACGTTTGCATTTAGTCGTATTTTTTGTATCGTGTGCTATACTGTGGCTTGTGAAACTGTCCCTAAATTTAATGTGCATTTGTAGCGCTTCAAACATTTCAGGAGCGTACCCAGTACAAAACACGCAAGCCGTCCCCTAACACGGACATCAAATTGTAGACGATCTTCGTCTTGTGTTGTTGCTCAAATCAAGATGTCCCCTTAGGATTAGAAATTCCAGGGAGGAACCAGCACCCGCCACCCTGAATTTATATCGACGGTGATGAAATCGAGGCGGTTGAAGAATTTGTGTACTTGGGCTCACTGGTGACCGCCGACGACATCAGCAGAGAAATTCAGAGGCGCATTGTGGCAAGAAATCGTGCTTACCTTGGACTCCGCAAAACTCTACGATCGAATAGAGTTCGCCATAACACGAAGTTAACTATCTTCAAAACTGTGATTAGACCGGTCGTCCTCTATTGGCACGAAACATGGACCCTACGTGCAGAGGACCAACGCGCCCTTGGAGTTTTCGAACGGAAGGTGTTGCGTACCATCTACGGCGGAGTGCAGAGCTGCATCAGCAGCTGAGAGAACCAACCATCGTCCACACCGCGAAAATCGGGAGGCTACGGTGGGCGGGATACGTCATCAGGATGTCGGATAGCAACCCGACTAAAATGGTTCTCGAGAGTCATCCGACCGGTACAAGAAGACGTGGTGCGCAGCGAGCTAGGTGGGTCAACCAAGAGGAGGACGATCTGCGGACTGTGAGTGAGTGTGCATGTCTAGTTTTACAAACTATATATTACTTCGTCTCGCATCTCTTCAATGGCTCTTTCAAACTTATTTTTCAAAATCTTCCTCTCTGTAAAAAAATAAAAGAACAATTACGATTTATATTAACTATTGAAACAACAATAATAAGAAAACATACACAACTATAAACTCTTACCTACTTCTTTTAAATGGGCGGCATTGATTTTGTTGATAATATTCAAGCCCCTTTTCGTAGCATTATGTAACTGCTTTAAAAAAAAAGATTGTTTGCTTGTGCTGAAATGATATTTTCTTCATTAATAATAAATTATAACTATGTTCGCAGCTTGTCTCGTATTTGCCAGAATAAATAAAATTGCGAAAACTCCAGTTTAGTTTAAATAGATACATGATTTATTTCCTTCTGCAAAATTCTACACCAGCAAATCCTTACAAAAAAGTTCTAGTTGAAATTTAAAAGATTTTTCTACACGCATAGTGTGTACCAAATCAGCACATAACTTGTCAACACTGTTGGTACAGCCTGAACCGTTCTCGTAAAACACTATTGTTAAACTACTTATTTTTGGACTGTCATATCTCGGAAACCAATAAACCGAATTGAATGAAATTTCAAGTACCGTAAAATGGGGTATCTTTGATAAAGCGGGTAACTTTGATAGTGCGACAGGTATGGTATAGATTACCTTATAACTATGATTCCTTTAACCAGTTAAGAAAAAGGCAAACGTAGAGCAAAACTATACATATGAAAGTTCATCTTAAACGAATTTTCATTAAAACCGAGTTTATATTTAACTTTTCGGGCTAAAAATAAAAATTGATGATAGGGTAATTCATGTATTTTGGACAGGCTGAGGACAACGTTGAAAAAATCGTCCCCTAGCTTCCTTAGAAAGCAATTGATTATCGTGCAAAGTTACTTGTACGCTTATACTATGATTGTACTTTGCGTTCCTGGTGACAAAAACCTTAACGAAAGCATTTTAAGCTGAGAAAATCACAATTTCCGATCGCCTGTAAGAATTGCATTTTGGACACCGAATATATGTTTTGGACACCCTCAGGTATATATAATTTGGACAGGGCAATTATCTCAATGTTTAGCCATGAATACTGCTTAATCATGGAAGTAGCATAAATTAACAAATGTTTTCTTACAAATAATCAAATTTCTCCGCTTAACAGGCATCTATTTTGATAACTATCACAGTTTTTGTTAAAATCGAGGAAATATCGCCAGACCCACAGAATACGCCTCCAAGTATGCAATCGCATAGCATCCCCATGTAGTTCGCCAGATGACCAAAATATATTGACAGTAGAAACCATGCAATGTATTTTGGACACATCCTATTTTAAGCGTTCTGAATGTTAAGAGATTGGCTGCCTAATGCTTCTTTTTTGAACATTTTTCATTGCAAAAAGGCTTTTAAATTTCTTACAATAATTAATTTAACCATTTTGAGGTGAATATTGTATGTGACTATAAAGTGTATGTCGTCTCGCATACCTGTGCATTTGAGGGGTTTAGAGAAATAATTTACATTTTCGATAATTTTGAAGTAAATTCTTAATTGTTAAGCGTATTTTCAACGTAAGTCATCAAAGTAGGGTCTATTTGATCCAATAATCGATATTGAAAAGTATCTACTTTTATTAGCTCTCCGGAACAAGGCATACATCGCCGTGCATGTCCAAATTATATACATGTCCAAATTATACAGGGTGTTTGCTTCCTGACTGTACATATTTTAGGGGTAGCTAGAGGACCTCGAGTCATGAAAAAGTGCCCAAGGAACATGGGGTCGGAAATCACTGCTAAGTGAGTTATTCATAATTCGATGTTTTTAAAAATGCCAAATTTCAAAGACCTGTAACTCAGCGATCTTTGATCAAAACACAAAAGTTTTTTTATGAATCGAAAGCTTGAACCTTTGGGAATTTATGCTTCTTGGACAAAAACTTAATCAAAAGTCTTTTTCATTCATAAATTTTGAAATGTTTGTGGTGTAAGCCCACAAAACAGCTTCTTTTTTAGCTATTATTGATGTTATTTATAGGGAAATAAACATAACTTGAAAAGTGTTCTTCTACAAAAGGTTGTTTATGAAATTATCTAACAATCTCTCTTTGGGACCAACATTGAATAATTTCTAGTTTAGCCACAAAAGTTAATTAAAAGTTGTGTAGAAAAATCATCGAATTGCGAAAATCATCGCACCGATTTCACTGAACCGTGCTTTGGCAGCACTTCCCTTTTGGTACTCAGACGTACTCTCCCGAAAGGCAGGCAAGAGAAGCGGAGGCCAACCCGCACACCAATCGAACGGTTGTCACACGACCAACCAACTCACTCAGATTGGTGCTATGTGTAATCATGTATGATAAACATTGCACCAATCTGAGCGGGTTGGTCGTTCGTGCGGAAAGTTGGCGTAGTATGTAAATAGCTCATCGCCGTGGTTATCGTACATGCGAGTAATGCGCGTGGCTTAGAAAGCCGCATCGAATCCCCGCTAGGGAGAAATCGGTGGCGCGGCGACTGTGTGGCAAAGGAAGCGCACATAATTGTAGCAACTTTGTGCTAGCCGCAACAGTACTAATGACGGCCGTGGTGGACTGGTGAGACTGGTGAGAGGAGAGCAAATGGTGAACGAGCAACGCGGGGTGTTTAAAATCCATTGCCGTTTTTGGATTCCTCGCACTCGCAGTCATACTGCGGTGCTGATCGGGTGGGGTGGTGTGCGCTGCCGAGTTTGATTAGTATTTTTTCACAAATTTGTGAGAAATCAAAAACATTTTGCTCAAATTTATCATTTTATTCTTGGGAACAAATAATACTGGGGGCAATTTGAAAGAGGATGGGATGTTGTAAAGGGTTAAATGGATTTTAAGAAAATTTCAGGGTGCATTCCAGGGGATGTTGGGAATTTCTAAGACCATGTTGGGATTTTTATGAGATACTGTAACTTGGGGCAGTTTGAAAAGGCTGGGAATAGTTTTGAGGATTTTTTGGGAGATGGGGTGCATCCCAGCGGATGCCGGGGGTTTCTAAGGAAACTTCAGTGTTTTTATGAAATACTGAAGGTAGTTTGAAAAAGGCTGAAATGTTGAAACGAGTTGAAAGGATTTTCATGTCGGGACAAATTTCAAGTGACTGTTGAGATTTCTATTTTTTTTGTTCGTTTAAGACGATTCATGCAGTTTTAAAAAGCTGGGATCCTTTGAGAGTTTAATGGATGTTTAAAAGATGTCGAGGAGCATTCCAAATGTACTGGGGATTTGAAGAATAAGTTAGGATTTTTATGCGATACGGGGACAGTTTGAAAAGGGTCGGTAAATTCGGAATTATACGGTATGACGGTAAATTGTTTTAGGAATTTTTAGCAGATGTTAGGAAGCATTTTTAAATTGCTTGGATTTTTAAAACATACTGTTGACAGTTTAAAAAAGCTTTAATGTTGAAAAGAGTTTTATGGATTTATTAGTAGTTTCATGGAATTATGGGGGAAGTGGGGTTTGTATGGCGTCAGTTTGAAAATGGCTGGGATCTTTGAGATTTTAAGGGATTTTTGGAAGATTTCGGGTGCATTCAAAAGGCATTTTAGGACTTTTGAAGTTACTGGGAGCCGTCAGGAAAAGGCTGGGAAGTTTTTAAGAATTTAATGATATCAGGAGAGTTTGAGCTACATTTCAAGGGATGTAGGGAATTCCTAAAGAAACTTTGGATTTCATCAAATGCTAGTGGCATTATGAGGAAAGCTGAGAACTGGGAAAAAGGTTTATGGATTCTAGGAGATATCGAGGTTCTTTTCATGGAATGTTGGGGAATCCTGAGGAAACTTTGGATTTTTATCAAATGCTAGGGGCAAAATGAGGAGAGTTGAAAGCTAGGAAAAAGTTTTAGGGATTTTAGGAGGTTTCGAGGTTCATTTATGGAATGATGGGGATCCCTGAGGAAACTTTGGATTTTTATGAAATGCTAGGAGGAAAATGAAGAAAGCTGAGAATTTGGAAAATGTTTTAAGGATTTCAAGAGATTTCGAGGTTCATTTTAAGGAACGTGTAGGATTCATAAGAAAACTTTGGATTTTTATGAAATGCTAGGGGCAAAATGAGGAAAGCTGAGAACTTGGAAAAAGTTTTAGGGATTCTAGGAGATATCGAGGTTCTTTTCATTGAATGTTGGGGAATCCTGAGGAAACTTTGGATTTTTATCAAATGCTAGGGGCAAAATGAGGAGAGATAAGAATTTGGAAAAAAGTTTTAAGGGTTTTAGGAGATTTCGAGTTTAATATTTAGGAATGTTGGGGATTCTAAAGGAAACTTTGGATTTTTATGAAATGCTAGGGCCAAAATGAGGAAAGCTGAGAACTTGGAAAAAGTTTTAGGGATTCTAGGAGATATCGAGGTTCTTTACATGGAATGTTGGGGAATCCTGAGGAAACTTTGGATTTTTATCAAATGCTAGGGGCAAAATGAGGAGAGATAAGAATTTGGAAAAAGTTTTAAGGGTTTTAGGAGATTTCGAATTTAATTTTAAGGAATGTTGAGGGTTCATAAGGAAACTTTGATTTTTTATGACATGCTAGGGGCAAAATGAGGAAAGCTGAGAACTTGGAAAAAGTTTCGAGGTAAATTCCTTAAATGTTGGGGATTTATAAAGTAACTTTGGATTTTTATGAAATGCTAGGAGGAAAATGAGGAAAGCTGAGAATTTGGAAAATGTTTTAAGGATTTCAAGAGATTTCGAGGTTCATTTTAAGGAACGTGTAGGATTCATAAGAAAACCTTGGATTTTTATGAAATGCTAGGGGCAAAATGAGGAAAGCTGAGAACTTGGAAAAAGTTTTAGGGATTCTAGGAGATATCGAGGTTCTTTTCATTGAATGTTGGGGAATCCTGAAGAAACTTTGGATTTTTATCAAATGCTAGGGGCAAAATGAGGAGAGATGAGAATTTGGAAAAAGTTTTAATGATTTTAGGAGATTTCGAGTTTAATTTAAAGGAATGTTGGGAATTCATAAGGGAAACTTTGAGTTTTTATGAAATGCTAGGGGCAGTATGAGGAAAGCTGAGAACTTGGAAAAAGTTTTAAGGATTTTAGGAGATTTCGAGGTTTATTTTATGGAATGTTGAGGATTCATAAGGAAACTATGGATTTTTATGAAATGCTAGGGGCAAAATGAGGAGAGATGAGAATTTGGAAAAAGTTTTAAGGATTTAAGGAGATTTCGAGTTTAATTTTAAGGAATGTTGGGGGTTCATAAGGAAACTTTGAATTTATATGAAATGCTAGGGGCAAAATGAGGAAAGCTGAGAACTTGGAAAAAGTTTTAAGGATTTTAGGAGATTTCGAGGTTTATTTTAAGGAATGTTGAGGATTCATAAGGAAACTTTGGATTTTTATAAAATGCTAGGGGCAAAATGAGGAAAGCTGAGAACTTGGAAAAAGTTTTAGGGATTCTAGGAGATATCGACCTTTTTTATGGAATGTTGGGGATTCCTGGGGCAAAATGAGAAAATCTGAGAACTTGGAAAAAGTTTTAAGGATTTTAAGAGATTTCGAGGTAAATTCCTTAAATGTTGGGGATTTATAAAGAAACTTTGGATTTTTATGAAATGCTAGGGGCAGTATGAGGAAAGCTGGGAATTTGGAAAAAGTTTTAGGGATTTTAGGAGATATCGAAGTTCTTTTCATAGAATGTTGGGGAATCCTGAGGAAATTTTGGATTTTTATCAAATGCTAGGGGCAAAATGAGGAGAGATGAGAATTTGGAAAAAGTTTTAAGGATTTAAGGAGATTTCGAGTTTAATTTTAAGGAATGTTGGGGGTTCATAAGGAAACTTTGAATTTTGATGAAATGCTAGGGGCAAAATGAGGAAAGTTGAGAACTTGGAAAAAGTTTTAAGGATTTTAGGAGATTTCGAGGTTTATTTTAAGGAATGTTGAGGATTCATAAGAAAACTTTGGATTTTTATGAAATGCTAGGGGCAAAATGAGGAAAGCTGAGAACTTGGAAAAAGTTTTAGGGATTCTAGGAGATATCGAGGTTCTTTTCATTGAATGTTGGGGAATCCTGAAGAAACTTTGGATTTTTATCAAATGCTAGGGGCAAAATGAGGAGAGATGAGAATTTGGAAAAAGTTTTAATGATTTTAGGAGATTTCGAGTTTAATTTAAAGGAATGTTGGGAATTCATAAGGGAAACTTTGAGTTTTTATGAAATGCTAGGGGCAGTATGAGGAAAGCTAAGAACTTGGAAAAAGTTTTAAGGATTTTAGGAGATTTCGAGGTTTATTTTAAGGAATGTTGAGGATTCATAAGGAAACTATGGATTTTTATGAAATGCTAGGGGCAAAATGAGGAGAGATGAGAATTTGGAAAAAGTTTTACAGATTTAAGGAGATTTCGAGTTTAATTTTAAGGAATGTTGGGGGTTCATAAGGAAACTTTGAATTTTTATGAAATGCTAGGGGCAAAATGAGGAAAGCTGAGAACTTGGAAAAAGTTTTAAGGATTTTAGGAGATTTCGAGGTTTATTTTAAGGAATGTTGAGGATTCATAAGGAAACTATGGATTTTTATGAAATGCTAGGGGCAAAATGAGGAGAGATGAGAATTTGGAAAAAGTTTTACAGATTTAAGGAGATTTCGAGTTTAATTTTAAGGAATGTTGGGGATTCATACGGGGCAGTATGATGAAAGCGGAGAACTTGGAAAATGTTTTAAGGATTTTAGGAGATTTCGAGGTTTATTTTAAGGAATGTTGAGGATTCATAAGGAAACTTTGGATTTTTATGAAATGCTAGGGGCAAAATGAGGAAAGCTGAGAACTTGGAAAAAGTTTTAGGGGTTCTAGGAGATATCGAGGTTCTTTTAATGGAATTTTGGGGAATCCTGAAGAAACTTTGGATTTTTATCAAATGCTAGGGGCAAAATGAGGAGAGATGAGAATTTGGAAAAAGTTTTAAGGGTTTTAGGAGATTTCGAATTTAATTTCAAGGAATGTTGATGGTTCATAAGAAAACTTTGGATTTTTTGAAATGCTAGGGGCAAAATGAGGAAATCTGAGAACTTGGAAAAAGTTTTAAGGATTTTAAGAGATTTCGAAGTTAATTCCTTAAATGTTGGGGATTCATAAGGAAACTTTGGATTTTTATCAAATGCTAGGGGCAGTATGAGGAAAGCTGAGAATTTGGAAAAAGTTTTAGGGATTCTAGGAGATATCGAGGTACTATTCATTGAATGTTGAGGAATCCTGAGGAAATTTTCGATTTTTATCAAATGCTAGGGGCAAAATGAGAAAAGCTGAGAATTTGGAAAATGTTTTAAGGATTTTAAGAGATTTTTTGGTTCATCAGAACTGAGAAAAAGTTTTATGGATTTTAGGAGAAATCGATGTTCTTTTCATGGAATGTTGAGGATTCATAAGGAAACTTTGGATTTTTATCGAATGCTAGGGGCATTATGAGGAAACCTGATAACTTGGAAGAAGTTTTAAGGATTTTAGGAGATTTCGAGGTTTATTTTTAGGAATGTTGGGGATTCCTAAGGAAACTTTGGATTTTTTTGAAATGCTAGGGGCAAAATGAGGAAAGCTGAGAACTTGGAAAAACTTTTATGGATTTTAGGAGATTTCGGGGTTCATTTATGGAATGATGGAGATCCCTGAGGAAAATTTTGATTTTTATGAAATGCTAGGGGCAAAATGAAGAATGCTGAGAACTGGGAAAAAGTGTTAGGGATTCTAGGAGATATCGAGGTTCTTTTCATGGAATGTTGGGGAATCCTGAGGAAACTTTGGATTTTTATGAAATGCTAGGAGCATTATGAGGAAAGCTGAGAACTTGGAAAAAGTCTTAGGAATTCTAGGAGATATCTAGCTTTTTTTTATGGAATGATGGGGATTCCTGAGGGAAATTTGGATTTTTATCAAATTCTAGGGGCAAAATTAGAAACGCTGAGAATTCGGAAAAAGTTTTAAGGAGTTTTTGAGATTTCCAGTTTAATTTTAAGGAATGTTGGGGATTCATACGGGGCAGTATGAGGAAAGCGGAGAACTTGGAAAATGTTTTAAGGATTTTAGGAGATTTCGAGGTTTATTTTAAGGAATGTTGGGGATTCCTGAGGAAACTTTGAATTTTTATGAAATGCTAGGGGCAAAATGAGGAAAGCTGAGAATTTGGAAAAAGTTTAAATAATTTTAAGAGATTTCGAGGTTCATTTTAAGGAACCTTGTCGTTGTTGGAATTTTTATGAAATGCTAGGGGCAGTATGAGAAAAGCTGAGAACTGGAAAAAAGTTTTAGGGATTCTAGGAGATATTGAGGTTCTTTTCATGGAATGTTGGGGATTCCTGAGGAAGCTTTGGATTTTTATGAAATGCTTGAAGCAAAATGAGGAGAGCAGAAAACTTTGAAAAAGTCTTAAGGTTTTTAAGACATTTCGAGGTTCGTTTTTAGGAATATTGAGGATTCATAAGGAAACTTTGAATTTTTATGAAATTCTAGGGGCAGTATGAGGAGAGCTGAGAACTTGGAAAAAGTTTTAGGGATTCTAGGAGATATCGAGGTTCTTTTCATGGAATGTTGGGGATTCCTGAGGAAACTTTGGATTTTTATTAAATGCTAGGGGCAAAATAAGGAGAGCTGAGAACTTTGAAAAAGTTTCAGGGATTCAAGGAGATATCGAGGTTCTTTTAATGGAATGATGGGGAATCCTGAAGAAACTTTGGATTTTTATCAAATGCTGGGGCAAAATGAGGAGAGATGAGATTTTGGAATTTTTTTTAAGGATTTTAGGAGATTTCAAGGTTAATTTTAAAGAATGTTGAAAATTCATTAGGAAACTTTGGATTTTTATGAAATGCTAGGTCCGAAATGAGGAAAGCTGCGAACTTGGAAAAAGTTTTAAGGATTTTAAGAGATTTCGAGGTTAATTTTAAGGAATATTGGGGATTCATAAGAGAACTTTGGATGTGCAACGCATGCTAGGGGCAGAGGATTTTTACGGACTGCTGGGGGCAGTATGAGGAGAGCTGAGAAAAGGGGTTCAAGGAAATATGGAGCTTTTTTTATGGAATGATGGGGATTTCTGAGGTAAATTTGGATTTTTATCAAATGCTATGGGGAAAATGGAGAAAGCTGAGAACTTGGAGAATGTTATAAGGATTGTAAGAGATTCTGAGGTTCATTTAAAGGAATGTTGGGGATACATAGAGAAACTTTGGATTTTGATCAAATGCTAAGGGCAGTATGAGAAAAGCATTAAACTTTAAAAAGGTTTTGAAATTAAAGCAGATGTTTAGCTACATATCAAAAAATGTATAAGATTTCCAAGGAAATATTGAACTTTCATCGAATGCTTTGGACATTAGAAGAAAAGCTTGGAAAAATCCAAAGTTTCCTTTTGAATATCCAGCATTCCTTAGAATGAACCTCGAAATCTCTTAAAATCCTTAAAACTTTTTCCAAATTCTCAGCTCTCCTCATTTTGCCCCTAGCATTTCATAAAAATCCATAGTTTCCTTATGAATCCTCAACATTCCTTAAAATAAACCTCGAAATCTCCTAAAATCCTTAAAACTTTTTCCAAGTTCTCAGCTTTCCTCATTTTGCCCCTAGCATTTCATAAAAATCCAAAGTTTCCTTATGAATCCTAAACATTCTATGAAAAGAACCTCGATATCTCCTAAAATCCATGAAACTTTATCCCAGTTCTGATGAACCACGAAATCTCTTAAAATCCTCAAAACATTTTCCAAATTCTCAGCTTTCCTCATTTTCCTCCTAGCATTTCATTAAAATCCAAAGTTTCCTCAGGGATCCCAATCACTCCATAAAAGAAGCTCAATATCTCCTAGAATCCTTGAAACTTTTTCCAAGTACGCAGCTCTCCTCATACTGCCCCTAGCATTAAATAAAAATCCAAAGTTGCCTCAGGAATCCCAAACATTCCTTAAAAATAACCTCGAAATCTCCTAAAAATCTTAAAACTTTTTCCAAATTTTCATCTCTCTTCATTTTGCCCCTAGCATTTGATAAGACTCCAAAGTTTCCTCAACATTCCATGAAAAGAACCTCGATATCTCCTAGAATCCCTAAAACTTTTTTTAAGTTCTCAGCTCTTCTCATTTTGCCCCTAGCATTTCATAAAAATCCAAAGCTTCCTTATGAATCCCCAATATTCCTTAAAATTAAGCTCGAAATCTCTAAAAATCCATAAAACATTATAAATTCTCAGCTTTCCTCATTTAACCCCTAGCCTTGCATAAAAATCCAAAGTTTCCTTATGAATCCTCAACATTCCTTAAAATAAACCTCGAAATCTCTTCAAATCCTTAAAACTTTTTCCAAGTTCTCAGCTTTCCTCATTTTGCCCCTAGCATTTCATAAAAATCCAAAGTTTCCTCAGGGATTTCCGTCATTCAAAAAATGATCCTCGAAATCTCCTAAAATCCTTAAAACTTTTTCCAAGTTCTCAGCTTTCCTCATTTTGCCCCTAGCATTTCATAAAAACCCAAAGTTTCCTCAGGGGTCCCCAACATTCCTTAAAATTTTACTCGAAATCTCTTAAAATCAGTAAAACTTATTCCAAGTTCTCAGCTTTCCTCATTTTACCCCTAGCATTTCATATAAATTCAAAGTTTTCTCAGGAATCCCCATCATTCCATAAAAAAGGTCGATATCTCCCAGAATACCTAAAACTTTTTCCAAATTCTCAGCTTTTCTTATTTTGCCCCTAGCGTTTGATAAAAATCCAAAGTTACCTTATGAATCCTCAACATTCCATGAAAAGAACCTCGATATCTCCTAAAATCCACGAAACTTTTTCCCAGTTCTGATGAACTACGAAATCTCCTAAATTCCTTAAAACATTTTCCAAATTCTCAGCTTTCCTCTTTTTTTCCTAGCATTTCATAAAAATCCATAGTTTCCTTATGAACCCTCAACATTCCTTAAAATGAACCTCGAAATCTTTAAAAATCCCTAAAACTATTCCCAAGTTCTCAGCTTTCCTCATTTTGCCCCTAGCATTTCATAAAAATTGAATGTTTTTTTCAGAATTCCCCAACATTCCATGAAAAGAACCTCGATATCTCCTAGAATCCCTAAAACTTTTTCCAAGTTCTCAGCTTTCCTGATTTTGCCCCTAGCATTTCATAAAAATCCAAGGTTTTCTTATGAATCTTACTCATTCCTTAAAATGAACCTCGAAATCTCTTAAAATCTTTAAAACTTTTCCAAGTTCTCAGCTTTCCTCATTTTGCCCCTGGCATTTGATAAAAATCCAAATTTTCCTCAGGAATCCCCAACATTCCATAAAAAAGGTCGATATCTCCTAGAATCCCTAAAACTTTTTCCAAGTTCTCAGCTTTCCTGATTTTGCCCCTAGCATTTCATAAAAATCCAAGGTTTTCTTATGAATCTTACTCATTCCTTAAAATGAACCTCGAAATCTCTTAAAATCTTTAAAACTTTTTCCAAGTTCTCAGCTTTCCTCATTTTGCCCCTAGCATTTGATAAAATTCCACAATTTCCTCAGGATTCCCCAACATTCTATGAAAACAACCATGATATCTCCTAGAATCCCTAAAACTTTTTCGAAATTCCCAGCTTTCTTCATTTTGCCCCTAGCATTTCATAAAAATCCAAAGTTTCCTTATGAATCCCTATCTTTCCTTAAAATTAAACTCGAAATTTCCTAAAATCCTTAAAACTTTTTCCAATTTCTCATCTCTCCTCATTTTGCCCCTAACATTTGATAAAAATCCAAAGTTTCCTCAGGATTCCCCAACATTCCATGAAAAGAACCTCGATATCTCCTAGAATCCCTAAAACTTTTTCCAAGTTCTCAGCTTTTCTCATACTGCCCCTAGCATTTCCCCCAACATGAACCCCCAACATTCCTTAAAATTAAACTCGAAATCTCCTAAAATCCCTTAAACTTTTTCCAAATTCTCATTTTTCCTCATTTTTCCCCTAGCTTTTGATAAAAATCCAAAGTGTCCTCAGGAATCCCCAACATTCCATAAAAAAGTCGATATCTCCTAGAATCCCTAAAACTTTTTCCTAGTTCTCAACTCTCCTCATTTTGCCCCTAGCACTTCATAAAAATCCAAAGTTTCCTTATGAATGCTTAACATTCCTTAAAATAAACCTCGAAATCTCCTAAAATCCTTAAAACATTTTCCAAATTCTCAGCTTTCCTCATTTTGCCCCTAGCATTTCATAAAAATTCAAAGTTTCCTTATGAACCCCCAACATTCCTTAAAATTAAACTCGAAATCTCCTTAAATCTGTAAAACTTTTTCCAAATTCTCATCTCTCCTCATTTTGCCTCTAGCATTTCATAAAAATCCATAGTTTCCTTATGAATCCTCAACATTCCTTAAAATAAACCTCGAAATCTCCTAAAATCCTTAAAACTTTTTCCAAGTTCTTAGCTTTCCTCATACTGCCCCTAGCATTTCATAAAAACTCAAAGTTTCCCTTATGAATTCCCAACATTCCTTCAAATTAAACTCGAAATCTCCTAAAATCATTAAAACTTTTTCCAAATTCTCAGCTTTCCTCATTTTGCCTCTAGCATTTCATAAAAATTCAAAGTTTCCTTATGAACCCCCAACATTCCTTAAAATTAAACTCGAAATCTCCTTAAATCCTTAAAACTTTTTCCAAATTCTCATCTCTCCTCATTTTGCCCCTAGCATTTGATAAAATTCCAAAATTTCCTCAGGATTCCCCAACATTCTATGAAAAGAACCTCGATATCTCCTAAAATCCCTAAAACTTTTTCCAAATTCCCAGCTTTCCTCATACTGCCCCTAGCATTTCATAAAAATCCAAAGTTTCTTTATAAATCCCCAACATTTAAGGAATTTACCTCGAAATCTCTTCCTAGAATCCCTAAAACTTTTTCCAAGTTCTCAGCTTTCCTCATTTTGCCCCTAGCATTTTATAAAAATCCAAAGTTTCCTTATGAATCCTCAACATTCCTTAAAATAAACCTCGAAATCTCCTAAAATCCTTAAAACTTTTTCCAAGTTCTCAGCTTTCCTCATTTTGCCCCTAGCATTTCATAAAAATTCAAAGTTTCCTTATGAACCCCCAACATTCCTTAAAATTAAACTCGAAATCTCCTTAAATCCTTAAAACTTTTTCCAAATTCTCATCTCTCCTCATTTTGCCCCTAGCATTTGATAAAAATCCAAAATTTCCTCAGGATTCCCCAACATTCTATGAAAAGAACCTCGATATCTCCTAAAATCCCTAAAACTTTTTCCAAATTCCCAGCTTTCCTCATACTGCCCCTAGCATTTCATAAAAATCCAAAGTTTCTTTATAAATCCCCAACATTTAAGGAATTTACCTCGAAATCTCTTAAAATCCTTAAAACTTTTTCCAAGTTCTCAGATTTTCTCATTTTGCCCCAGGAATCCCCAACATTCCATAAAAAAGGTCGATATCTCCTAGAATCCTTAAAACTTTTTCCAAGTTCTCAGCTTTCCTCATTTTGCCCCTAGCATTTTATAAAAATCCAAAGTTTCCTTATGAATCCTCAACATTCCTTAAAATAAACCTCGAAATCTCCTAAAATCCTTAAAAATTTTTCCAAGTTCTCAGCTTTCCTCATTTTGCCCCTAGCATTTCATAAAAATTCAAAGTTTCCTTATGAACCCCCAACATTCCTTAAAATTAAACTCGAAATCTCCTTAAATCCTTAAAACTTTTTCCAAATTCTCATCTCTCCTCATTTTGCCCCTAGCATTTGATAAAAATCCAAAATTTCCTCAGGATTCCCCAACATTCTATGAAAAGAACCTCGATATCTCCTAAAATCCCTAAAACTTTTTCCAAATTCCCAGCTTTCCTCATACTGCCCCTAGCATTTCATAAAAATCCAAAGTTTCTTTATAAATCCCCAACATTTAAGGAATTTACCTCGAAATCTCTTAAAATCCTTAAAACTTTTTCCAAGTTCTCAGATTTTCTCATTTTGCCCCAGGAATCCCCAACATTCCATAAAAAAGGTCGATATCTCCTAGAATCCCTAAAACTTTTTCCAAGTTCTCAGCTTTCCTCATTTTGCCCCTAGCATTTTATAAAAATCCAAAGTTTCCTTATGAATCCTCAACATTCCTTAAAATAAACCTCGAAATCTCCTAAAATCCTTAAAACTTTTTCCAAGTTCTCAGCTTTCTCATTTTGCCCCTAGCATTTCATATAAATTCAAAGTTTCCTTATGAACCCCCAACATTCCTTAAAATTAAACTCGAAATCTCCTTAAATCCTTAAAACTTTTTCCAAATTCTCATCTCTCCTCATTTTGCCCCTAGCATTTCATAAAAATCCATAGTTTCCTTATGAATCCTCAACATTCCATAAAATAAACCTCGAAATCTCCTAAAATCCTTAAAACTTTTTCCAAGTTCTCAGCTTTCCTCATACTGCCCCTAGCATTTCATAAAAACTCAAAGTTTCCCTTATGAATTCCCAACATTCCTTTAAATTAAACTCGAAATCTCCTAAAATCATTAAAACTTTTTCCAAATTCTCATCTCTCCTCATTTTGCCCCTAGCATTTGATAAAAATCCAAAGTTTCTTCAGGATTCCCCAACATTCCTTAATATTAAACTCGAAATCTCTTAAAATCCTTAAAACATTTTCCAAATTCTCAGCTTTCCTCATTTTCCTCCTAGCATTTCATTAAAATCCAAAGTTTCCTCAGGAATCCGCAACATTCCATAAAAAAGGTCGATATCTCCTAGAATCCCTTAAACTTTTTCCTAGCTCTCAAGTCTCCTCATTTTGCCCCTAGCATTTGATAAAAAAACCAAAGTATCTTCAGGATTCCCCAACATTCAATGAAAAGAACCTCGATATCTCCTAGAATCCCTAAAACTTTTTCCAAGTTCTCAGCTTTCCTCATTTTTCCCCTAGCATTTCATAAAAATCCAAAGTTTTCTTATGAATCCTCAACATTCCTTAAAATAAACCCCGAAATCTCCTAAAATCCTTAAAACTTTTTCCAAGTTCTCAGCTTTCCTCATTTTGCCCCTAGCATTTCATACAAATTCAAAGTTTCCTTATGAACCCCCAACATTCCTTAAAATTAAACTCGAAATCTCCTTAAATCCTTGAAGCTTTTTCCAAATTCTCATCTCTCCTCATTTTGCCCCTAGCATTTCATAAAAATTCATAGTTTCTTCAGGATTCCCCAACATTCAATGAAAAGAACCTCGATATCTCCTAGAATCCCTAAAACTTTTTCCAAGTTCTCAGCTTTCCTCATTTTGCCCCTAGCATTTCATAAAAATCCAAAGTTTTCTTATGAATCCTCAACATTCCTTAAAATAAACCTCGAAATCTCCTAAAATCCTTAAAACTTTTTCCAAGTTCTCAGCTTTCCTCATTTTGCCCCTAGCATTTCATAAAAATTCAAAGTTTCCTTATGAACCCCCAACATTCCTTAAAATTAAACTCGAAATCTCCTTAAATCCTTAAAACTTTTTCCAAATTCTCATCTCTCCTCATTTTGCCCCTAGCATTTGATAAAAATCCAAAATTTCCTCAGGATTCCCCAACATTCTATGAAAAGAACCTCGATATCTCCTAAAATCCCTAAAACTTTTTCCAAATTCCCAGCTTTCCTCATACTGCCCCTAGCATTTCATAAAAATCCAAAGTTTCTTTATAAATCCCCAACATTTAAGGAATTTACCTCGAAATCTCTTAAAATCCTTAAAACTTTTTCCAAGTTCTCAGATTTTCTCATTTTGCCCCAGGAATCCCCAACATTCCATAAAAAAGGTCGATATCTCCTAGAATCCCTAAAACTTTTTCCAAGTTCTCTGCTTTCCTCATTTTGCCCCTAGCATTTTATAAAAATCCAAAGTTTCCTTATGAATGCTCAACATTCCTTAAAATAAACCTCGAAATCTCCTAAAATCCTTAAAACTTTTTCCAAGTTCTCAGCTTTCCTCATTTTGCCCCTAGCATTTCATATAAATTCAAAGTTTCCTTATGAACCCCCAACATTCCTTAAAATTAAACTCGAAATCTCCTTAAATCCTTAAAACTTTTTCCAAATTCTCATCTCTCCTCATTTTGCCCCTAGCATTTCATAAAAATCCATAGTTTCCTTATGAATCCTCAACATTCCATAAAATAAACCTCGAAATCTCCTAAAATCCTTAAAACTTTTTCCAAGTTCTCAGCTTTCCTCATACTGCCCCTAGCATTTCATAAAAACTCAAAGTTTCCCTTATGAATTCCCAACATTCCTTTAAATTAAACTCGAAATCTCCTAAAATCATTAAAACTTTTTCCAAATTCTCATCTCTCCTCATTTTGCCCCTAGCATTTGATAAAAATCCAAAGTTTCTTCAGGATTCCCCAACATTCCTTAATATTAAACTCGAAATCTCTTAAAATCCTTAAAACATTTTCCAAATTCTCAGCTTTCCTCATTTTCCTCCTAGCATTTCATTAAAATCCAAAGTTTCCTCAGGAATCCGCAACATTCCATAAAAAAGGTCGATATCTCCTAGAATCCCTTAAACTTTTTCCTAGCTCTCAAGTCTCCTCATTTTGCCCCTAGCATTTGATAAAAAAACCAAAGTATCTTCAGGATTCCCCAACATTCAATGAAAAGAACCTCGATATCTCCTAGAATCCCTAAAACTTTTTCCAAGTTCTCAGCTTTCCTCATTTTTCCCCTAGCATTTCATAAAAATCCAAAGTTTTCTTATGAATCCTCAACATTCCTTAAAATAAACCCCGAAATCTCCTAAAATCCTTAAAACTTTTTCCAAGTTCTCAGCTTTCCTCATTTTGCCCCTAGCATTTCATACAAATTCAAAGTTTCCTTATGAACCCCCAACATTCCTTAAAATTAAACTCGAAATCTCCTTAAATCCTTAAAACTTTTTCCAAATTCTCATCTCTCCTCATTTTGCCCCTAGCATTTGATAAAAATCCAAAATTTCCTCAGGATTCCCCAACATTCTATGAAAAGAACCTCGATATCTCCTAAAATCCCTAAAACTTTTTCCAAATTCCCAGCTTTCCTCATACTGCCCCTAGCATTTCATAAAAATCCAAAGTTTCTTTATAAATCCCCAACATTTAAGGAATTTACCTCGAAATCTCTTAAAATCCTTAAAACTTTTTCCAAGTTCTCAGATTTTCTCATTTTGCCCCAGGAATCCCCAACATTCCATAAAAAAGGTCGATATCTCCTAGAATCCCTAAAACTTTTTCCAAGTTCTCTGCTTTCCTCATTTTGCCCCTAGCATTTTATAAAAATCCAAAGTTTCCTTATGAATGCTCAACATTCCTTAAAATAAACCTCGAAATCTCCTAAAATCCTTAAAACTTTTTCCAAGTTCTCAGCTTTCCTCATTTTGCCCCTAGCATTTCATATAAATTCAAAGTTTCCTTATGAACCCCCAACATTCCTTAAAATTAAACTCGAAATCTCCTTAAATCCTTAAAACTTTTTCCAAATTCTCATCTCTCCTCATTTTGCCCCTAGCATTTCATAAAAATCCATAGTTTCCTTATGAATCCTCAACATTCCATAAAATAAACCTCGAAATCTCCTAAAATCCTTAAAACTTTTTCCAAGTTCTCAGCTTTCCTCATACTGCCCCTAGCATTTCATAAAAACTCAAAGTTTCCCTTATGAATTCCCAACATTCCTTTAAATTAAACTCGAAATCTCCTAAAATCATTAAAACTTTTTCCAAATTCTCATCTCTCCTCATTTTGCCCCTAGCATTTGATAAAAATCCAAAGTTTCTTCAGGATTCCCCAACATTCAATGAAAAGAACCTCGATATCTCCTAGAATCCCTAAAACTTTTTCCAAGTTCTCAGCTTTCCTCATTTTGCCCCTAGCATTTCATAAAAATCCAAGGTTTTCTTATGAATCCTACACGTTCCTTAAAATGAACCTCGAAATCTCTTGAAATCCTTAAAACATTTTCCAAATTCTCAGCTTTCCTCATTTTCCTCCTAGCATTTCATAAAAATCCAAAGTTACTTTATAAATCCCCAACATTTAAGGAATTTACCTCGAAATCTCTTAAAATCCTTAAAACTTTTTCCAGCATTTGAAAAAAAAAACAAAGTTTCCTTATGATTCCTCAAAATTCCTTAAAATAAACCTCGAAATCTCCTAAAATCCTTAAAACTTTTTCCAAGTTCTCAGCTTTCCTCATTTTGCCCCTAGCATGTCATAAAAAATCAAAGTTTCCTTATGAACCCTCAACATTCCTTAAAATTAAATTCGAAATCTCCTAAAACCCTTAAAACTTTTTCCAAATTCTTATCTCTCCTCATTTTGCCCCTAGCATTTGATAAAAATCCAAAGTTTCCTCAGGATTCCCCAACATTCCATGTAAAGAACCTCGATATCTCCTAGAATCCCTAAAACTTTTTCCAAGTTCTCAGCTTTCCTCATTTTGGCCATAGAATTTCATAAAAATCCAAAGTTTCCTTTAGAATCCCCAACATTCCTAAATATTAAACTCGAAATCTCCTAAAACCCTTAAAACTTTTTCCAAATTCTTATCTCTCCTCATTTTGCCCCTAGCATTTGATAAAAAAACCAAAGTATCTTCAGGATTCCCCAACATTCCATGAAAAGAACCTCGATATCTCCTAGAATCCCTAAAACTTTTTCCAAGTTCTCAGCTTTCCTCATTTTGCCCCTAGCATTTCATAAAAATCCAAAGTTTTCTTATGAATCCTCAACATTCCTTAAAATAAACCTCGAAATCTCCTAAAATCCTTAAAACTTTTTCCAAATTCTCATCTCTCCTCATTTTGCCCCTAGCATTTGATAAAAATCCAAAGTTTCTTCAGGATTCCCCAACATTCAATGAAAAGAACCTCGATATCTCCTAGAATCCCTAAAACTTTTTCCAAGTTCTCAGCTTTCCTCATTTTGCCCCTAGCATTTCATAAAAATCCAAAGTTTTCTTATGAATCCTCAACATTCCTTAAAATAAACCTCGAAATCTCCTAAAATCCTTAAAACTTTTTCCAAGTTCTCAACTTTCCTCATTTTGCCCCTAGCATTTCATCAAAATTCAAAGTTTCCTTATGAACCCCCAACATTCCTTAAAATTAAACTCGAAATCTCCTTAAATCCTTAAAACTTTTTCCAAATTCTCATCTCTCCTCATTTTGCCCCTAGCATTTGATAAAAATCCAAAATTTCCTCAGGATTCCCCAACATTCTATGAAAAGAACCTCGATATCTCCTAAAATCCCTAAAACTTTTTCCAAATTCCCAGCTTTCCTCATACTGCCCCTAGCATTTCATAAAAATCCAAAGTTTCTTTATAAATCCCCAACATTTAAGGAATTTACCTCGAAATCTCTTAAAATCCTTAAAACTTTTTCCAAGTTCTCAGATTTTCTCATTTTGCCCCAGGAATCCCCAACATTCCATAAAAAAGGTCGATATCTCCTAGAATCCCTAAAACTTTTTCCAAGTTCTCAGCTTTCCTCATTTTGCCCCTAGCATTTTATAAAAATCCAAAGTTTCCTTATGAATCCTCAACATTCCTTAAAATAAACCTCGAAATCTCCTAAAATCCTTAAAACTTTTTCCAAGTTCTCAGCTTTCCTCATTTTGCCCCTAGCATTTCATATAAATTCAAAGTTTCCTTATGAACCCCCAACATTCCTTAAAATTAAACTCGAAATCTCCTTAAATCCTTAAAACTTTTTCCAAATTCTCATCTCTCCTCATTTTGCCCCTAGCATTTCATAAAAATCCATAGTTTCCTTATGAATCCTCAACATTCCATAAAATAAACCTCGAAATCTCCTAAAATCCTTAAAACTTTTTCCAAGTTCTCAGCTTTCCTCATACTGCCCCTAGCATTTCATAAAAACTCAAAGTTTCCCTTATGAATTCCCAACATTCCTTTAAATTAAACTCGAAATCTCCTAAAATCATTAAAACTTTTTCCAAATTCTCATCTCTCCTCATTTTGCCCCTAGCATTTGATAAAAATCCAAAGTTTCTTCAGGATTCCCCAACATTCAATGAAAAGAACCTCGATATCTCCTAGAATCCATAAACCTTTTTCCCAGTTCTCAGCTTTCCTCATAATGCCACTAGCATTTGATGAAATCCAAAGTTTCTTTAGGAATTCCCTACATCCCTTGAAATGTAGCTCAAACTCTCCTGATATCATTAAATTCTTAAAAACTTCCCAGCCTTTTCCTGACGGCTCCCAGTAACTTCAAAAGTCCTAAAATGCCTTTTGAATGCACCCGAAATCTTCCAAAAATCCCTTAAAATCTCAAAGATCCCAGCCATTTTCAAACTGACGCCATACAAACCCCACTTCCCCCATAATTCCATGAAACTACTAATAAATCCATAAAACTCTTTTCAACATTAAAGCTTTTTTAAACTGTCAACAGTATGTTTTAAAAATCCAAGCAATTTAAAAATGCTTCCTAACATCTGCTAAAAATTCCTAAAACAATTTACCGTCATACCGTATAATTCCGAATTTACCGACCCTTTTCAAACTGTCCCCGTATCGCATAAAAATCCTAACTTATTCTTCAAATCCCCAGTACATTTGGAATGCTCCTCGACATCTTTTAAACATCCATTAAACTCTCAAAGGATCCCAGCTTTTTAAAACTGCATGAATCGTCTTAAACGAACAAAAAAAATAGAAATCTCAACAGTCACTTGAAATTTGTCCCGACATGAAAATCCTTTCAACTCGTTTCAACATTTCAGCCTTTTTCAAACTACCTTCAGTATTTCATAAAAACACTGAAGTTTCCTTAGAAACCCCCGGCATCCGCTGGGATGCACCCCATCTCCCAAAAAATCCTCAAAACTATTCCCAGCCTTTTCAAACTGCCCCAAGTTACAGTATCTCATAAAAATCCCAACATGGTCTTAGAAATTCCCAACATCCCCTGGAATGCACCCTGAAATTTTCTTAAAATCCATTTAACCCTTTACAACATCCCATCCTCTTTCAAATTGCCCCCAGTATTATTTGTTCCCAAGAATAAAATGATAAATTTGAGCAAAATGTTTTTGATTTCTCACAAATTTGTGAAAAAATACTAATCAAACTCGGCAGCGCACACCACCCCACCCGATCAGCACCGCAGTATGACTGCGAGTGCGAGGAATCCAAAAACGGCAATGGATTTTAAACACCCCGCGTTGCTCGTTCACCATTTGCTCTCCTCTCACCAGTCTCACCAGTCCACCACGGCCGTCATTAGTACTGTTGCGGCTAGCACAAAGTTGCTACAATTATGTGCGCTTCCTTTGCCACACAGTCGCCGCGCCACCGATTTCTCCCTAGCGGGGATTCGATGCGGCTTTCTAAGCCACGCGCATTACTCGCATGTACGATAACCACGGCGATGAGCTATTTACATACTACGCCAACTTTCCGCACGAACGACAAACCCGCTCAGATTGGTGCAATGTTTATCATACATGATTACACATAGCACCAATCTGAGTGAGTTGGTTGGTCGTGTGACAACCGTTCGATTGGTGTGCGGGTTGGCCTCCGCTTCTCTTGCCTGCCTTTCGGGAGAGTACGTCTGAGTACCAAAAGGGAAGTGCTGCCAAAGCACGGTTCAGTGAAATCGGTGCGATGATTTTCGCAATTCGATGATTTTTCTACACAACTTTTAATTAACTTTTGTGGCTAAACTAGAAATTATTCAATGTTGGTCCCAAAGAGAGATTGTTAGATAATTTCATAAACAACCTTTTGTAGAAGAACACTTTTCAAGTTATGTTTATTTCCCTATAAATAACATCAATAATAGCTAAAAAAGAAGCTGTTTTGTGGGCTTACACCACAAACATTTCAAAATTTATGAATGAAAAAGACTTTTGATTAAGTTTTTGTCCAAGAAGCATAAATTCCCAAAGGTTCAAGCTTTCGATTCATAAAAAAACTTTTGTGTTTTGATCAAAGATCGCTGAGTTACAGGTCTTTGAAATTTGGCATTTTTAAAAACATCGAATTATGAATAACTCACTTAGCAGTGATTTCCGACCCCATGTTCCTTGGGCACTTTTTCATGACTCGAGGTCCTCTAGCTACCCCTAAAATATGTACAGTCAGGAAGCAAACACCCTGTATTTTTTACCCTATTCCTGTCATTTGTCAAACCCTTCAAACAATCTGCTGTACAGCTGTGTTTCAAATATTTTTCTATGAATGGACTCTTATTCTCGGTAGATCCATCATAGTAGATTCCAAATCTGGCCTTGAATCTCTTAACAAAGTGCGTTTTTACAAACTGGACTAAATTTTGTAAATTGAGACACAAATCTCCATGCACCAATAAACGCCTAAAAGTATGCAATGCCCTTTTAATTTCATGTAGATAAATCTGTGTTATTCTAAATTTGTTAATACAATAAAACAATAAAAAACAATAAAAAATACCCAAAAAAAAAGAAAACTCACCATGAATAGCATGCAATCATATGTTGATGTACCGTTTACAAAGATATTGATTTTTGACAGCTAAATTCACTGTGTTTTTCACTCAGTACTCCACAAACTCATTTTCATATGTAAAATTTAGTAAAAAAACAATGTTTTGATATAAAAAATCTCTGATATTTTTCACAAGGCTTCTCTCATCATGTTCATATTCCTAAGATTTCAATCTGTGATATTTTTGTAAGATTTGATGTGTTTTTCAGGCCACTATCAAAGTTATCCCAAAATGAAAATCTGATTTTCGCTCATATGGAAAACTCAAAGTCATCCAAAATATTAAAAACCATCAAATCTTTCAATTGCAATTGATACCCCAGTACTTGTTTTAAAAATACAAAAGTAAGGAAAATACTGTTACATGGAAAAATATTCAGAAAATTCGCTGAAAAACTGTCAAAGTCACCCCATTTTACGGTACGTATTTCGACCTCTTCTGTAAGGTAGGTAATCTTCAGTGTCTCGTACTTGACTCGACGTTTGAATTTAAGTTAGCATGCCATTTAAAACGTTCTCACGTCTTTCATAAAAGAGGCTTATTCTGCAGAAAAGTGATGTTTAAAGGACCTCCGTTTAACCTGATGGACAGTCGCAATTTCGTCTGTTTTGATGCAGGAATTTAAAAATAGGAAAATCCGACGATGGCTTACCAAGTACATGGCCGAGTCGCCTCTCTGCGCAAGCTTAGGCCGCCATCGATCATCGGCCATTTGCTTGATGATAGCATCTTGCCGTACTAGCATTTCCATGTAAGGTGCCTGTGCCAGCGCCTGTGCCTGTGCGTGGGCCTGCGCTACGGCCTCCGCTTGCGGAGAGGGCGCCACTGCGCCGGCATTCGGTGGTAGGGAAGCCGAAATCCTAGCCAGGAAATTCTATTTAAACATTTTTGAATAGTTAATATAAATATAATTTAGAAATACTCTACATTTAGATTTATTATAATCTTCTTTTTAAAAGGGGATTGCCAAACAATAAACAAATTCAGGCAACTGTGTCGCAAAGACAACACTAAGTTTAGCTAAGTTGCAATGAAAGCGAAGAGCCAGAAAAAAGATATTCATATTGGTATGATGTCTTAGTATTATAACAGCTTGATCATTTGCACATACCAAGGAAGAAATTATGGTAACAGTGGTCAAAAGAGAGAATAAGTTGAAGAATGTGTTCAAAACTGAATGAATTTATGTTTTGCACAAACATTAATAAATGTGACAAAAAAACTTCTATCTTCAATCTTCATTCAAACTAACGGGTTTAGAAAGCTATACAAAAAGTTCATCGCGTTTTTTCGTTTAACTCTTCTCAAGAAAGTTAACTCAAGTGATTAAAAATCTACATTGCTTTTGTTTCTAAATGTTTTTCAAACATTAAATTGTCAGTTGCAATTGATTTTTTTCCATTATATTTATTTTCAATAGGTACCGTAATACGGGGTATCATTGATCAGCGGGGTAACATTGATCGGCTTGACCGACCTCATGAAATGTACAAACAAACATTTTACAATGAATCGGTTTCTACTTTCGAATGGTATATCGTAACCTGTTATTATTTAGCTATCAAATGACATGTAATTCATGAAAATTGAATTACATAAACATTGAAATAAATCTCTTTTTCCAAAACTGTGGTTCGTAACAGAATGAGATACATTGTCAAACATTCATACTTGGCATGAATACTAGATACAATATGAGATTCGAAATCACTGTATTACTTCCATATGGTCGGTGTTAAGTCAGAGGGGACCAAGTAACAAAATTGACGAAAATTAGATTTTTAGGGCATTTGATTAAGAATTACTTAAGCTACTTGGAACGTTCACCCAATTTTATTAATGTTCCAATTAAAGAGAGTTAGAGCACAATTTTCTTTTGATTGAACTGCAAAAATCGATAATAGTGTGCAGTCAGAGTGAACCATATGCTTGATGTCAAGAGAGTTGAAAAAATGTGTATTGGTTAAAATCCAATAAATAAAATAGTTTATCATCAAAATGTGATACGTTTCTAAATCGTATGACTCCCTAACGCATTTTCTGATGATGATTGATCAAGAAAGCACGTGAAATTCCATTTTATTATGTTCAATATCGTATTTTACAGATCATCGTATTGAAGCATATTGTGGCATTTCGCGTGCAGACAGAGTAGACCATGTGACTCTAAGAAAAATAGTTGAAATTACCATATTCTTCGTAATATTTTCCAAATCAAAATATGTTTGTTTAGTAGCTGTTGAGCATCATACTGAAATGTAACAATACCCGTTTCATGAAGAAATTGATTTTACCGATTGTTTGAGAATTGTGTACTTGGTTCACTCTGTCTGAACGAATTTTTGAAATATTCCAGACCTCTGAATAAATTATTATGAACTGTGTAACTACATTATTTCAAAAACGTACCGAACTATGAAAAAACATTCAAAAGTTGTTGGCTTTGAAATGTTCAAGATAAGAATTCTTAAATAGCTCATTTATTGACTACTATGTGATATTGAACTGTTGTACTTGGTCCACTCTGACTGAACATAAAAATTGAAAATGGTTATCAACAGTGTAATAACAGAAATATCAAATTTCAAACATCCTGCTCGCATTATACACCACTCCTATTAACTGTTGTCCTACTTGTGCATTATTTTTTCATCAAATATGTAAAAACTTGAGTGTGAACTGTAATTGGTTGAAGATTTTCCAAAAACCGCTCAGTCAGAGTGGACTAAGTACAATCAATTACTTAGCAATTTCTCGGTTTCATGCTTTATTTTACGTTTTTTTTCGCGATCAATACAGAGCGATGCTGCGATGAATAGTTATTAAGATTTATGGCAAAAAATCAAGAACATTTGTTGAAAAACTCAAAACTTATAGAGTTGCAAACTTCAAAGCCGTTTTTCTAGAAATTAAGTAAAAGACACATGGTCCTCTCTGACTTAACGCCGACCATATGATATCCAGGAGTTGGATTAAATAAATGAAGCTTTTATGAAAGTGCTCTTTTTCAATAAAATATACGATTTTTGAAAGAAAGCATTAAATTTCTTAAGCCATTGCCTACCTTTAGGCGTTATTCGCTGTTTAGAGGATTTTATACTTTAAATAACTTAAAAAGTACATAACTTGTAACAATTTGGACAACATATTCGAAATCAGCGACCTCGAATTTAGTAAGTAAGGGTATTTTCTACACAAACGAACATTGATCACTGACATGACCAGTGTTACCCCAAATCAACAAAATCAAAAATGAGATTAAAAAGCCAATTAGGCTTTTAAACATGTTTAAAAGTTTTACAATAGTTTTACGAGTAGCTTAACACATACTCAGAGGGCCAGTACTTGTTTTAAAAATATAAAATATGTAACGTTTGCTTCAAGAAAGATCGGAAATTCTGATCAATGTTACCGTAATCCGGGGTATCATTGATCAGCGGGGTAACATTGATCGGCTTGATCCACCTCAGGAAATGTTCAAACAAGCATTTTACATTAAATCAGTTTCTGCTATCGAATGGTATATCGTAATATGCTATCATTTAGCTATTAAATGACATGCAATTCATGAAAATTGAATTTCATAAACATTGAAATAAATCGATTTTTCCATAACTGTGTATCGTAACGCAATGAGATACATTGTCAAACATTCATGCTTGGCGTGAATATTAGATACAATATGAGGTTTAAAAACACTGTATTACTTCAATATGATATCCTAGAGTTGGATTTGATAAACGAAACATTTATGAAAATGCTCTTTTTCAGTAAAATATACGATTAATTAAAAGTCGGCTATACTTTTAATAAATCGGCACGGTAAAGGCTGGGTATGCTGCGCAATTCAGATCCCTTTGTGATCCACTAGCCTCTGCCCAGCAACTCCTATCCCTACCTCCACGCGGTACCGGCCGGAAACTATGAGCAATCTTAGGGAAGATCGGGTAACCAACCCCGGTGGGAACTTTGGTCGTAGGCTGACAGGGAAGGGGGGGTTTGCTTCGGCAAACCTGAGCGTCTGTTCTCCAGGAGGAGCGGCTCACAACAGCGTCTGATCCCCATGTTAGGGGCGGCTGATCTACGTCCGAGTGCCAGGGTAGGACTCTAAGCTCAACTGTGCACTATGGTCCTCCGGAAAGTAGGGGGTTGGTGTCAGGCCCTACGGGCCAGCCGTAAAAGAAAACATTGTAACGGAAAATCAGCAACAGAATAATACGAACCGAGACCAACGGCAACGACCCCAGCGAACAAAAAGGACTTGCGATTGGAAACTCGGTACGTGGAACTGCCGATCTCTCAACTTCATTGGGAGCACCCGCATACTCGCCGATCTACTGAAGGACCGCGGGTTCGGCATCGTAGCGCTGCAGGAGGTGTGTTGGACAGGATCCATGATGCGAACGTTTAGAGGTAATCATACCATCTACCAGAGCTGCGGCAACACACGCGAGCTGGGAACAGCTTTCATCGTGATGGGTGATATGCAGAAGCGCGTGATCGGTTGGTGGCCGATTGACGAAAGTGCAGGTTGAGGATCAAGGGCCGATTCTTCAACTTTAGCATAATAAACGTACACAGCCCACACTGCGGAAGTACTGATGATGACAAGGACGCATTTCACGCGCAACTCGAACGCGAGTACGATCGCTGCCCAAGCCACGACGTCAAGATCATCATAGGTGATTTGAACGCTCAGGTAGGGCAGGAGGAAGAATTCAGACCGACGATTGGTAAGTTCAGCGCCCACCAGCAGACGAACGAAAACGGCCTACGACTCATTGATTTCGCCGCCTCCAAAAATATGGCCATACGTAGCACCTTTTTCCAACACAGCCTCCCTTATCGTTACACCTGGAGATCACCACAGCAGACGGAATCTCAAATCGACCACGTTCTGATTGACGGACGGCACTTCTCCGATATTAGCGACGTCAGGACCTATCGTGGCGCCAACATCGACTCCGACCACTATCTGGTGATGGTCAAACTGCGCCCAAAACTCTCCGTCATCAACAATGTACGATACCGGCGACCGCCACGGTACAACCTAGAGCGATTGAAGCAACCGGATGTCGCCTCAGCATACGCGCAGAATCTCGAGGCCGCGTTGCCAGACGAGGCCGAGCTCGATGAGTCCCTCCTAGAGGACTGCTGGAGTACAGTGAAAGCAGCCATCAACGACGCAGCCGAGAGCACCATCGGGTACGTGGAACGGAATTGACGGAACGAATGGTTCGACGAAGAGTGCAGAGCGGTTTTGAAGGAGAAGAATGCAGCGAGGGAGGTAATGTTGCAGCAAGGGACTCGACAGAACGTGGAACGTTACAAACAGAAGCGGAAACAGCAGACCCGCCTCTTTCGGGAGAAAAAGCGCCGCCTGGAAGAAGCGGAGTGTGAAGAAATGAAACTGCTGTGCCGCTCACAAGAAACACGGAAGTTCTATCAGAAGCTCAACGCATCCCGCAACGGCTTCGTGCCGCGAGCCGAAATATGCAGGGATAAAGACGGAGGCCTCTTGACGGACGGACGTGAGGTGATCGAAAGGTGGAAGCAGCACTTCGATCAGCACCTGAACGGCGTGGAGAACGTAGGCACGGGAGCCCACGGCAACGGAAGGAACGACGACGCCAGTGCAGCGGAGGACGGAAATGAATCAACTCCCACGCTGAGGGAAGTTAAGGATGCCATTCACCAGCTCAAAACCAACAAAGCAGCTGGTAAGGATGGTATCGCAGCAGAACTCATCAAGATGGGCCCAGAAAAGTTGGCCACCTGTCTGCATCGGCTGATAGTCAGGATCTGGGAAACCGAACAGCTACCGGAGGAGTGGAAGGAAGGGGTAATCTGCCCCATTCACAAGAAAGGCGACCATTTGGAATGTGAGAACTTCAGGGCGATCACTATTTTGAATGCTGCCTACAAAGTGCTATCCCAGATCATCTTCCGTCGTCTGTCACCTAAAACAAACGAATTCGTGGGAAGTTATCAAGCCGGCTTCATCGACGGCCGGTCGACAACGCACCAGATCTTTACCGTACGGCAAATCCTCCAGAAATGCCGTGAATACCAGGTCCCAACGCATCACCTGTTCATTGACTTCAAAGCGGCATACGACAGTATCGACCGCGCAGAGCTATGGAGAATCATGGACGAAAACGGCTTTCCTGGGAAGCTGACTAGACTGATTAAAGCAACGATGGACGGTGTGCAAAACTGCGTAAGGGTTTCGGGTGAACTATCCAGTTTATTCGAATCTCGCCGGGGACTGCGACAAGGTGATGGACTCTCATGCCTAATCTTCAACATCGCTCTGGAAGGTGTGATGCGACGAGCCGGGCTCAACAGCCGGGGAACGATTTTCACAAAATCCGGACAATTTGTGTGCTTTGCGGACGACATGGACATTATTGCCAGAACATTTGGAACGGTGGCAGAGCTGTACACCCGCCTGAAACGCGAAGCAGCAAAGGTCGGACTGGTGGTGAATGCCTCAAAAACAAAGTACATGCTGGTAGGCGAAACCGAAAACGACCGGATCCGTCTGGGTAGTAATGTTACGATAGACGGGGATACTTTCGAGGTGGTGGAGGAATTCGTCTACCTCGGATCCTTACTGACGGCTGACAACAACGTGAGCCGTGAAATCCGGAGGCGCATCATCAGCGGAAGTCGGGCCTACTACGGGCTCCAGAAGAAACTGCGGTCGGAAAAGATTCACCCACGCACCAAATGCACCATGTACAAAACGCTAATAAGACCAGTGATCCTCTACGGGCACGAGACATGGACCATGCTCGAGGAGGACCTGCAAGCACTCGGAGTTTTCGAGCGACGCGTGCTAAGGACGATCTTCGGCAGTGTGCAGGAGAACGGTGTGTGGCGGAGAAGAATGAACCACGAGCTCGCTGCACTTTACGGCGAACCCAGCATCCAGAAGGTGGCCAAAGCCGGAAGGATACGGTGGGCAGGGCATGTTGCAAGAATGCCGGACAACAACCCTGCAAAGCTGGTGTTTGCAACTGATCCGGTTGGCACAAGAAGGCGTGGAGCGCAGAGAGCACGATGGGCGGACCAGGTGGAGCGTAACTTGGCGAACATCGTGCGCGACCGAGGATGGAGAGCGGCAGCCACGAACCGTGTATTATGGAGAAATATTGTTGATTCAGTTTTATCTTGAATTTGATGTAATACTAAATAAATGAAATGAATAAAAGTCGGCTACCAATTCCTTAAGACATTGTCTATTTTTAGGCGTTCTTCGTGGTTTAGAGAATTTTAATCTTAAAATAACTTAAAAAGCACATAACTTGTAACAATTTGAACAACATATTCGAAATCAGCGACCGGTATTTTTAACACAAATGAACATTGATCACTGACATGATCAATGTTACCCCAAATCAACAAAATCAAAAACTAGGTTAAAAAACCTATTTAAACATGTTTTAAAGTTTTACAATACTTTTTCGAGTAGCTTAACAAATACTCAGAGGGTCAGTTCTTGTTTTGAAAATATAAAACATGTAACGTTTGCTTTAACAAGAAAATTATTCAAGGAAGATTGAAAATTCTGATCAATGTTACCCCGGATTACGGTACAGTCAGCAATAATTTCCTTTGGAATACTGTCGGTGCTGGCCAACTAAACTAAACTAAAATCATTCATCTCCAACGTTGTTCAGGTTTCAACTGATTCTAATCCCAGAAGTTTTTTTTAGGTTTTGTGCTAACAAAAACTCTTACAGAGGGATTGGTAATATGTTCAAACATGTGTGAAACTACCTACTTCAGATGTTTGTAAAACATTCTGATTTTTTTTCTGCGAAATCTCCTCAACCGTGACTCGTTTTCCAGAATCGGAAGAAGAGAAGCAACAAGTAGCGACTGGTCTCAAAGGAGTAACTCAACCAACATATGTACACTCACTTTACAAGCACCTTTACGACGAATTAATTTCAGCATGATGCTGAACAACATTTGGATAATTTCCATGCACAACTTTTGTCCGGGTTTTGTTCACACAAATTTGGAGAAACTATAAAGCATAGTATTGTGCACCAACTGAATTGTTTGTTGTTTAATCGTTCTACAACAATATAGTAAACTAGCTAACCCGACGTGGCTAGCCACGTTTTCACAATCCCGAGAATGATGACGATGGCTCAAAAATGTTAGTATGCATTTTTGCTTACCTACAACTATATTCAGAAACCATATTTATTCCTCTGAAGTGTTCTAGAATTTCATTCTTCTTAATCTCTTTGCAATGTAAGGCTCCGGAAACTTCTCCGAATTCTAAACAGAAAGTTTTTAAATATGCTATTATTAGTGAAAAATACTCGAACATGTATGTTATTGGTTTGATGCCTACGAAGAATGTTCGAGAATGTTCATGAATCTTCGATTTCATCTCCTCATTCTCATAGGAATGTTTCTATTTTTTTAGAATTAGAAACAGAAAGCTTCTAAAGAATCCATTATTTATCGAAAATTCACGAAAATTTTTAGTATTTCCTGCATCAGAGAATGTTCTTGAATATTCCAAAAACATGTGTATCTTTATCTTCTTCTCATTCCTCTTCTCCAACTTCTTCGCCCAGGAATGTTTCAGAAATTTCTTTTAATTCGAAACAAAAAGTTTACGAATATTTAATTTATTATGGAAAATTTTGAAATACGCCTGTCCTTCCTTCGGAATATGTCCTAGAATATATTCTTTTCCTTGTTTTAGTTCCGGAAAATTTCTTCCAATAATGAAAAAAAGCATATTGATTACTTCAAAGAATATTCTAGGATGTTCCAGAAACTTATTTTTCTTCTTGATAAAGTTTTCTTTTTTGTATTCCCAGCCGAGAATTTTCATTATGTTTGGAAAACTCTTTAACATTTGAATGAATAGTTTCCGGGTCATACTCAATGTTCTAGAATATTGTTCTTCTTTTCTGATTCTTCCTATTTGCCCAGGAAAGATAGAAAAATAACTTCATATTCGAAACAAAAACCTCTCGAATTACATTGACTTTCTGGTAGAAAAGGAGTTTCTTTGAATTAAATTCTTCGACTCCGATTCGACTTCAATCTCGAACACTCAGATCATGCTGGCCTGACCGCAATATACGTGAAATATTTCAGTCAAACTTTGCTAAGCGTGACGGGAGGATAGATAGACAATACCTGGATTCACATGCCGTTTTTGATCTCCTTAATTTAGATTTAGAAAATGTTCATCCCTCAAGGAGATTCTTGAGCATTCTGGAATAACAATTTTCAGAAGTTTCCTCAGAAACCATTGTAAATATGCGAAACGTTTCACTCAGCGATGGACTCATCAGAAGAGCGCCAAAAGGTATACTATCATGTATTAAGAAATGAAAAACGCCAGAAAGTATACTTCCAAGTACACACCTTTAACTGTTACAGGATTCTAATCCCTGAAATGGTAAGAAACTTCTAGAAGCTTCTCAGGAACTGCGATTTTTTTATTTGATTTCAGTCACCGTATGCGTTTGGAGCGCATACAGCCGAGCAGTAAACTCGCGGGTATTCAGCAAAATTATGCTAAGGGTAAGAGAACTTCCAGAGACTTCCGGAAAGTTCTCGAAAATTAAAGTAGTTTAATAATTCAGAACATCCCAAAACGTTCTTTTTTTCTGAAACTTTCCGCATTTTCCACAAAATTAAGCTGAGAAGCATGCTTTGTTCCAATTGGGATGTTATGCCCAGATGAAGAAGAAGATATTTCATAATATTCCATCTTCTTTCTGGAGCGCCCAGAAACTTCTAGATGTTCTCGAATATTTTAAGAAATTCAATACTCCGGAAAATTCCAGAACCTTCTTCTTTTCTTCTGGAGCTTTCAGTGACTTCCAGAAAGTTCTTGAAATTTTCAGAATATTGATGTTCTAGATCATTCCAAAAAGTTCTTCTTATTATATCTGAAATGATACAACTATGGTGAAACATTTCGATGAAACATTTCAAAGCGTGACGGAAGGACAGACAACTCTGGGCTTTTATATATATGATATGTTATTCAGCTGCAAAAATGAGTTAAAATAAATACAATGAAATTTTTTTCAATTTCCACAATAACAAGGCCCTATTAGTTGGAATTCAAATGACTTCATCTGAAAAGTGGTTAGTTCTATATGTTATTGTACATTACGTCAGTCCGGGGGTTAAGAAGTATACAAGTACCGTGATTTCGGGTGAAATTGATCGACGTGAGGGCCATTTTTATTTGTTAAAAATAACGCTTTAAACTTAAAACAATTTGTGGATAGGGGGATTAGGGGCATAATGGACACCCTAAGCAAATGAGTATGATAGGCCTGTATAACAGATTAAAACTTAACATATTATCAGTTGGCTTACAACTTTAACTTGTTTCCTACGTATTTCAATCATTTACAGCAGGTAGAATGTCATTATTGTGAAGAAATAATGAATTGTAAACCGTGTGTTTTTTGGGGCTGGCAGGAAAGGTACGGGGCGAAATGGACACCCATCGGGGCATAACGGACACCCCTGCATATTTTATGATGTATCTTTGATAATATCGACCAGTTAAGTAATTTGCCAACGGCGATCAATACCACAGATATAATACTCCATCTTAGACGAGTTTACATAACATCCAAGTTAATATAATAAGTTTTAGGCTAAAATAATCAGTTTGATTTTTTCCAAACTCTCTAAAACGCCTAACAGTATGCAACGCGCGTACATCCATTCATAATTGCCAGTGTTCATTTCGCCCCGAATTGACTACAACATTGAAATTGCTATTTTAAGTAAGTTCTGATCAAAAATATAATACTTCATCCATTGCTAAATCTGCGTATACATGTAGATAAGCTAACAATGCACTAGTTTTTATGGTGGACACAATCAAACACTCGTAATACCTTATTTGCTACTGCTTCAAAATTATAAGAAATCCACCTTATGAAAAACATACTTCAATTTCAATGATATTTTGGTTGTTTTGAAGAAATATAAATGGTACTTTTGAAAAATAAAACAATGACTTGTCCCTTTACACTTATGCATTAAAAGTTTTACATAAAAGTCAACGGTTTCGGCAAAAACAGGGGTGTCCATTTCGCCCCGGGTGTCCATTATGCCCCTAATCCCCCTAATGGTCATAATCTGGCGCTGTGAAATGCGCAAGCAACCGGGCACCGCAAGCAGTCATTTTTTCAGTGGCAATACAAGGAGGGGGGGGGGGGGGTATACTTGCACGCAAGTACGCAAGCAGTCGAATTTCACGCAAGTGACATTTCGATTGCTTGCGTACTTGCACGCAAGTGTTATTGCTGTAAACTTAAGCCGGAACAAATCTCATTTTCTTGTTTTGTCATTTTACCAAAACAATTAGGCAAAATCGTCAAACTAATTGGATTTGTTAAGAAATTTTTTCGACGACCCTAATTTCACTTAGGGTGAAATCAGAGTGAACTTTCAGCAGGAGGCGGTGCACTCGTCTATTTACATGATTAGGGTAATTCATGTATTTTGGACAGGCTGAGGACAACGTTGAAAAAATCGTCCACTAGCTTTCTTAGAAAGCAATTGATTATTTTGCAAAGTTACCAATACGCTTATAATATGATTGTGCTTTGCGTTCCTGGTGACAAAAACCTTAACGAAAGCATTTTAAGCTGAGAAAATCGCAATTTCCGATCGCCTGTAAGAATTGCATTTTGGACACCGAATATATGTTTTGGACACCCTCAGGTATATATAATTTGGACAGGGCAATTATCTCAATGTTTAGCCATGAATACTGCTTAATCATGAAAGTAGCATAAATTAACAAATATTTTCTTACAAATAATCAAATTTCTCCGCTTAACAGGCATCTATTTTGATAACTATTACACTTTTTGTTAAAATCGAGGAAATATCGCCAGACCCACAGAATACGCCTCCAAGTATGCAATCGCAGTGCATGCCCATGTAGTTCGTCAGATGACCAAAATATATTTCCAGTAGAAAGCTTGTAATGTATTTTGGACACCACCTATTTTAAGCGTTCTAGATGAATGTTAAGAGATTGGCTGCCTAATGCTTCTATATTGAACATGGTTCAATGCAATAAGGCTTTTAAATTTCTTACAATTGTTATTCCAACGATTTTGCGGTGAATATTGTATGTGACTGTGAAGTGTATGTCGTCTTGCATACCTGTGCATTTGAGGGGTTTTAGTAAAATAATTTACATTTTCGATAATTTTGAAGTATATTCTTAATTGTTAAGCGTATTTTCAACGTAAGTCATCAGAATAGGGTCTATTTGATCCAATAATCGATATTGAGAAGTATCTACTTTTATTAGCTCTCCGGAACAAGGCATACATCGCCGTGCATGTCCAAATTATATACATGTCCAAATTATATTTTTTACCCATTACCCAACCACAAACGCTTCAACCGGGGGAGCGTGCAGCCTGCCCAAAAAATACTCTATTTACACAGAATTTCTGTTGAATTTTATTTTTATTCCTAGAATCATGAAAGCGTGCATGCAAAAAAACATTCGCGATAAAACTTTTGGTAGTGTTTGCAGCTGGCAAAAATATCTATTGCAAATTTCTAAATTTGGAAGTTAGAAGTGTTTTTAGCTCCACATATTTTTGTGATTTGTTTGGTGATTATATCACACATGAAGTGTTTTAAGTGAAATCGGAAGCAGCTCTATTCAGGTTAGTAAATAGTTTCTATTTTCATGTACAGCTTTCGCTCGATAACTGGGCTCCGACGACAGTCCAGTTAGCGAGCTCTATTCGATAACTGGACTGAGCTTCCGGAGCCGGAGGCTATTGACCTCCTAAAGCATAGTTTCCCAAACTGTGGGTCGCGACCCCCCTTTATCCAGATGGTCGCGAGGGACAGTAGAAAATTTTACTGTAATAGATAGCAAATGAGGAAATTTCTATGGTCCTCCTCTCCTCTCCTCTTCTTGGCGTAACGTCCTCACTGGGACAAAGCCTGCTTCTCAGCTTAGTGTTCAATGAGCACTTCCACAGTTTTTAACTGAGAGCTTCCTCTGCCAATGACCATTTTGCATGTGTATATCGTGTGGCAGGCACGAAGATACTCTATGCCCAAGGAAGTCAAGGAAATTTCCTTTACGAAAAGATCCTGGACCGACCGGGAATCGAACCCGTCACCCTCAGCATGGTCATGCTGAATACCCGTGCGTTTACCGCCTCGGCTATATGGGCCCTTTCTATGGTGAGTCGCGAAAATTACGTCTGCTGGCAATAGGGGGTCGCGAACCCTGAAAGTTTGGGAACCTATGTCCTAAAGAGAGGTTAGGTTAGGTTAGGTGATCTGCTTGGAAATCGATTTGTGCTGCCGATGGGGATGGCCGCGAAATCGCATTGCTTGTTTGGGAGGCCCTCTCGATGTACGTTAGGGTGGGGTGAAGAAGTGTAACTGGAATTTTAAAAACAATCTTTTTCTGGCTAACGTGGCTAGCCACGTAGGGTCAGCTAGTAGTTTAATGGAAGAGAAACTAGTTACGACTACCAGTATCTAGACTGCCCATAAATGGTGAACCAAGAAAACCCAGTGCTGGGTTAGTACAGAGGTTTAAATAGTTCTGACGTTCGATTTAAATAGGTCGTATCTGTATATTTAGGAATCCCAGAAAATTCACGACCTATTCAAATTGAACGCCAGAGTTCATAAGGAATGAATCTGATCGAAAATAATGATAAATAATAAACTCCACTATCAATCGCCGTCTACAATCAAACTAAACCAAACCGAAATTTCGCATCACAGTCTTTATCAATGTTAATACAGCATTCAATAATCGAAACTGCATGAACGGACGTTATTCAACGTCAGACTTGCGGTCGTGTCTAGTATATAACCCCTCCAACTTTTTTAAATTTCCTAAAATTATTAATTCAACCATTTTGAGGTGAATATTGTTTGTGACTATGATGTGTTTGTTGTCTTGCATACCTGTGCAATTGAAGGGTTTTGGAGAAATAATTTACAATTTCGATAATTTTGAAGTAAATTCTTAATTGTTAAGCGTATTTTCAACGTTAATCATCAGAATAGGGTCTATTTGATCCAACCATCGATATTGAGAAGTAGGGTCTAGTACCATTTGAGCAGGTGTACCTATTTTGGGCACTTGCTGCTATAACGAAGTCAATTTCAAACCGATTGATTTATTTTTTGTATAGAGTTAGGCACGTACAGTATCTAACTCAGTACAAAAATTCAAATCAATCGGTTTGAAATTGACTTAGTTATTGCGACAAGTGCCCAAAATAAGTACACCTACCCAAATGATACAACACCCTATCTACTTTTATTAGCTCTCCGGAACAAGGCATACATCGCCGTGAATGTCCACAATTTTTACATGTCCAAATTATATTTTTTACCCTAGGTATTGATTAAAAAAATAAAATTTAAAAATAAAAACAAAAAACAGTTGAAAACATGTTTCAGCAGTTTTCGGAATTATGTTTCAGGAATAACGTTGAAAGAAACTTAAATTTTCTTCTACAGTTCCATCAATGTTGTTTAACTGGTCAAGCTTCTCCATTTTTTCTTTGTCTTTGCATTTTTAGCTTCTTCCTGTCAGCTTCCCGAGTTCTTCCCTGTACTCGGTAAGAAGTTGCGCATTCTGATCGTTACCTCCACCTCGTTTTGCGTATGAAGTTGATGGTGTTGGGTTTGCCGGATCTTCGTTTTCAGTTTGCGTGTCTGACGAACCTGATTCTGTTTTATGCTTCTTCGCTTCCGGAGAGACGTTAGAGCTAGATTTACGTCTCATAAAAGCTGGCGTCAAAATTATATCAGGCTCAATTGAGTCATCCAATGCTGTAATTTGAGACATCTTCTTGTCATATGGTGTTTGGACGATTGAACTTTTGCCTTCAGAATCAATGAAATTTCCCCGGGAACCCCGCAATCACACCTAGATCACCGAATTGCCCTCAAGAATCACCAAATTCCCAATGAAATCCCCCAATTCCTCTCAGAATCACCGAATTCCTCCTAGAATATCACTTGCTAAGTGTTACACTTACTTGGTGTTTTCTCAGCTCAGAAGCATGCTATCGAGAAACGATATGTATGGACGACTTTTGCCTTGTCATAGGGGTCACACACGCATACCAAAGTCGTGACAGAGCTGTGAAAGCAATTCACCACGAGGTGAGTGTTATTTACATTCACCTCGTGGAGAGTTGTACAAAATTGAAATATTTTCCAGAAACAGGTAGCCACATGTATTAAGGTGAATATATAACGAAGCCACACTAAGAATTTTCAAAAGCACAAATCTGAAGAACCGAGGGTTGGTTTGCGCTGAAAAGTTGATCGATTGGTCACCACCAGCGGGTTACCAATCGATCAACTTTTCAGCGCAATCCGTCTGTTGGTTCCTGAGATTTGTGCTCTTGAAAATTTGAGGTGTGGCTTCGTTATATATGCACCTTAAAAATATTTGTTTAGAATTATAGCATTGTAACTGATTTTATTGAAAAGAATAGAGGAAAAGTGATCAACTTCCTGATCACCGATCCTAAAACTTATATTGCGGAATCCGGCGAAGTAACTTACGAAACCAGCGCAGCTACAGGGAACTGCTAAGTTTTATGCTGAAATTTCATAGGAAGTATGTGAGTGAGTATCGTATATGATGTTTGGCCTATTTCAGGTTCTCTATTTCACAATCATTTCGACGGGCATTTCGACAAGATCCCCCTTATTGGAAATCAAGATTTTCGTTTCACTGTTAGACAAAAGTTTACAAAATTTGGTGTTATGGGATGAGAAAAAAATAACAGGGGTTTGGGACCCTAGAAGTGTCATAGTGAAAGATTTTTTGAAAAATATTGGGGTTGTTCAATTGATATGTGCATTACAACGTGCCGTGCATATTTTTAGGCGTTTTCGGTATTGGGCTAGTTTTGTTATTGTCTAACGCCTAAATATATGTACAGCGCGATCTAATGCACATATCAATTGAACACCCCAAGTTCTCCATATTACAAACTTCGATTTTTAACTGTGAATGCACGGTTCAATATTTTTCAAAAACTTCTTTTACTCTGACACTTCTAGGGTCCAACACCTCTATTCTTTTTTTTCTCATCCATAACAAAATTTGGTGTTGAACGGTTGTATTCTTCAAATGATTGTGAATTTCTAACGACGGACGTGGCATACGAATTCATCATTGTGGTGTAGTCAAACGAGTGGGATTAGTAGGATGCCACAGAAAGTGACATATTAAAATCTGCTAAAGGGGTATTTCTGGGAGAATTTTAAGTACTACGAGGCAAAGTAATCATCTGATAAACTAGAACCTCCCTCAATTGATGCTTAGCCGACCATCTTCAACACTGGACCCGGAATCGCCAGCTTTGGCTGTAACTGATGTAGAACAACGTTGGGATGAACCTAGAAAAGCAGTTCCTGGAATCCTGCGAATACACCTTGGAGATACTGACTTAGATTATAGCAGAGACTCTTCAGATGATGCGTGCGGAAATGTTCCAATGTTTTGGTTACATGATTTCCTCGGAACCAAATTAAATGAACTGCAAAGCGACGGTGTTGGGTGCAGTGCATTCTGTAACGAATGAATGCTTTAAATGTAAAGACAGCAAGTTTGAATCGTTTTATGAAAGTCTTGATGTGCTTTTGAATGCGTTGTACAAAGAGAGTCTTAGAGATGTTCCACTTTTTAACTCTTGAATTTAAGATTAAATAGAACGTAAATGGGGAAGCGAATTGAGTTGTTTCCAAAAAATTATGCCAAACGCTGTTTGTATCAAGATGTTGGATAAGTGGCAGTTATTTGTGACAAGAACATGGAAAAAATGTAGAATCAATCAAATCTGAGAAAGTTATTGCACAAAACCCTTTTCAAGGGGCTGATGATAAAAAAACGTAACGTAGGTATCTTGAAAAAATAACAGAGTTACAGACTTGGCGACTTCAGACTAAGTTGCTCCAAACAACATTTCCTACAACTCTTGTGAAGACACCAACCTTGTATCATGAAAAATATTATTTTACAGTTCCAAAGAAATTTCTTATCGCAGTGAAAAACTTTGTCAAAAAACGATAACGTAGGGGGATTAGGGGCATAATGGACACCCTAAGCAAATGAGCTCGTTAGGCCTGTATAACAGAGAAAAACATAACATATTATCAGAGTTGGCTTACAACTTTAACTTGTTTCCTACGTATTTCAATAATTTACAGCAGATAGAATGTCTTTATTGTGAGAAATAATGAATTGTAAACCGTGTGTTTTTTAGGGCTGACAGGAAAGGTACGGGGCGAATTGGACACCCATCGGGGCATAATGGACACCCCTGCATTTTTTATACTAATTCATTGATTACATCGACCAGTTAAGTAATTTGCCTGCGTAGATCAATACCACAGATATAATACTCCATCTTAGTGGAGTTTACATAGCTTCAAAGCTAATTAAATAAACTTTAGGCTAAAATAATTGAATTGATTTTATCCAAATTTTCTGAAACGCCTAACAATATGCAATGCACATACATTGCCAGTAATTACCAGTGTTCATTTCGCCCCGAATCGACTACAACACTAAAAATGCTATCATATATATAAAAGCCCAGAGTTGTCTGTCCTTCCGTCACGCTTTGAAATGTTTCATTGAAATGTTTCACCATAGTTGTATCAGTTCAGAAATAATAAGAAGAACTTTTTGGAATGATCTGGAACATCAATATTCTGAAAATTCCAAGAACTTCCTGGAAGTTACTGAGAGCTCCAGAAGAACAGAAGAAGAAGGTTCTGGAATTTTCCGGAGAATTGAATTTCTTAAATATTCGAGACCTTTCAGAAGTTCCTGGACGCTCCAGAAAGAAGATGCAATATTATGAAACATCTTCTTCTTCTTGGCATAATGTCCCAATTGGAACAAAGCATGCTTCTTAGCGCTAATTTTGTGGAAATTACTGAAAGTTTCAGAATAGAAAGAACGTTCTGGAATGTTCTGAATTATTAAACTAACTTAATTTTCGAAAACTTAGCATAATTTTGCTAAATACCCGCGAGTTTACTGCTCGGCTGTATGCACTCCGAACATTCATTCACGGTGACTGAAATGAAATGAAAAATTCGCAGTTCCTGAGAAGCTTCTAGAAGTTTCTTACCATTTCAAAGATCAGAACCCTGTAACAGTTAAAGGTGTGTACTTAGAAGTATACTTTCTGGCGTTTTTCATTTCTGAATACATGAAAGTATACCTTCTGGCGCTTCTGATGAATCCATTGCTGAGTGAAATGTTTCGCATATCAACAATGGCTTCTGAAGAAACTTCTGGAAATTGTTATTCAAGAATGCTCAAGAATCTCCTTGAGGGATGAACATTTCCTAAATTTAAAATAAGGTGATCAAAAACGGCATATGAATCCAGGTGTTGTCTATCTGTCCTCCCGACACGCTTAGCAAAGTTTGACTGAAATATTTCACGTATATTTTGGTGAGGCCTGCATGATATGATCTGAATATTCGAGATCGAGATTGGAGTCGAATCGAAGTCGAAGAATTGAATTCGAAGAAACTCCTTTTCTACCAGAACGTCAATGTAATTCGAGAGTTTTCAGTTTCAAATATGAAGACATTGTTCTAACTTTCCTGGGCAAAGAGGAAGAAGCAGAAGAGAAGAACAATATTCTAGACTAGAACATTGCGTAATGCGTATGACCCGGAGGGATGAAAATACTATTTATACAAATGTTCAAGAGTTTTCCAAACATAATGAAAATTCTCGGCTTGGAATACAAAAAAAAACTTCACGAAGAAGAAAAATAAGCTTCTGGAATATCCTAGAATATTCTTTAAAGGAATCAATATGCTTTTTTCATTATTGTAAGAAATTTTCCGGAACTAAAACAAGGAAAATAATATATTCTAGGACATATTTCGAAGGAAGGACAGGCGTATTTCAAAACTTTCCATAATAAATTAAATATTCGTTAACATTTTGTTTCGAATTAAAGGAACTTTCTGAAACTTTCGTGGGCGAAGAAGTTGGAGAAGAGGAACGAGAAGAAGATAAAGATACGCATGCTTTCGGAATATTCTAGAACATTCTTTGATGCAGGAAATACTACAAATGTTCGTGAATTTTCGATAAATAATGGAATATTTAGAAGCTTTCTGTTTCTAATTTAAAAATAGGAGCATTTCTGTGAGAATCAGGAGATGAAATTGAAGATTTATGAACATTCTCGAACATTCTTCGTTGGAATCAAACCAATAACATACAAGTTCGAGTATTTTTCACAAATAATAGCATATTTAAAAACTTTCTGCTTAGAATTCGGAGAAGTTTTCGAAGCCTTTCATTGAAAAGAGAACACTTCAGAGGAATAAATATGGTTTCTGAATAAAGTTGTAGATAAGCAAAAAATGCATACCAACATTTTTAAGCCGTCGTCATAATTCTCGGGATTGTGAAAACGTGGCTAGCCACGTCGGGTCAGCTAGTTTTTAGTTAATTTTGATCAAAAATAAAATACTTCATCCATTGCTAAATCTGCGTATACATGTAGATAAGGTAACAATTCACTTGTTTTTATGGTGGACACACTCAAACACTCGTAATACCTTATTTGCCACTGCTTCGAAATTATAAGAAATTCACCATATGAAAAACATATTTCAATTTCGATGATATTTTGGTTATTTTGGAGGAATATAAATGCTACTTCTGATAAATAGAACAATGACTTGATCCTTTACACTTATGCGTTAATAGTTTAACATGAAAGCCAACGGTTTCGGCAAAAACAGGGGTGTCCATTTCGCCCCGGGTGTCCATTATGCCCCTAATCCCACTAATATTCATAAAGTTAATTAAGCGCGCTAAAATTACGAAATCAGCCACTGTTCACCGTAGTCATTCATTTTCGGCTGAAATGGGAGTTTTGTGATATTTTAAAAACTATTGTTTTGGAATATAATGTAATATAATACAGGGTGTTAGGTCCCTGAGTGCAAACTTTTCAAAGGGTGATAGAGGACCATGAATGGTGAAAAAAAATTGTTCTACACATATGGTCAAATCTCAACCGTTACGTAGTTACTGAACTTTCCGTGTTTTTGTCTATTATTACCTTAACTGGCTATAATTTGAAAATGGTCAAACTTATCGCAGTTGTTTGACTCTTATTCGAAAGATTATTGTATTTTCTATCAAATAGCATTTTTGAATCGATTGGTTTAGTTAAATAACTAAGTTTTCTAGAACAAGTAGGTCAAACATAGTGTGTTTTAATTAGTTTTTGTCAATTATCTTTGAAAAATGCGTCCTGGCTCGTCCTTCTTCTCCTACTTTGTATCTTTCTATCTACTTTCTCTCTCACTCTCTTTCTTCCTTCCAACTTTCATCACAGCACAGTGTCAATCTATCATAAAACGCCTACAAGTTATGCAACCAAGCGGACTGTGCCGCTTTCCCACCAACACACAAACATCCGCAATGACCTTGTGCAGGCGCAGAGGATTCAACGGGGCAAGCGGTTGCAATCATCACTTCCTTCCCCTTCCCCATTTGACCTGCAACCTGACGCAGCAGGCGCCATTGTCGCCTAAAAATACAAGACCACCAACGCTCACACACTGAAGATGCCTGTTAGTCCAAAGCAGCTATCTCATTGGTTCCTTGTGTGAGTGTAGATGATCTGGCGATACTGGGTAGCAACTGCGGGCGGTCAATCAAGCTCAAGCTCACGCAATTATCTTTGAAAAATGCGTAATAAATTAAAATTCTTTCTTAGCCAAAGTTGTGGCCCCTGTTCCATTCTACAATTTGTTCTTTGACATCAAACTTCTACCTTTTATCGTTTTTTTTTTTGCAATTTAGATTTAAACGTCGCATTGTAGGTCATAAATTTGCAACTGTACGAGTAAGCACTTTTTTGTGCACTGTGCCGCTGGAGCTGACGTACGTTTAAATCGAAATTGCAAGAAAACGATAAGAGCTAGAAGTTTTGTGTCAAAGAACGAAATGAGGAACATTGGCCACAACTTTGCCTAAGAAAGAAATTTGGTTTATTACGCATGTATTGAAGATAATTGACAAAAACAAATTTAAACACACTACTTTTGAGCTATTTGCTCTAGAAAACTTAGTTATTTAAGGCGCCGGCTGGACAACGGAATCAGCAGGAACGACAACCAACATTACACCACAACGACCCTCCTGGTGGGCACTTCGGACCTCTCGGGCTTTCCCGGGATCCGAGCGGTAAGGCCTACCCCCAAGCCACAGATCAGCACTCAGCTCCTTGAACCACCCGGTTCCGAGATTGCAGCGACCCTCAAGGTCGGCATCAGCAACAGTCCAAGACTCTCTCGACCCTCAAGACCACAACGACCCTCAAGGTCGGATTCAGCAGCGGAAGGAGTATTGAAGCAAACCAACAACCACATCGACCCTCAAGGTCGGACATTTGTAGCGGCAGGAGAAAGATCAGCGGGCTACTCTCTGCAACCTTCGGGGCGCCGTCCAACCGGAAGCCGGTAGGGGACCAGCATGGACGGGTCGACCTCGGCGTTGTGGGGAGGAACCGCTGACACAGCGAATCCTCCGGTAGCCGGGGCGCCTCCAACCGGAAGCCGGCAGGGGACCGGCATGGATGGACCGACCTCGGCGCCGGATGGACAACGGAATCAGCAGGAACGACGACCAACACTACACCACAACGACCCTCCTGGTGGGTACCTCGGACCTCTCGGACTTTCCCCCGGGATCCGAGCGGTAAGGACTACCCCCAAGCCACAGACCAAGCCACGGACTAACCCTTAGCCCCTTGAACCACCCGGTTCCGGGACTATAGTGACCCCCAAGGTCGGCATCAGCAACAGGAGAACCGCAGGCCACCGGTGGGCACCTCGGACCTCTCGGGTTTTTTCCGGGATCCGAGTGGTAAGCTCCACCCCCATTTGATAGAAAATTCAATAATCTTTCGAATAAGAGTCAAAAAACTGAGATAAGTTTGACCATTTTCAAGTTATAGCCAGTTAAGGCAATAGTAATCAAAAACATGGAAAGCTCAATAGCAACGTAACGGTTAAGATTTGACCATATGCCTAGAACATTTTTTTTACCATTGATGGTCCTCTATCACCCTTTAAAAAGTTTGCACTCAGGAAACTAACACCTTGTATAGTGGGCACTTTGTTCTGTTCAATACTGTAGTGTATTTACTCTCGGCAAAGGAGAAACAAAGTGATGACATCTTAACGTTGGATTTTGGTTGCTGGCCTTCAAAAGTGTATGTTTTTCCTTTGTTTATGCGAACTCTCAGAACAAGTACACCGACATGTCTTGAAATTATTAACGATCTAAATTGGTTCTCAAGAGGCCAAAAGTGAATCAATTGATTTAACCAGGTGAAGCTTTCAACTTTGTAACAACGTTGTAGTGCATCGCGGTCACCAAAATATTTATTACCGCAGGAATTTTCTTTGCAATTAGCTGGTTTAATCAAAACTAAAACTCTTAATTAATGATTTTGGGTAGCGTGGTAGGACCAACTAATACATATACAAACATCACGTTAGCAAAATGTTTCCCATCTTACAGTCTGCTATTTATGTGTACGTAATCGATCAAGTTTTTCTACCAAACATAGGAACGGCCTAATGGCGGCATCATAAGATGCTTTTTCGACATACTTTTGTTTTGGAAGAATCCCAATAGAAATCAAATGACCGTTTACATTTAAAGACAAAACCCAAACTGGATGAATGGTGTCCAGAGGTAAACACCGAGACTAGTAGAACACCTACACATTAGCCTTCATAGTACATACAACGTTTCGAATTTAGAATGTTGTAGGTATAAGCAAGTCATCAAGGACATCAAAATGGATATCACTTTCAGGCATTGAAACGGCAAGTTTCTAACGATTGCTTCTCGAGTTTGGAATGAAAAACGAAAAACATTCCAATTGCTCAGACCCATTCTTCATCTGGCCGGAAACGCCACTTCCACCCCTATACTCTAAACAAATTACAAAGGAATCTATCATTTTGCTCACGTTGCTGGGATAAAAACTCCGGAAATCTATTTGTACGCGATAGCAATATGGGGAGAAAAAGACTTCCACACGAGCTGTATGTATACATCGGCCGCACAATCATAATAAGCAGCACACAACAACAGCCAGTCATTTCGCCTACAGCCACCGCCAAAGTATTACGGAGAATCGAGCAGTTGGAGGTAAAATTACATCCTGTTATCGAAAACCAAAACCACTCGGCACTACCACAGCCAGTTTTGGGTTGTTGCCGGCGTGATGAGCTCGAGCGGCTCTCCTAGGCACTTCGCTTCAATGTCTATCTATACCTCTACCTATAAAGTGCTAGGGTGATTGTACAGCGGCAGAGGACCGCTTCGGATGTACGCTTTATGAATTATTTATTCGCCAGTGGCTTTTATGCTTTTCTTTGTTCCTCACCTTAGTTTTCCTGCACTGAAAATTGTTGCTTTCCCAAAACTCTGCAACAAGCTGCACAAAGGTATGTGAAGCTATCGTTCCAATTACGCGAAGGATTCTGAGATATTACACACAAAATAGTTATTCTCTTACGAAACGACGCTTTTCGAACGATGTCTGTATCCTTTCACCACTCTGCTCCGGTTACGGAGGATAACAGCAAGCCGCAGGGTGTCTATCCCTCTCTGGTTGGGTTCGGGCTCCAATATTGGGGTAGCATCTTCATTTGTATTATTTATAAAATATTTATTAGCTGTAATATATCTGAACAGGAGCCTGGGGTTCTGTTTCTGGGAGGGTTTTCCACCCCCGTTCGGCATCCAGTCAGTCGGAGTCGTGCCAAAGGGCGTCGGTGTCTTATCACACGAGGGAAATCTGATGATCCTATCTGACAGCTGTTGTCTCGGCGCGGTACCATTCTGCTGTCGATCGTCGACGTGTCTTTGATTTGCTGGAAACTGAAAAAAAGTTACTGAAGAGATGAACGTCGAAAAAATATGAAAGAATAAATTAACACTTGAAAAGCAATATAATTGTCAATGTCGATTTATTTAAAAGAATAGAAATATTATTGAATTATTGGATTACATTGTTTTTTTTTTGTCAACTTCCAACGCACCCGTCCGGCGACCCAATGTTGAAACCTCTTCTTCTGCACCAAGCAAAACAGCAGCGGTTTTCGCCAAAAGATTAGCCTAATATGCCATAACTAATACACACGCAGGACCAGGGAATTATTTCAAATGTCAAACAACTCTATATCAAGCAAACACATACTGGATCAAACGGAGAATGATTATTCCATGGCCATGACAGCAGCGGTTTGGAAGAACTTCACCATGTGCGAATGTATGCGGTGTATCGGGACTGTGTTGAACTCTATGACACCGTTTAAACCAAACGCACGCTGGAAACCACTGTGGTCAGAGTGCGTACTGGGTCAATCTCCGAAAGATTTCGATGATCGTGAGTTGATATCTCTGGCCCACGCTGTAGGTGGCAAAGGCTACGACGATTTTACGGCGTAAGACGTCAACGAGTTGCTCGACGACTCCAGCATGAATGACGATAATCTTGGTGAATGTGTGGAAAACGACGAAAATACGGAGTACGAAATCGTTGAAATTGATCAGTAGCAGCTAAAGAAGAGCTGTGGATGGAAGTGAATCACTTCATCGAGGTCGATCCAAAGGCCGCATGGAAGATGTCGTTCAAGAACAATATTCAGTACTCATCGTAAGATACCGTGATTTCGGGTGAAATTGATCAGTGGGGTGAAATTGATCGACGTGAGGTCAATTTTTATTTGTCAAAAATGAAGCTTTGAACTTAAAACAATTTGCAGAAAATGACCATCATCTGGCTCAAGGGTTATTGAATGATGAGTTTACATGTTTAACAGATAATTAGTCACATGTTTCTGTATTAAATTTAATATTTTCCGATACTGTGTGTTTGGCGATTTTCACACTTTCAAACACAGACACTTTCAAACTTATGTTACCGTAGCTGTATCGCACATGGAATAAATATTCGAATGAATGTTTATAGCTGCCAAGTGTTCGCTTAACCCAATTTCGTCATCAAAAGTTCTATAAATATTGATATTTATGCATAAAATTGTACTTTTTCTAATGTAATAACATGTCTAGTATGGAAATTGCATACTTTTAGGCGTTTTCGTTAGATTTATTAAACTTTAAAGTTAAATAATTGAGAATTTACTACACTTGTATAAGTTTTACAAAGCGTTTCGCATTCTGGGGTTGATAATTCAGATTGAAAATGTATTTCCAGCACTTACAAAGACATTTCACTGCCTGATCAATTTCACCCCGAAACTAAAATTTCCGATTTTTCATTTTAAATGATATTTATTGCAATGAAATGATTTGCAGTAAAAGTTTAAACCTCGTTGACTGATGAAACCCGTGGTCGTACTTGTTTTAAAGCATTGAGTTTGACCATATCGATAACTATTCGAAAATTAGAATCCAAAAACTGTGAAAAGTGATCAATTTCACCCGAAATCACGGTACCACAAGGAATTGATTTTTTTTTTTGGAATTTGAGAGGGCAGGCCTATTGCAAACGGAAAATTTGGATGATGATGTTTTTTGCCTTTCTCGTACACCAAGGTGTACCGAAAGGCTATATGTTCACTCCAAAAATGAAATCTTGATAGAACCCCCGGAAGGCCAAGTCTTATATACCAATCGACTCAGCTCGACGAGTTGAGATGATGTCTGTGTGTGTATGTGTATGTGTATGTATGTATGTGCGTGTGTATGTGTGTATGTGTACAAAAATGTCACCTCACTTTTGGATAGTAAATATCATACGATTTCAACGCTTTTGGTTTCAATCGACGCGAAATATTGTCCCATTGTTTCCTATTGAAAATGGTTTGAATCGGTCCAGCCTTTCCGGAGTTATGGCCATTTAGGTGTTCCGGACCGGTACCCCAGGTAGGGGCGAGATATGAAATTGCAACATACTCATGTATGCGACCCATCAAACCACAGCATTTTCGATTATCTGATGAACGGTAACCAGGAAAATAGTCCAAGACTATATCTGAACCGATAGTGTTCCGGAACCGGTTCCGGGTATCCCGCCGGAAGTGGCCAAATATAAAAGTGAACCAAACCCATGTGTTGTGGATCGGAGGGTTTCAGGGCAGGCAAAACACTTCCTTTAGCAGTTCTTTACAGACGCAGCTCAAAGCTGTAATTTATTTAAGATAACATTAGTTTGATTCCAATTCAAAGTTCTATAGAATGACAAACTTACATTCAGTGATCTCCTGCACGACTTAAGAAACCTCGATTTCCAACAATTCAGGTTGATTTCACCTTAACCTATCAAATGCATGTATGTTTAGAAACAAATTCATGTATATAACTTTAAGCTAAATCTTAACTAGGATCTTCAAATATTGGTAGGTTTTAAAGAGTTAGTTTTTTAATTTAGGTTATCAAATTTTAGTAAGGAATAAACTCACGGTTCAACTATACGTGTCTTCACTACACTTAGCACGTTTTCTCAGTCCGGCTTCGTCGGCAAATTGCAGCTGCTGAAGAAAGGCGTAAACTTTACAGCCTATGAATGCAACTGGATCGCGTGCAGTTCAATCAACGAACTCTTATTTTATCCAAACCGCCGGAGTGGAGCTACGTGCAAGAGCAGATTTAATGATTTTTACGGCCTACTTTGACAAATTAGACGGCAATGCAGAACCTCAACAATACTTCGGTTTACGTTATTGTAGTTCAGGTGTTGACTTCTTTCTATTGTCGCGATGACGGATACTTTCAGGGGAGCGCTCGGAATTCACTCCACTACAATCAGTGTTGGAAGATTCTCGGTTTTTAACAACATGCATGCGACACATCAAATCGCAGCTTTTTGTATAACCTGATGAACGTTAGACAGGCAAATGGTCTCGGACCATATCTAAACTGGTAGCATATCGGAACCGGTTCCGGGTGTCCAGCCGGAAGTGGCCAAATGTAAAAGTGAACCAAACCCATGCATGCGACACATCAAATCACCGCTTTATCTGTGACCTGATGATTTTTTAACAGGAAAATAGTCTCAGACTATATCTGATCCGGTAGTGTTCCGGAACCGGTTCCGGGTATCACGCCGGAAGTGGCCAAACTAAGCCCATACATGCGACACATCAAATCGCAGCTTTTTTTTTGTATCCTGATGAACGGTAAATAGGAAAACAGTCGCAGACTCCATCTGAACCGGTAGTGTTGCGGAACCGGTTCCGGGTGTCCCGTCGGAGGTGGCCAAATATAAAAGTGAAACAAACCCATGCATGCGACACATCTAATCGCCGCTTTTTCTGTAACCTGATGAATAGTAAGCAGGAAAATAGTCTCAGATTATAACTGAACCGGTAGCATCCCGGAACCGGTTCCTGGTGTCCCGCCGGAAGTAGCCTAATTCATACATGTGACACATCAAATCGTGGCCTTTTCGATAACTTGTACGATCAGCAAGAAAATATGCTAAGCCCACATTTGAAACTACTGATAGTGTTCCGGAATCGGTTCAAGGTGACTCGCTGAAACTGGTCGAATGTAAAAGAGAACCAAAAAAATATTTACGTCACATCAAACGGTTTTTTACGTATCCTGATGAACGGTTACCAAGAATAAATATCTCAGATCATTCTTGGGAAAACTAGTAGTGTCTCGGAATCGGTTCCCGGTGTCCCTCCGGATGTGGTCAAATATAGAAGGAAACCGAACTCCATGCATGCGCTTCATTAAATCGCGGTTTTTCGATAAGCTGATGAACGGTTCTCACGAAAATCAGCTCAGATTACGTTAGAGACCACCGGTAGTGTTCCACAACCGGTTTCAAGTGTCCCGCCGGAATCGGTCAAGTGTAAAAATGAACCATGTAAATTTTCCGAAAAGTGAATCAAACCCATGCTTGCGGTACATCAAATCGCTTTTTGCCAGTAACCTGATGCATGGATAATAATAAAATAGGCACAGTCCAAAGAAGTTACTACCAGTAGTGTTTTTAGTTCCAAGTAACCTGATTAACAGACCACATTTAAATATACCGGTAGTGTTCCGGAATCATTTGCGGATTTCCATTACGAAAGTGAACTAAATCAATGCAAGCGATGGATATGTGTAAGAGAACCAAAAACCTAAAAAAAAACTAAAGCGATCTCATCAAATCACACCATTTTAGATTCCTGAGACGTAAATTTACAGTAGGATGGGTGAATGGAAAAATTAAAATTTAAGCGCGTCAGCCCCGAATATTCTTTTAAATCTTTGTTTGCGTCTAAAATTACTGCGCAAAATTTTGATGCGACTGGAGGGAGAGTACAGTCCCAGATCGCTCTTAGGGGCCGTTCATAAACCACGTAGACTTTTAAGGGGGGGGGGGTGGTTCTGGCCAAAGTCTACGCTACATACAAATTTCAAAATCTTTGTATGGACAAAAGTCTACGAGGGGGGAGGGTGGGGGGGTCTGATATTGCCAAATTTTGGTCTACGTGGTTTGAACAGTCCCTTATGAGCATTTCCTCCATCTCGTCCGTTATCAAAGCACAGAGATTTTTTGGCTAATCACTAACGCGCCGACGAAAAGATCATGATTACATATTCGTTACCATGTATCATACAACAGCGACAGTGAGTAGACACACACTAAAAAAATCTCAATTTTCATGATGACGCAATTGAAGAAATTGACACAATAATTCGTGACATAAACAAAAATATGACATAGTATTAAGTCTTCGGATACGTGAACGCAAAGTAAATAATTGATGGATAAGTATTAGACATGTTTGACGTGCTTTTAAGCGTTTGCCAGCAACATTCAAACATGAGATTTACTTTTCAGTTGCATGTGCCAAAAATTTACATGACCAATAACGCAATCCAACCGCGTTCATGTTTGTTGACAAAGAAACGTCAAACGCTATCGGTTTGTGGTTCAATCTTTTCCGAGTTGTGTTTTAAACCTGTAACAACATATATTATTTAAATTGTATTAATTGTGTTATCGGTTAATTCTGCATCAACGAGGAAAAGCAACCGCATAATGATATTGTGCGTTTAGCACTAAATTGATTTCCGAAAAACTTCATTGACTTCCGCTGCCTTTCCTATGCGTTAAACATTACGTCGGAAGTAGTGCACTGTATAGCAAACCAGATTTACTGTACAGCGCACTACTTCCGACGTTATGTTTAACGCATAGGAAAGGCAGCGGAAGTCAATGAAGTTTTTTCGGAAATCAATTTAGTGCTAAACGCACAATACTGTTCTATTCGAAATACGATTCTTTTGGATGCAGTTGGAGATGGCTGAGAAATGTACTGTAATGTGTCTACGCTGAGGAGGAGGTTATCCGGATCCTGCGATAATTTAGTGAAAAACAGTTTTTTGCTAATATGTTATAACTGAAATGATGAAAACCCTTGGGGACCATTCATAAGCCACGTAGACTTTTTGGGGGGAGGGGGGGTCTGGCCAAAGTCTACGCTCCATACAAATTTCAAAATTTTTATATGAACGAAAGTCTAGGGGGGGGGAGGGGGGGTGGTCGGTCTGAGATGACCAAAATTTGGTCTACGTGGTTTATGAAAGGCCCTTGTGAAAACCAAAAATAAAGCAAATAAACAGTGTTCAAGTAATATTTTTATGTAGTTTTTACTTCATTTATATTGAAAAAAAAAACCGGAGGTTAGAGCTCTGAAAGATGAAGGATTGAGGTTAGGTTAATGAGAAAAAACGCTTACAGTAAAATTACATGCCCGCTGTTATCAGCATCGTGTAAAAGTAAAATCAAACTTAATATTGTGTCATTCTACTCGCTGCTATATGTCGGCGTTGAATGACCCAAAATTACATGGGTTTTTCGAAGTGTGCATGGGAAGAGTGTTTGCTATATTCATAAATTGAATGTTTTTAAATAGTCGGATGATTTTTTTTTATTCGTAACCGCTTAACCTAATTTACAGCTCCTTTGTCCACTGGGGCACTACAAGAGCCATTACAACTGACAGCTGAACTTAAGCTAGTATGACACTCTTTGACCAATGCCAAATATTTGACCACTTTTGACAGTTAAATTTTGACCAAGGTGTACTTGGCAAACAATAATATTTGTCACTCTCGAAAAACGAATAGGGACAAACAGAGCCAAACAACCTGCCAAAATTTATCTGTCAAAAGTGGTTAAATATTTGGCGTCTGGTCAAAGAGTGTATTAGAGTTTGTACAGCGCCTACATTTATTCTATTCGACTATATCGAACCGGTCTTTGTGCTGCTTTCACTTTTCTAATCTGTCCATAGTAGAATGACGAGCACGAGGATGTTGATGTATAGCTGCTGTTCCTTCTCCAGTCCATTATTCTTTCAACAAACCTGTTGTACCTTTTTCGCGATATTTTTCCATTGTATATCCTATTTTGCTACTCCGCCACCCATGGAGCAAACGGTATCACATCCGCTCTCGGTAACATCCATCTGTTGTTTTATATTTTAACGTTTCTGATTTACTTCCCCATTACGACCATCATTCTCCGCCGCACACCGTAGTCACCTATTTGTGGTATCACCGTTTCTTCTATCTACTAGCTTGGTTGACTGGACGGCGGCGGTGGTGGAAAGAGGATGATTTGTGAGAATGTGTTCGATTTCCTACTTTTGATATTATCATTCTGCGAGCGTGTTTCGGGCGTAATAGATACCTACCTATCTAATAGTTGACCTAAATGGTTATACACATCTTTTTACTGCCCGTACATGTCCTATGGCACCGCATCGGTTGGTCCTTGATAAAGAACCAGACCGGGCGGACACCCACACGAACAAACTACGCGTCCTGCGTGGAAAATCAGACCTCATCATGTACTGCAATTAAGATCTCCTATCGCCGCACACCGGAGCGGTGTGTTTGTTATGGAGCAGGTTGGTCGAAACAATTACCTGGGCGTGTGCGATTCGTGATTCTTCTTCTGGCCAACATAACGACAACATTGGGATATAAAATTCTGCTTGGGATGGGATCGCCTGTAACGCAACGGGTCGTGTAGAATATTGATTCTGAGAGGACATAAGCGCCCACACCAGTAGGACTGTACGTGACATTTTGGAGGGTGTCATTGTAGACCACATCCTATGGTCAAATGACAGCAGGTCCCCAATGTGTCTGTATCATTTAGACGCATATAATTGGTACTGTCGGACAATCACAATTTGTTGCTCAGCTGAATCGATGTGGGTAGCTGGGTAAACATTCGACTACAGGTTGAATTTAAATAGCAATGATAGGTTTGAAAGATAATCAAAATACCAAACATGATTTTAAGTCAACATTTCATTTTGTTGAAAATACGTGATCAGGATATCACAACAAGATTTCTGGATGAGCTACGCGCTCAGATAAAATAAAGGGAAAGATGATAACTTGAGGAAGATAGACAGCGAAAGAACACCGCAGCGCTACTAGCTAAAACCGCTAAGTATTAAAATGTGTAAGACCTACTCATAAGGACATAATTTCCAGACCACTCAAATGTGTGTATACAAAAAAATGTGTAACAGTTACACATTCACAAAATCGGGCCCCGGGTCCACAAAATCGTGAAATTCGCAACAAATTTTGTACGGCAATCAAGCTGCTTCATAAGTGACTTTTTTTATTTTTCAATCACTTAACCTAATTTACAGCTCTGTCCTCTTAGGCACTGCATGAGCGATTCCAATTGGAAGCTGTACAAGCTGTACTACATCGAACTGCTGGCCGTTGCGCTGCTTTCACTTTCTACCCTATCATGGTAGAATGATGAGCTCGAGGATGTTAATGTGTGGCTGTTGGTTGCTCCTGTTTTCAGTCCGATTGGGGGTCCATTATGTGTTGCCGTTCGCCGATGTCCAAGTATCCGGGTTCATTTGAGCCATGGGCTCAGAAGAGGGCAGTGTCAGCTGCTCTCGGGGGAAAGAGCAACTGACGAAAGTGCCGGGGCTGGGATCGAACCCATGACCATCTGCTAATGAAGCAAACGTGTAGCCACTACGCCACGGGCCCCGACGATTGGTGACTTTGGTGAACAAAAATTATCGACATTTCTGCTGTGGAACAGCATACGGACTGATTTTGTGAATTAGTAACTGTTACACATTTTATTTGTGGCCTGGAAATTATGCACTTATGAGTAGGTCTTGTACATTTTAGTGCTGAGCAGTTTAAATGAGTAGCCATAGCGATAATATTGCGAGCAAGCGAAAACAAGAGGAGTCAAAAAGTGTAGCCCGTCTATGATATGTATTCGGTTCTCAAGAAGAAAGTAATTCGCTTATGCCAATTCTACATGCTGATGTTCATTATTCACAAAAATCGAAAGTTTTAACATTCTCAATCTAGAAAACATATGGGCAGGGATGGAAAAACTCACTTTCAAAAAGTTACACGACTATTATCTCAACTCAGAAGCATGCTAACAAAAAACAGTTTACTCCTGAAAGGAGGACTATTGCCAAATCGTTTTACATTTACGTAAAAGTTTACCGAGTAATGATTTATTTCCACTTAAGGCGTTAAGGCGTCAAAAAAAATTTCCCCTATTTCCGTATGTTGTGGAGTCTCGTGGTTGTGCGGTATCCCGCTCCGAGTGATAAGATTTTTCGCAAGAAATGTTTCTTCCTCGTATCCACTGGTGCCCGTAATGTGTCCCAAGCTTCAGCTACCCAAAACATAGCATCCTGATGATGATTTCCTTCACCATTTCATCAAATTCTCCTCCTTGACGTCCAAGAAGCTCGCGCATAAGCTTTCGCTTGTAGTTGGACTTAATCATCTGGATTACATTTTGGCCCATTGGTTGCAACAAGGCTGTCGTGTTTGGTGGTAAGAATATCGTAGAGAACGCTCCATCTGCAGTTCTCAGGTCGTCGGCACTGCAATGTGCGGAACAGTTGTCCAACACTAAGACGGCTCTTACCGGTAGTTCAGCACCTTCCAAATATGCCGTCCCCTTGGGAACAAACTCCTCGAAAAACCAATAACTGCCGGGTCATCCAGGCATTTTTCGACGAGGCATAATACACGGGCCGCTCATGAACGTTCTTCAATGCTCTTGATCGTTTCTACTTCCCAATCAGCATTAGCGGAAGCTTAAACGAACCATCAGCATTTGCGCATGGCATAAACGTCACACGCTTCTTATTCCCCTTCCTTCCTGGAACTGATGATTTCCTCCACACCCACATTGACAAATGTTGCATTTGAAATTAAAGCCCGCTCTCGTCCGCGTTAAAAATCTGGCTGGAAGATAGATGTCGAACGATTGTTACAAACTGTCCAATGTATGAATCAACGATTGCAGCATTGTTAGACAGTTTCTCTACAGTTATTTTCAAAAACCTGATGTTGTGTCGTTCAATTAAATTCACGATGTATCCACGGCTCCCTTTGAACTTTTCATCATTGTACAATTTCCCGTATAGTTACGCTGCCTGAACCAACAACAAATCCTGGCTAACAGGAACATGGGATTCACGTTTCTGAAGAAAACAAATGTACAGAGCTTCGTCGAGTAGAGGATATGTGGCCTTTTTGAGGGTTTTCCGTTTGTCTGCAGGGTATGAATTTATATAAGAACATTTAGAGTAATGAGGGGCAAAAGTTCGCACGGGGCAAAAGTTCGCTGTGGGTCTTTTTCTGAGCTCAAGTTAAGAATCCAAACAATTCTGTATGGGTTCGACACATAATCAGGTCAGTTACTCGTCAATAAAAATTGGAATGATTTCGTTATGCTTTGGCAGAGTTATGCGAAAAAATGTGTTTCTAGGTGTTTTGATAGAATTTTTGGACCTTTTGGAATAAGAATTTGTAGTAATAGGAAGAAGAAGAATCTCATAACCTCTTGACGGGGATAAGATTCGATTACGGTCCCGTTCAACAGTTTTGCCGCATATTTGTTTTTTTTTCATGTATTTTGTGCAACATGTATCTACATTTTGCAATGCAATTTGCATTTTGACAACTTCAGTAACGTTGGAAAGGACAGCTCTTAGTTAATAGTTATGGAAGTCTTCATAAAACACATTCTATACAAAAGTTGAACACTAGGTCGTATTCCAGTTGGGCCGTAATGCTAAGAACAGAAGGAAACAGTTTTCATGGCTAGAGTCAAAAGACGAACATGAAATAACATGAAATAAATGAACATCACACCAATAAACTATCTTGTACAAGGTGCGAACTTTTGCCCCGCATGATGCGAACTTTTGCCCCCACTATGGGGCAAAAGTTCGCATGAGAGTACTTGTATTAAAAATTGTATTACTAAAACTACAAAAGGAATGCGAAAAAATCTAGTACTACGTTTTGAAGGCAACATGATAGGGACCCGTTTAACGAAGAAAAATGGTATTGTTTTCTTTTCGTTTATTTTAGTTATTTTGTGAAGTCTGTTAGGTGCGAACTTTTGCCCCGCATTACTCTACCTGGGACATGTTTTCATGGAAAAATATAAATAATTGCTCCAGTTCCAACAGCTCAGTTCAACAGCAACAGCGTAAATTCTCAGCTCTGTCTATTTGTTTTTCGGAAAAATAACATTCATCATGATAAAGTTTAAATGAATTTCAAATGGCCGGCACAGAACTTGGGTCACATTGCCATTACTATCCCAGATCCATTCTATTCGAAAACAAGCGATTGTAACACCTAGAGTAAGGTGGGGCAAAAGTTCGACCCTAGTTGAAAATTCAATATTTTTCAAAAAACCAAAACAGATATAATTAAATGAATACCGTCTGGTGATTCTACCATCCATGAGCTAAAACTTTGCTGAACAAAGTTACACCAAATGTCTTTTCAATTTTAAGTTACAATACTTTTTGTATGTGTGTGTCTTATTCGAACTCTTGCCCCACCACTGGGGCAAAAGTTCGAATCTAGTGTTTGTACAATTTCGCTAACCGTAGCACACTATTTTGACATTTTGATAATAGGAATACCTAAAACCAATTAATATTTGATATTGGAACTGGAATACACTTTAAAGCTCGATCTGGATTTTACCCAAATCAGGGTTAAATTTACTACACCAAAAATTAGTAATTTTCCGACAAATTCATATAAAACAACTTTTTTTCAACTTTGATCCAATTTTCTTACCAATTCCATTATTTTTAGAGGTAATATAGACATTTTGCAGAATTTTAGGTTTTTACCTAAAGTTGCCACATGACTCGAACTCTTGCCCCACAATTCGAACTTTTGCCCCACTATGTGTAAAATATGATTTCCAAATCTTTTCTGCAAAAAGTTATACATGCTAAAGTTTCTTCAAATTATACCTAGTTCCCCCCCCAAAACAAAATATCGAATTCAATTTTATTACAATTCCATTCCATGCGTTGGAAGGACCATCGCATATTACAATTTTTTGACCAAAAACCAACATTTTGTCATAACTTTTCGAAATATTCATCAATTTTCATAATTTTTGAAATGAAAGACTCTTTTTCAAAAAGGCTTCGAACAACCTTGACACCCGAAAGAAATAATTTGGATTGAGCTCAAAAACTTCAAAAGAAACTCTTGCCCCACTCGAACTTTAGCCCCACTTTACTCTATTGATTCCATTTTTTTTAAGTTGAAAAAGTTTTAGTACCCAAACCCGAAGTGGCCATACATAGATCGGCTTCATTTTTTTGTTATGCAATTTGTTATTTTGCCGCTTATGACAGGCAAGTTTATAACATGACATGTTATGGTAATAACATAAAACTAGTTTTGTTACCCGGTTATTTTGCCAAATTAACAATTTTTCTTATGCTTTTGTTATTTTCTTCTGCTCGGGGTTTACCTACTATCAGTAATCACCGCTACTATCCCTTATCGCAATTGATGAGATCTTGGTAGGCGTGATTACCCAAGTAACAATTCCATCGCTGATTGGTTTTGTTTATTTTTTTTATTAATGTTTTATTACAGCAATAATTAAAACTCAAAGTTTTATGACTGCTTTTATGAAAACCATTAATAAAATGTTTTATAGTATACTTGAAGATATCCATAAAGACAGATTTTAAGAGTAAACAAAACTTTCCGATATGTAAACCTTCTGGCAATCATTTAATACCGCAATAAAACTGTTAAAACTCTCAACAGATGGCGATCCGTTCGATTAGTAACGACATCTGTTGGTGGAAAAGCAGAAAATACGACACTGCTAGGTTTATTGCGGTCATCATAAAAGTAAACTTGCTTTCGTTTTATTTTCGCTGATTATGGTCGTCGCCATATTGAAAAATTAGCTTACGTGAATGAAAAATAGTTAATTTTGCTTAAATTAGCAATGAATTAATAGTTTGCAGCCATTTTCATAACATGCTCACATAAATAAACTCTCTCTGCTAAGTTTTCTTGTGATTCGGGATAGATTTACTAAATTCACAAATTGATTTATTTCATTCCAAGATGATAATATTCACTATTTTCGAAGCGCATTAATTTTATGATTCTGCAACCCCAATATTCACGGTAAATTCGAATGCGCATAAGCCTACCAGCACAATAACTACCAAAATATTACTTTGAAATAATCGCTTTCTACCTACGAATGATGCATCCTTCTGAACTTTACGTGCCATCGAAGAAGCTTCTCTGCATCTTGAGCTGTCATAGTTTTTGTTAAAAAAAAAAACAACAACAATCGAGAATGGGAAATATTTCAACTTGGTTTTAAAACGGGTTTATTGCTACTCTTAATGCGGTTTGCAAAACCTCTCCGAGAGTGGTCCACTTAGCCGGAAGATACTCTTAAAGAGGTTATCAAGAGGTTTTGATGTATGATTCAGTTTTATTGCAAGTTTTATAAAATTGGTCATGAAGATCTCTTGTAGAGCCGAACAAAACTTAAAATGTTACTTGGGATTGACCGTGATATTCTAGATCTGGACTAAAAACCAAATGGAGCATCTATTAGACATTGAAGTGGCTGATGGACGTTGCTCTCTTAATTCCAAAAGCGGATTACAAAAAATGTTGCGAATATAGACTGTCTCAGAAATTATAAATACACTTTGTTTATTCAATTAAATAAACTGTTCTAATGATTTTTACCAACTTGTTTCAGAGTATAGCATATTGTACTCCATATTTTTGTATTTCCTTTCAATTGTCTTGATATTTTAAAGAACAGTCGAGTTCTCTAACAAATAACTTAATTTTTCAAATTTGCATTTACACAAAGGTGTTTTTTAATGATTTCAACATTATTTATCACTAAATACCAAAAATTATCTAAATTTTTATCACATTCGCTTTCTCAACTAGTTGTCTGAGTAATGCCTTGATCAAAATTTGGGAAAAATCGATAAAGGCATTCCCACAACATTTTTTCGGAGATCAAGTTTCTCATTCTTTAAGGTTTTCTACGGAACATAAGAACTACCACACAATTTCTTAGCTTTCCTGAACGCATTTAATCTAAACAAACTTATTTTTTCAGCTCATTCGATCCTAGATGGCAAAGCTTGTCATACCACAAAAACGGATGCAGTAAGCAGTAATTAAGACATTCGTTTGCTTAACGTTTGTTGCTACTGGTGTTGTTGAGAAATTTGAAACAAAAAATTTTGTATTAAGAAGGCCCGTAATGGTGGCTCTTGATCAAATAGTCCAGTAAAAATAACTCTTACCAATCGAGAAATATCTTTTATTATAGATATAGCCATTTTTATTGTGTTTGGAAATTAAATATTTTATCTGTGAGATTTTTTTCTTTTCTACTATGCTACACTTTTTGACCACTTTGTGCAACTTCAAATTTTATTCATCTAATTTACTGAGCCCTATTTTTTAACTTTTACCAGAAACACCAACAAAATTGGTATTATTTGCTTCGTTAGCATGTTAACAATAAGAGCTAGAAAAAACTTTTTTGGATATTATGCTCAAATTGAAATGGAAGTTAATAGTTAGTGTAAAAATGTAATTAAGTTTTACTTTAAACAACTGAGATTTATCAAACAAACATTAAAATATAAATATCGAAACCTCATGAAGTTATTGCTATGCTGGGTGTTAAAATACAAGTTATCTATTCTAATAGCAACACACATCATCGCTCAACACCAAACAATCAAATGAATTTATGATTCCATCCGATTACAACACTCTCATCGCCGTTCATCATTACAATTTCATGCACTGATGAGTTTCGAGACATTGCATTGCATTGCAACAGAACAACACCGCAAATTACCGCATTCATAGGAGCAGGTGGCCAATCAATCCCGCAATATTGCTCGCATATTCTCGGGCTAAGCCCTCCGTCGAAGCATGAATCCATCCTGGCCTGGCTGCCTGGACCAATGGCCACATTTCATTGCACCAGCCAACAACAATATATCTTCCGTGCTCAATCTGTCCCGTATCGATAAATCTGCCCGTCACTGACGTTTGCCGGGTGCAAGCGTTGATTTCCCTGAAGTAGTAGCCATGGCTAACAACCGAACCCTGAATGATTCAGATGCTCGTCGTCCACACAAAACCGACCCATTATTGGACCAGTTCCAATCCGCCGGATGCACAAGAGTCATTGTAGGTTGTAGGTATGTCTGTCTGTCAGTCGGTTTTGTCTATGCCGGTGCAGCGTCATTCTCCGTGGACTTAAGCATTTTACAATTATCTAAACGCGAAAGCATTTCAAACATTTCGGTTTGTTTTGCTGTTTACTCCCATCAGTGCATAGCTCTCTCCTCCCCCTCATTACCCCATCCACGTACCCACAACTAGATTCATTGTCCAGGTCCATCCCTTTGTTCGGTCCTAAAACTATTCAACAATTGAATGCAATTCCGTATGTCCTCCGATGAGTCCAATGAAGGCTAGAGTGGGGTCAAGGAGGGAAAGCAGGGGACGCTAGATTTAATTTCATGCCCCTCCTGCCCGCGAAACCTTCTGCTGCCCGGTGACCGACCTGGATGTTTGGCATTTTCATGTGTACCATTCGGAAGTGATTCTCAACTTGTGTAATGTCAAGTACTTTCTAGTGAGTGATTCAATACAGGAACAACGCTTCGACATACCATTCAAGGGCGTAGACAGCTTTTCGTTGTGGGGGAGGGGGATTTGGCAAATTTTCTGGAGGCAATTCAAAAGAATTCAAAAGAATTTCAGAAAGAATTCCTTGAGGAATTCTTGGTGCATTTAAAAAAAATCCTGGTGGAATCCCTTGAAGAATTGCTTCTGAGTCTTCCCTGAAGAAATGTCTATCTAAAAGGTCTCAAGAGGAATTATTGTAAGAATATCTGATGGAATCCCTGAGAAAACTCTTACAGAAACGGCTGGAGAAATCCCCGAAAGAAAAATTTCTGGAGAAATCTCTGCACAAATTTCAGAAGAAGATCCCAGATGAACAACTGTAAGGAATCCTAGGATAAGTCCTAAAAAAATCGTTGGAGGAACCCCTTGAGGGATTCCAGGCGATATTTTGAAGAGTCCCTCAACAATTTTTTTAAAGAATTCTCGAAAGACTTACCAAAGGAACACTCTGAAAATATCCCTGAAGAAAAAAACTCCTAGAAGAATCTCTGGGGTAGTACCTGAAGAAGTCTATAGATAACTTCCTAGGGGAAAAAATCTCAAGATATATTCCTAAAATAATCTTGGGACGAATTTTTGAAGGATTTCTTTCGCAGGAGATGCAAGGTGTATTCTTGAAGAAATTCGTGGATGGATTCCTGAACGAATCAGTGGAAGAACTTCTAAAGAATTTCTTGGAGAAAACTGTGGAAATTCCTGAATGACTTCTTGAAGAATTTCTAGGATCCTGTATGCATTCCTCTAAAATAAGCTTAAAAAATTGCAATACAAATCGCTGGAGAAATTCCTCTGGAAATCCTGGAAATAATTTTAAAAAAATCTTCAGATATTCCTGGAGAACCTCTTGGGTGATTATGGAAGGTTTTTTGAAATTCCTGAACGAATCCTTGAATAATTTTTTGAAGAGATCCAGAGAGGAATTCCTAGAACAATCCCCGGAACAATTCCTGGAAAATACCTGGAGGAGTTACTGGAAAAATCCCTGGAGGAAACATGGAGGAGACTTTGAACAAATTCCTGGAGAAATGTCTGGAGGAATTTCTGAGGGAATTCGTGGAGGAATGCCTTGGGGAAATTCTGACGGAATTCCTGTATAAATCGGAGAGGAATCCCTGGAGGAATGCCTGAAGGAATGCCTGGAGGAAAAATCTTTGAAGGAGCAATTCCTGGTGGAATTCCTGCATAAATTTCTGGAGGAACCACAGGAGGTACATCTGGAGAAATTCCTGGAGGAATCCCTAGAGGAATCTCGGGAGGAATTTCTGAAGCAATATCTGGAGGATTTCTGGATTTTTTCTGGAGGAATTCCTATGTCTCTAGTCAGAAGAAATATCTCGATGATTTCCTGGGTCAATCCCTGAAATATTTCCAGGAGGAATATCTAATTGAATTCTTGGAGGAATTCCAGGAGAAATCCTTGGAGGAATTCTGGGAGAAATCTCTGGAGAAATTTCTGAAAAAAACCTGCAAAATTTCTGGAAGAATTGCTAGTGGAATTCCTTCAGAAATCCCTTGAGGAATGCCTGGATTATTTTTTGGGAGAAATCCCTGAATCAATTCGTGGAGAAATCTTTGAAAGAATATTGTAGAAACCCCAAAAGAAATGCCGTGATAAATTCCTGGAGGAATTCCTGACACAATTCCTGAAAGAATCTTTGGCGGAATTTCTGAAGAAATACTTGGCAAAATTACTAGAGGAATACCTGAAGAAATGCCTGGAGGATTTACTGGAGGAACTCCTAGAGGAATCCTTGGAGAGATCGCTAGAGGAATCCTTGGAGAGATCGCTAGAGAAATCCCTGAAGGGATTCTTGAAGAAATCCCTGAAGGAGAAATTCTGAGAAGAATTTCTGTGGGAATACCTGGAGAAGCTCTTGGAGGAATTTCTGAAGGATTTTCTTTAGTAATTGCAGTAGGAATTCCTGGAACCACTCTCTGGTGGTAACCCTGGAGGAATTCCTGGAAGAATTCCTGAAGAAATGCTTGGAGAAATATCTGGACAAAACCCTGGAGCAATTTCTGGTGGAATCCATCCCAAAACTCTTGGAGGAATATCTGGAGAATTTCTTAAATTTTTCTGAAGGAACTGCAGGAGGAATTTTCTTAGAACTACCTAGATGGATTCTTGGAGCAATCCGTAAAAGAATTCCTGAGGAATCTCTGAATGAATTCCCAGAGAAGTTCCAGCAGGAATCCATGAAGAAATTTCTGATGAAATACCTTAGATATTGAGTATTTTCTAGTACATTTTTTCTCGGAATCTCTAGATAAAACTACTGGAAGAATCTCTGGCAGAATTCCTGAAGAAATGCTTTGAGGAATTTCCGGAGGAAAACCTGGAAGAATGCCTGGTGGAATGTTTGACGGAATTCCTGAAGGAATTCATGGAAGAAATCCTGAAGCAATTCCAGGAGAAACTTCTGGAGGAATCCTTGAAGGAAATCCTGGATAAATTGTATGAGGAATTTCTGGACGAACTCCTGTAGGAATTCCTGAATGATTACTTGAAGCAATTCCTGGAAGTATCTCCAGAGGAATTCCTTGGGGAATGTCCTGAGGGATTCATAGAGAAATTCCTGAAGAAATGGCTAGAGGTTCACCGAAAAAAATCAACAAATCTCGAAACACGCCTGAAGAAATTCCTGGAGGAACTACAGACACAATTCCTGAAATAATCTTTGGCAGAATTTCTGAAGAAATGCCTGGGGAAATTACCAGAGGAAAAGCTGAAGGAATTCCTGGAGGAATGCCTGAAGAAATACCTGGAGGATTTACTGGGGAAACTCCTAGAGGAATCCTTGGAGAGATTGGAATCATTGGAGGAGAAATTCTGAGAAGATTTTCTGTGAAGGAGCTCCTGGAGGAATTTCTGAAGGATTCCCTGGAGGAATTGCTGGAGGAATTCCTGGAAAAATTTCTTGAGGTAACCCTGGAGGACTTCCTGAAGGAATGCTTGGAGGAACCCCTGGAGAATTATCTGGAGCAATCCATGCCCGAACTCCTGGAGAAATCTCTGGTGAATGCCTGAAGGAATATCTGGAGGATTTCTTGAATTTTTCTGAAGGAATTTCCAGAGAACTACCTAAATGGATTCCTGGAGCAATCCGTAAAAGATTTCCTGAGGAATCTCTAAATGAATTCCCAGTGAAGTTCCAGTAGGAATCTATGAAGAAATTTCTGATGAAATACCTTAGATATTGAGGATTTTCTAGTACATTTTTTCTTGGAATCTCTAGAAAAACTACTGGAAGAATCTCTGGCGGAAACCCTGAAGGAATGCTTGGAGGAATTTTCGGAGGAAAGCCTAGACCTAGAGGAATGCCTGGTGGAATGCTTGACGGAATTTCTGTAACAATACCAGGAAAAAATCCTGGATGAATCTTTAGCGGAATTTCTGGAACAATTTTCGAAGGCAACCATAAAGGATTTCATAATGAAATTCCGGGAGGATTCGCTATAGCGATTACTGGAGGATTTTATACAGAAATTCCAGGAGGAAGTACAGAAGAAATCACAGGAGAAATTCTTAAAATCTTGAAAGGCTTCCTGGATGAATGCCTGTTGGATTTTTTGGATAAATTCCTGGTGGAATCCCTTGAGAAATCCCAGCAGAAATCCTTGAAGGAATCCCTAGAGAAATCCCAAGATTATTCCCTTGAGATATCCTGGAGGAATCTCTGAAGGTCATAGGAGCCAACTTGTGACGTAGTTGGGGGGGCGAAGCTCTCCAAAATTGGACAAAATTCATCTTTTTTCACCTCAATGCACTAGTTTTCACGTAAATATGCCTAAACTAGATGAACTGCGTCGAAATATTCCGAATTTGATTGGTTTTGAGAGGCCTCGCCCCCCCAACTACGTCACAAGTTGGCGCGTATGCTGAAGGTATTCCTGGGGGAGGCGCTGGAGCCCTGAAAGAATCTTAAGATGAATTCCTGGAGAAATCTCTAGAGGAATTCTTGGAGGAACCTGTAGTATCCGAGCTTATTTTCCACTTTCTCCATCGGCCGAAACATTTTCAATCAGCTGATCAGGAACAAGCTGAATCGAAACGTGTTGACGGGTTCTAACACGCAATCGTCCGTTACAACAATAGTCACAAAACTAACAAACACGTTCAAATAAAAGCGTTCAGTATTCATTTTAAAATGAAAGCACTCAGTAAATGCGTTATATTGAATTATTTTTAATACACTGGATACTACAGAACCCTTGGATAAATTCCTAGAGAAGTTCTTGGAGGAATGCCTAAAGAATTTTCTAGAAAAAAATATTGGACGATTGTTTAGAAAAATTCCTAGAGATTCCTGGATGAATCCCTGCAAGAATCTCTGGAGGGAGTTCTGGATGTTTCTGGAGGAATTTCTCAGAGGAATCCCTGCAGAAGTTCCCGTAGGGATCTCCGAAGGAATCGCTGGAGAAATTCTAGGAGGTATATAAAAAAAACGCAGAAATAATTCTTGGAAAATCCTGAAGGAATTCTCAGAAGAGCTCGTGGGGAACTCCTAAAGGAATCCCTATAGCAGTTCTGAAGGAATCCCTGAAGGAATTCCTGAAGACACCCCAGGATGAGTCCCGGAAGCAATTTCAAGAGGTATTCCTGGAAAAATTCCTGAATGAATTCCAGAAAGCAATCCAGAAGGAACCCCAAGAAGAGCTCCTGGAAAAATTCCTGGAGTAAGGACTGTTCATTAAAGAAAGTGGTCATCTGTTCACCAATAGTTTAAAGTTAAAACGAAACAAAAAAATGTGAATTATTGCTCAGTGTGTAAGAACATTGTCCACTTTGGCAACACATTCAAAGAAAACGAAAAAAAGTGAGAAATTTATAGCGTTGGGTCGGATTGGCCTAGCGACTAGCTTTTAATTCTACACAAATGGTGTTCCAAAAAGTTGTCGTTTCGAGAATTGGCATACTAGTACACTTCCAGGACTGCAATTTTTCAACGCTCAACAGGGGACAGATGTGCTGGATGATGTACGGTATATCAGAACCAAAAAAATTGGGAAAAAGTTTTCAGTGTGGCAAGCCAATTGTTCATGCGGCTCAAAGAGTTCTTCATATTTCACAACGGGAAAAATCAACGGTGGAAATAACAGAGAGGAATGCATCAAAAAACGACTTCTACCCATCAATCGAAAACATATGGATCCTTCATTGTTTTGGCCGGATCTGGCATGCGCTTATTACGCTTCTTCTACACTAGAGATGCTCAAGAAGGAAAAAGTCGATTTCGTCGAAAAATGGCAAAATCCACCAAAATTTCCTTAACTGCGTCCTGTGAAAAGATACTGGACAATAATTAGGCAGCATCTAAAGAAAAATGGAAAAGAAGCAAGCTCTGTTGATTGCTTCAAGAAAATTTGGTCTGCGGCACAACGAAAGGTTACGGAGAAAGTTGTGCAGAATCTAATGGGAGGTATCAAGAGGAAAGTCCGAGCGTTCTTCAGAAATGCGAAGTAAATGTTCAAACTCTCGTAAATTCGGGCACATGTATGCTGATCGTCATTTATAGAAAATAAACTTATGAATTTGTTCGAAAATAAATATTCTCTATTGAAAAAAAGGTGTCCACTTTCTTTAATGAACAGTCCTTATGTTTTTCAAATTATCCCTGGAGTTGTTCCTGAAAGATTCCCAGAAAAAATCCCCGAGTGAATCCCCGGAAGAAGTCCTATGAATTCTCGAGGAAATATCTAAAGAAACTCCAATAGGAAACCCGGAAGCAATCCCATGAGGAGTTCTCAGGAAATTCCAGGAGAGCTTTCTATACAAATTCACAAAGAACTTCTGTCGGATTCCCTAGAAAAATAAGTCTGATGGAATCCATGTCTTAAGTTATTTCTGGACGAATTATTGAAGGAATTAACCGTTATGTGCCCGAGCAGAGGAGAATAGCAAATTGATAACTACAGAATCACATAGCCTGTTTTTATAGCATAATTTGTTAATGTTAACTTATCAAAATATATCTTTTCAATAACATGTTATGTTGGGCAATCTTATTTTGTTATGTTCACGTTTTTTGAGATATATTCACAAGATAATATTTCAATAATATATTTTGTTGAAGAACAAGTTTGGTTATCATTCTACTATAGAGAATGTACAAATATGATGAGCAATAACACAACAGTAACAAGTTCACAAAGTTCCTGTTATAAAGTTGTAATTAGTCAAACAAAACGTGTTATTGAATGACTCTTCCAGGAACATTTGTTTGTTATGATGTTTGTTATTTTGCCGCTTATGACAGACAAGTTTATAACATAATATGTTATGCTAATAACATAAAAATTACTGATTTCATTATACAGTTATTAAGCCAAAATAACATAAGGTACGCCGGGGCAAGTTGAAGCAGGTGGGGCAAGATGAAACAGCGGGTTAACATGATGTTATTCAATGATGGTAAACAGCTTGAATGCCAAAACACATAGTTTTTGATTCAAACAATCTTTCGGCGAAAGATTTTTTTTATCTGTATTAACGAGATTTTTAGCCATAGGCTAGTTCATCTCGGGACCCACGCTTTACTTCCCTTCCGAAGGAAGAACTCACATTTTGCGAGTTTGTCGAGAGTGGGATTCGATCCCAGGTCCTCGGCGTGATAGTCAAGTATTCTAACCATCACACTAGGTCCGCTCCACTTTCGACGAAAGAAAAAAAATCAAATTGTATTGAAAACTATTTCAAAACTTCGTGTTCCATCTTGCCCCATCCGTTTCAACTTGCCCCGGTGTACCTTATGTTATTATGCTGTTGATGTTTTCTTCTGCTCGGGTGTCCGACAAACTTTTTGCTTTTTTCTACACCGTGCTTTTTAAATGGGCGCTGGGGACCCGGGTACCCTGTCGGCCACATGAGGGTTAATGGATGGACTCCTGAAGGATTTTCTTGTACAAAACTATGATGGAATTTCTGGATTAATTTTCAAATAATCTCTGGTAAAAATTTCTGAAAGAATTCCTGGAAGGAATTCATACTGGAACACTCCGAATAATTTCAGATAGAATTATCGAAACAAACTCTAGCGAAATTCTTGAAGAAATATATCGAGGAATCCCCAAAAAAATCTGTAATGAAAAACCTGCAGAAATACCTAAAAGGATCCATTGTAAAATTTCTTTGGGAATCCTAGAGAAATCCACGAAAAAAAAACCTGACTGGAGGAACCTCTAAAGGCATTCCAGGAGAAATATCTCTAAACATTTCTGAAAAAAAAACGAATTCCTCCTGAAGGATTTCTTGGAACACTTACTGTCGGAACCCCGCAAGACATCATTTGAGGAATTCAAGAAAATAAAATTGCTTAGAGAAGTTCATGAGAAAATACCTGGAAGATTTTCAGAAGATGTCCTTGGAGGAAATCATAAAGGAATCCCAGGTTTTTTTGCTTTTAGCATGACGATTGATTAAATTGAAAAAAAATCATTAATTTTGAGTTACTACACTGAATCTTCAACTTAACTCAAAGAAAGTCCTTCTCTTTCCCTACCGAAACCGGTTCCGGCATATACGGAAATATTTGGAATGTTGTTTTTGTATTCCTTGAATAAAAATCACAAAATTTAGCCATTCAACCAAGCTTGTTATTTTGTGAAATTCTATGATAAGTTTGAAAGGTGCTTATAGAAAAATACTTGACCAAATTTCTGTGGTTTGCGTGAAAAACAAAGTTTGATAATTGTGAATAAAGTCCTAAATTATTAGAATAGTTTTTTCCTTAACATAATTTTTCGAGAATTCTGAATTATCGATAATCTAGTTGTCTAAAATTTAAAAAAAAATGTATAAAGCGGCCAGCAGGCCACCTGCCCCCTCTGCTACGCCAATGATACCATATCAACAAAAGAGACGTATTCAGCTGGTTTAATTTAAGGATTAGGGCGGGACAGCTTCTAATACCAGCGCTATTAATACTCAATAAATGTTAGTTAGTCTTCACCGTCCACCTCAACATTCATTTGTGCATTAGGCCTGTTTCAATTGGCCAGGCCTATTTGAATTTGCTGTTGAACTCTTTCGTGAATCCAGCATTCTGAAGGTGGGCAAATCTACACGGATATGGTGGAAGACATTTTATGGTGAATGCCGGAGAACAACTCTGCAAAGCTAGTGTTCAATACTGATTTGGATGGCACAAAAAAGAGGAGCGCAGATAACACCATGGGTGAATCAGGTATGATCTGAGGTATATGGCGAACTTTGGATGTGTCTGTAAGAGCGTTGTCGGTGGAGAACCTCTGAGTCACATTTTAGAATGGACCTCCGTATCGTGCATTCTCGTTGCAATCCAGTGCTCGGAAACCCCGAAGAACAGCAATGGCGCCGGTATGACAGGCTGGTACAGGCGACAGCAAGTGTTTGCATACGCACATGGGGATGTAAACACAAATGTAATAATAACGTTCGCATATTTCACCTTGCCGAACAATGGGATGTAGCATGGAAATTTCGACTAGAACATGGCGAATGGTATTGGGTGACTTTTAACAAGGTAGTCCGTCTAGATTAAATTTTAGCCAACGAAATCTTGAATTCATTGGCTCAATCACATGGTCACCAAACATACATCGGCAGATGAAATCCTCCACCCAGCGTTAGCTTCCGGCCGACCAACGCTCATAATTCAATTTATATTTATGCATTCACATTATGTAAATGTATGCATTTTGCAGTTTTAACAGTCCGATTTATATGAAGTGATTATTTAATGTGATTTCCGCATTTCTACCTCTCACGACTTGCGCTCGCTGCCGCAGCCGAATGCATTGGAGCGAATCAAAGTCAGGAGGGATATAAATCGTACCGAAGTGCAACCTGCAACTGGAACTGGTTCGCACCGTAGGTTGGTGTCTACTTATGGGAAGAGTGAACCTCCCCGAGTCCTCCGAGCAGCTATCAGCAGCATATTGGAAACAAAATGTTCTGTTCTGCTGTGCTTCGAAGCTGAGATAATCTGAGCTTGGCACACCGAAAAACTGGATAGTGGAACGGTGCTGTGACGGAGGGATTCAAATAATGTTCCGTCCCCGCCACGATGCATATGTATGCAAACAAATGGGAATTTATGCTATCGGGAAATGATAATTGTTGCACATCGTTTACTTCGGCGAGTGGAGTGTTGATTTTATGATTGTAACGTGTTTAATCGGAAATTTCAAAACAGCGAACTGGCAGTATTTATGCAACGAAAATATACGGCTGGTGCATTCATGATACGACTCCGATATGCTTTGGGTTGTGTTTATCAATAGTAGATCATTAATTGAATATTTTTCTGAGTTCTATGGTTTAATGTGGCTAACGCTAAATAGTCAATAATTATAATAATTTGGATGCATTTCTGCAGTTAATGTTGTCAGATTTATTGGTATGTCTGAAACTTACTGGATAAACTTGTAAATAGAAGTCACGAAATGTTGCTAATTGGCTTCTTTAGCGGTGTTGAGGTAATTCCATATTCAGAATCTGCATGAAAAACTGAGCCGAAATCCAAATTTTCATGAATTTTGGTGCCCGGGAACCTATTTAAAAATCAGTTTGAAGTTTGTATGGGAGCGATTTGTCGAATCACCCCTCGTCGCATTTTGTACTGGGCGGAGCTGTCATGCAGTTGGCCAGCTGTCAAAAGGTGATTTCGAAAAATCTCTTCGAAAGCGATTTTAGGTACCAAAATGAAGTTGTAAAAATCTGAAAAAAATCATGGTGGTTCAGAAAAAGGTGCTCTTTCGTATAAAATCAAAAACTCAATACATTTTTCTTAATTTAAAAACCCAATTGATAAATTGAGCGATGAAATTTGTGAAAAGTTTCGCGTTCTGGTGGGATTCAAATCCACGAATCCGGTCTATGTCCGATTGAAAGCAAAGCAGTTATCTAATAGCATATTTTGAATGGAAACCAAAAAGTAATGTTACTGTGAATTCATGGGAGAACGCGCTGCAACGGGCCAGATGTTCGCCATCCGCCAGGTGTTGCAGAAATGCCGCGAATACAACGTGCCCACACATCACTTGTTCATCGATTTAAAATCGGCGTATGATACAATCGATCGAGAACAGTTATGGCAGATCATGCACGAGTACGGACTCCCGGATAAACTGATACGATTGATCAAGGCGACGATTGATTGAGTGATAAGCGTAGTTCGAGTATCAGGTACACTCTCGAGTCCCTTCAAATCTCGCAGAGAGTTACGGCAAGGTGATCGTCTTTCGTGCTTGCTGTCCAACATTGCTTTAGAGAGCATGTAATAAGGAGAGCGAGGATAAACACGAGTGGGGCGATTTTCACGAAGTACGTTCAGCTGCTTGAAGACAAAGTACATGGTGGCAAAGGGCTCCAGGGAGGAATCACCGCGCCCACCACCCCGAATTTCTATCGACGGTGATGAAACCGATGTTGCTCCTGCATGGTTGTGTGTGAAAATCGACATAAAATTACTTGGAGAGGAGGAGGATCAAAAACATGTTTTACGTAACGTAATTAATGGAAGTTTCCTAATTACTTTCTTGAACCGTGATACTCCCAAAGTCCAAACCGATGTCAACCAACCACTCACTGATCATTGCCCAATCTTGTATTATTTATCCAACAAAATAAATAGCTCATCTCCACCCGTGGTTAACTCCTTCAACATGTCCGGCCTTAATCCCATTTTATGTCCGTCTCGAACGAGCATCATAAATAAAACACATCATAGAGCCGCTGCATAGCTCATAAATGCATCCGAAAAATCTTCCTCAAACCAAGATGAGCTCCATACCAAAGTTTTCCTCGGACTAGGGGTGATTGCTGTTGCTGCAGTGCTGAGGACTGAAATCGGTTGGTTAGTTAAACATAACCCCCTTGCCGAGTGTCGTCGGTGATGATGTCGTCAACAAAACCATAAAACTGCATCCATCTCCTGGGTGCAGGGGTGGTATGCTCTTTCACCGGTTGTGCAGTCGAAGTGGAGCACCTACCCGACAAACCGAGCCGAGCACACCAAGGAGAAAAGTCATAAAGTAAGACCGATGCGATGACGACATGGCCCGACAGCGCACGTTGCATCTCTTCGAAAAACAGACAACATCGTAATAAAAACAAACTAATTTATTTGAACCATCACTTTTCCAACATAAATAACGGATAAATCCGGACCGAAAAAGCTTATCCTTCGGTATAGTAGTAGTGGTAGTGTTTGCTCTTGGACATGAGGGTGCATTCAAAATGCAACGGACATTAAGGGAATGGGAATTGGCTGAAGCAATGCTTATTCGTCGAGTTGAAATAAGTGGATCATCATCATACAGCATCATGTGCGATGTCATGTTATTTCAAAAGGCCTATCATTTCCTGTCGAATAAATGCGTAAATCATTTAGAAGGACATGGCATCGGTAGTACTAAGTGCACGTTACTTTGAGCAGAAATAAGAGAATCATAACTACAAAAAAAGACATCAGGTTCATCTATGATATCCAGTGCTGAAAATGCCATTACGACATATCTAGATTGAACCACCTACAGCTCATTTCAAAGCTGAAACCGAAAATATGGTATATGAAAAACTTGAGCGGCTAGACCAGTTCTACACAAAAGTCGCGAGAAGCTTACTTTATCTCCACTACAAGATTACACAAAAATAGCGACAAGACTCCCCCTTGGGGGCATCCACAGACACTAAATTTCCTAATCGCTGACGCAATATCGAGAAGAGATGTCGGTTTTTCAAATGCTTAAAATCCAATTGGAGATATACCAGGACTCCGTGCGGCTTTCTTTTGAGAAAAAGCCATCTCGATATCGTAAACTAAGTTGTGACTTACAGTGGACTTACCAAATTGGTAGGCATGTTGGTTTACATGAGGAGGCATGTTAGCCAAATGAACATCACGGATGTAATGAACGACAGTGCGTTCAGTGCGTTTCAGAAGAAAAAGGTCATAATGATAGGTGTCTTTGCTGTTTCACGATGCCCGACCCACTTTCGGAATAAACTTTACAGTCATATCCCGCCAAGATTTGGGAATATATCCTGTAGCAAAACAGCAAACAAATTTGCATGTTCAAAACAATCGAATCCCTTTTGAATCCAAATAGCGTTCGAACAGCCAACTTAAAACTAAAAAAAGAGAAAAGCGTGTGATTCATCTGTTATAGTCGACAAAATTGCATCGATTACTTTCAAATCGTTGTCGACGATTTGGTGTTGGTAATCATTGTTATAGATGAAAGTATGAGATGCTGAACATCACACCAAATAATCAAGCATCTGGTTGTTTATTAAATACATACCTCAATTTTCTATCAGCTTCAATATATACAAACAGAATCTTAATTTTCCGTTAATAAGAACTCACGAACAGAAGGAAATGTACGTACGTACTTTCGAGAATAAAATGTAAACACATTTCCATCGTCATCGGAGTGGGAAGCAGATATAGATCCCCGTCGGCAAGATATAAAAAGTTACGGTATTATCACGCTTTGATGGTTGTTTACATTTTAACGACAAGGAAGCCGGAAACATGACACATACAGGAAATCCATAATCATTAATTACGGCAACATTCTACGGAACGAAAATTTTCCTTATAATTGGATGTCTAAACCTCCCCGCTCCCCTTCACAAAGGAGGGTGAGTATCGCCCAGCTCAACTTCGAGACACCTCCTCACAGAGTACCTACCGCTACCATACAGGAGACACGGAGAGCTCCCTGTCAGGGAAAAACTTTGACAAACCAATGGCTGAGCACGTTTTGTCACTTTCGAAAATTTCCAACCCAGTGAGTTTCGTTCGAGTTGTGTTTGAGCCAGCCATGAGTAAGTAAGTGAATTATCGAATATCAAATTGATAACTTTTTATGTGACTCAAATCCAAAGAATGAGAGACCCGGTTCGGTTCGGTTCGGTTGGTCGGTCGTTTGGGTCGATACCGACGAGGGTGGGGAACTTTTCAATCAGATATAAAAGTTGAACTCGATTTACAGTTCGACGCATAACCATATACACTAAATTCTGTTTTTACGCGATTTTTTGTTCCGCGTAAAAAAAACCGTGTAAAAAAAGTTTTCAAAACTTTTTTTATCGGATCCTCCTAAAATTTTGACAGCTTATCAAGGATGATAAGAGAGATCTCTGGTAGAAATTTGAGCCCCATCGGAAGTAAATTGCGACCAGGAGAAAAGAATCTTTCCAAAAACACATCGCGTAATTTCGAGAAAATCGTGTAAAAAAAATCGTGTAAAATAAAACCGCGTAAAAAAAAGATTGTGTAAAAAAAGAATTTAGTGTAATGATGCTCGCTCGTACTTCATGGTGGTGGTATGTCTATTTTATTTCATCATAATATTTTTTTCCTTTTTGAACTGATTAGCGCGAGAAAAAGTTCCATCCTCCAAGAACAGAAAAAGTAACGATGTGCACTTCCGGTTAGAGGCATCTAGAAATATCTTCGATTTTTTATCTTTTCCGTTTTACTTACACGTATTCAAAATACATGTTCATTGAAGGAATGTGTTTTGGTACAGGGCTTGAACTAGGCAATTAAAGAGTTTCATGGAATTCATATTGAGAATTCAATTCTTCAGCAATATTATTCAAAAACCCACCCCCACCGGAAATTGTTTCTGCCATTGTCCTCCATTCGAACGCAGTCGTTCGGAGAAAAGCAATTTACTATTCACGAGGAACAACCACAGCGAAACAAATGAAGTCACCCTCAAATGACACTGCTGCGCTACAGGCTGCTTCAAAGGTAAATTCCATCCTATATTTGGCTCCGCTTTGGTTATTTTGGAATCGATAAAGGTAGCATCCAAGATCAAAAGCGTTCGCGATAACTGATCACGCTCACGCAGCAGTGCACACGCGGGCGCGGTGACGAGCTTTTGCTTTTGCCTGTTTGGATTGGTAACTACTAGGTACCCACCACAACCTATAGGATACTCATTTCGATTCCAATCAAAAGTCTGATTGTCGATAGATTATCGCTGCTTTGTTTGCGGTGAGCCGATAGAAAACCACATGAAAAGAGTTTCCGTTTTTCGATGAATTGCATTGACAGGTGGGCGGGAGATTAGTTGGCATGACTGCAGTCATTGCATTGCGGTGTATCCTTTCGAGTCAATGCATGGAAATGAATCGAAAACAACGATAGTTTTGTGAAAAGGGAAACGAATTGAATCTTCAGTTGTCTATTTGATACTTTGGTTTCATACAGCTGTCAAATCCGAATGAGGCTTCTGCTTCTGCCTCTTCTGCTTCTGCTTCTGCTTCTGCTTCTGCTTCTGCTTCTGCTTCTGCTTCTGCTTCTGCTTCTGCTTCTGCTTCTGCTTCTGCTTCTGCTTCTGCTTCTGCTTCTGCTTCTGCTTCTGCTTCTGCTTCTGCTTCTGCTTCTGCTTCTGCTTCTGCTTCTGCTTCTGCTTCTGCTTCTGCTTCTGCTTCTGCTTCTGCTTCTGCTTCTGCTTCTGCTTCTGCTTCTGCTTCTGCTTCTGCTTCTGCTTCTGCTTCTGCTTCTGCTTCTGCTTCTGCTTCTGCTTCTGCTTCTGCTTCTGCTTCTGCTTCTGCTTCTGCTTCTGCTTCTGCTTCTGCTTCTGCTTCTGCTTCTGCTTCTGCTTCTGCTTCTGCTTCTGCTTCTGCTTCTGCTTCTGCTTCTGCTTCTGCTTCTGCTTCTGCTTCTGCTTCTGCTTCTGCTTCTGCTTCTGCTTCTGCTTCTGCTTCTGCTTCTGCTTCTGCTTCTGCTTCTGCTTCTGCTTCTGCTTCTGCTTCTGCTTCTGCTTCTGCTTCTGCTTCTGCTTCTGCTTCTGCTTCTGCTTCTGCTTCTGCTTCTGCTTCTGCTTCTGCTTCTGCTTCTGCTTCTGCTTCTGCTTCTGCTTCTGCTTCTGCTTCTGCTTCTGCTTCTGCTTCTGCTTCTGCTTCTGCTTCTGCTTCTGCTTCTGCTTCTGCTTCTGCTTCTGCTTCTGCTTCTGCTTCTGCTTCTGCTTCTGCTTCTGCTTCTGCTTCTGCTTCTGCTTCTGCTTCTGCTTCTGCTTCTGCTTCTGCTTCTGCTTCTGCTTCTGCTTCTGCTTCTGCTTCTGCTTCTGCTTCTGCTTCTGCTTCTGCTTCTGCTTCTGCTTCTGCTTCTGCTTCTGCTTCTGCTTCTGCTTCTGCTTCTGCTTCTGCTTCTGCTTCTGCTTCTGCTTCTGCTTCTGCTTCTGCTTCTGCTTCTGCTTCTGCTTCTGCTTCTGCTTCTGCTTCTGCTTCTGCTTCTGCTTCTGCTTCTGCTTCTGCTTCTGCTTCTGCTTCTGCTTCTGCTTCTGCTTCTGCTGAAAATGTCCTTTTTGCAATAAGTATTCTGCTTCCAACTTCATCGACCAATAATTCAAATGTTCAATACCATGAAACAATCCCCGAACCCACTTTAGCTCAGCCAAATGCAAGAGTAACCACAAGCATCGTACTGCTAAACAGCATCAAAAAGTTGTTTCATTCATTCCCGGAAGACTTTTCTATTCCTGCTGAGTGTGGGTACCTCTTCATGGTCTGCTTCCGTAGTCCACCAGTCTGCAGAGTTCGAAGTACATTCCCGTTTTCCCCCATTTTCACCTCCTCACTGCGCAGCCGAAATATTTTTCTTCCGACGACTCTCAACAGTTTTGAAGTTGGTATAGTTTATCCTAAAAACTTTAACCAACCAACAACTTCAACTTTGCTTCTGACCGGTAGGGAACAAGTCCAACATAGACACAAACGTACAAAGCCGGCGGCGGCGTCCAGCAGCCGTGGCCCGGCCGGTGAGCAAAAGCAAAGGGGGCCAGCAGATACAACAAATGAATTTAAATTGATATTTATGGCTCGACCCAGGAGCACCCGAATTCCAGTGTGTAGTGCGATGGGGTTACAAAGTTTAGCCAATTTCACGCTATTTTCGCTTCGGGAGAAAAGCTTTCAGATCATAAATTTCCACTCGCGCTGTTCTGCCGGTGAGGTAAGTAAGTTCCCGAAAGAGTTGCTTTCGATGTGGTCAAAAGTGTGAAATCGCATCTATTCATTCCACGACGGGCTTGAAAAACTTTACATTGTGATGTCGTCCAATAGGTTTCCCGAAAAATATTCTTCGGAGCTTGTAGTTGTCGTTCGTACCCTTTCATTCTTCAAAAGGAACATCAAAACGATGTAGACAATTCAACATACTCAGCATATTTGAGTTGAGCTCCATTCTTCCTGCTGCTTACCAAGCACCCATCAGACACACAACATAACATTTTGGGTTCGGTCTAGTGCCACTTTTCGTCTGGAGAGAACTTATTCAAAAATTTACAAACGTGCCATCCAGCATTACTTCCTTTCACTACTAACAGCCCCAAAGTATGAGAAAAAACAAAAGATTGAACAACGGAGCAAAAATTAACATGGAACATTTTCGGGTTTTCTTTCCCCTCAGTCTGGAAGAAGGCATAGGGGACGATTCAAATATAATGGCAATCATTTTTCGTGAATTTTAGACCCCTTCCCCCTGCCACGCTTTTTCGTTTTCACTACATATTTAATACAAGGAGCGGTACATTTTCTCAACTACTCAACCCAGGCGATTATAATGATGGACGTCATTTTTGAATGGACTCTAGAACTCTATTTCAGTTTTGAAGGGAAAGTAAGTATCTTCCCACTTCTTATTCTTTCTGATGTGACGTTTCAAGTAGGATAGAGCATGCTATTCAGCTCCTATGAACACTTCCACAGAGCTGCTTTTGTCAAATTAATGTTTTCGAATTTGTAGTTTGCATTCAGAACGTTTTCATTCTGTAACAGGACAGATCTATGAAGTACTAGATTTGTAGTAATGAGCTGAATTTTAGTATGGTGAGATGGTCAATTCTCCGTTTCTCCAATAAAATGGTGCAAAAAGCGTGGGTATTATGATTCCTTGCCTAATTTGATGCTGTTTGAGTAAAACTTTGGGCAACAGTGTTGTTATTTTCTCCATTTCTTGCAATATGAACAACATAGTTATCCAAAATTTTGCTCAAACAGAATTACATCAGGCAAGAAATCATAATACCCACACTTTTTGCACCATTTCATAGCAGAAACGTAGAATTGACCTTCTCATCATACTAAAATTCAGCTCATTACTACAAATCTTGTACTACACCGAACGTGCCCCATTGCAAATAATTTTGTATGCAGCTCTCTGCAAAACTCGTTGCTTACATCATCCTTTATATATAGCCAACTGCTTACCGTTGAATAAAAGTACCGTGATTTCGGGTGAAATTGATCAGTGGGGTGAAATTGATCGACGTGAGGGCAATTTTTATTTGTTAAAAATAAAGCTTTGAACTCAAAACAATTAGTAGAAAATGACCATAATCTGGCTCAAGGGTTATTGCATGATGAGTTTACATGTTTTACAGATAATTAGTCACATATTTCTGTATACAATTTAATATTTTCCGAAACTGCGTGTTTGGCGATTTTCAAAGACACTTTCTAACTTTTGTTACTGTAGCTGTATCGCATATGTAATGAATATTCGAATGAATGTTTATAGCTGCCAAGTGTTCGCTAAACCCGATTTCGTCATCAAAAGTTTTATAAATATTGCTATTTATGCATAAAATTGTACTTTTTCTGAAGTAATGACTTCTCTACTATGGAAATTGCATACTTTTAGGCGTTTTCGTTAGATTTATTAAACTTTAAATTTAAATAATTCAGAATTTACTAAACTTGTTATAAGTTTTACAAAGCTTTTCGCATTCTGGGGTGGATAATTCAGATGGAAAATTTATTTCCAGCACTTACAAAGACATTTCATTGACTGATCAATTTCACCCCAAAACTAAAATTTCTGATTTTTTATTTTAAATGATATTTATTGCAATAAAATGATTCGCAGTAAAAGTTTCAACCTGGTTGACTGATGAAAACCGTGGTCGTACTTGTTTTAAAGCATTTAGTGTAACCATATCAAAAATTATTCAAAAATTAGAAGCCAAAAACTGTGAAAAGTGATCAATTTCACCCGAAATCACGGTATGACTTATGCTGAATAAAATCATATTTTGCAACTTGTAGCATAAAAAGGCACAAATAATTATTTTCAATGCTCTTGTATTTTATTGTACACTCATTGCACAATTATGGGTCACACACAATTATTAGTCACTTTTCACTTTAATAGATAAATACTAATTAATTGCAAGCTTTTGTTAGCTATTATTATTTTTCGCTCATAAGTTGATTTGTTTTGTGTCACTATACGTATCGCACACGGGCTTATACATCAAAACATACATATTATCAATATTTTTTTGTTCGGCGCAAAACCAGCTGTCAAAGTAACGCTTCGATTGTGAATATCGGACAGTGCGTGCGCTGCTTTCGTAAGCTCTGTAAAAGCGTGATTAAGTGATTTTAAAGTGCGAAATGGTATCGTCACCAGAACAAAGGTATAATTTACATTCTAAATGTAGAAATTCATGTGACTGTAGCTAATTAAAGCTTATTTCAGGCAAAATTTAAGTGACTCATTATTGTGCCAAGGAACACCGAAAATCGCACAATTATGGGTCACTTTTTGTGCAGCATAATATTGACAGTTCTGCGTACATGGGCATTGCATACTTTTAGGCGTTTATCGGTGGTTGTGTTGGAGAATTTGTCCCAATTTTGAAAAATTGATTTCAAATCGTGAAAACACGCTTCGTTAAGAGGTTTGAGACCAGTTTTGGATTCTACTATAGTTGATCTATCGAAAATAAGTGATCATTCATTAAAAAAATAGACAAAACATTATTTTTGAGCCGATTTCTCTTGAGTGACCCATAATAGGCAACAAATTGACCCATAATTGTTACACAGCCAATTTTGACCCATTATTGTGGTTTTCATTATTCACCAACATTTTAGTAATTTTCACCGCCTAAAGTGAATTTTACAAGCAGATTTTTATTTAAAACAAAAAAAAAGGGGTTTCAATGAAGAGAATATAAAATAAAAAATAATGAAAGTGTTATTTTTGTATGAAAAACGATTTATATTATGAAATGGTTGTTCCTTGAGTGACCCATAATTGTGCAATGAGTGTATGTAAAAACTTGAGTATGAACTGTAGTTGGTTGAAGATTTTCCAAAAACCGTTCAGTCAGAGTGGACTAAGAACAATCAATTACTTAGCAATTCCTCGCTTCCAAGCTCTATTTTACGTTTTTTCGCGATCAATACAGATGCTGTGATAAATAGTTATTCAGATTTATGGGAAAAATTCAAGAACATTTCAACGATCAACGATCAAATCTGACTATACATGTCAATGGTTGCTACTCCGTTATTGATCTGAGCTGGTACCAATTGCACTGAGATCCAAATGAATAAGGGCTGGGACACTCCACTTATTCTCAAAGTGCAATTCTAGCAGCTCATACATTTTGGATCAATACCGGCGCCGGCCACGTCCTTATAGTCAGTTGGGAAGGGAAAGGAATGTTAGAGTGTGCTGGTTGTTGCTACTAAAGACCGAGATCACCTCTGCATCCCCACATCCAGCACGGACTGGGGTATTTGTTAGACGGAAAGGATGGGAGATCTGGGAGTCACCGTTGGGTCGGTGATGCGATCCATGGATAGGGGGTTATTTATAGTGTTCGTATGGTGATAGATTGTGTGGTGAATGAGGTGAATAAGGTCAAGCGGCACAGCACGCTTTGGTTGCATAACTTGTAGGCGTTATTATATACACTGTGCTGTGAGTGGAAATTGGAAGGGAGGGAAACGACTTTTTTCCAATTCGTTTCTGGTTCTAGCGATGGCTATGAACATATGAATATACAGGGGATAGACAAAATGATCGGGACAAGCAAAATTTTCGCTTTTCAAAAAATGTTCAACTAGCTGTAACTTTTCGAAAAGTGCATCAAATATTCTCAAATTTTTACTGTGAGTGCATCAACTAATTTTGCATCAGTGGTTAAAATTTAAAAAAAAATCGGGCCATTCTCCACGAAGTTATAAAGATTCTTGAAAAAGGTAAAATTATCAGATAGTGAGCTTTGAGCTGTTACATCTCTGGATTCAATGAACCGATTGAAATGAAATTTTGACCATTTATGGCTTATATAATGAACTCTGGAAAACATTTGACTTAACTTGAAATTTTTAACAAGAGACAAAATTATAGTGATTTTAATTTTTTCACAATTTTTTAGTAAATTGGTCCATTTTTAATATGCATTTTATATCTTTTTCAATTTATTGGTAGCTATGTTGTTACTTTCCTTCAAAACACATTTATATATAAGTTAATTAGAGGGAAATTAATTGAACTATAATTAGCATCATGAGTTTTGAAACGATGTTGATATTTTGGAAAATTTGGTGTTTTATTAGAAAAATAATCTAATCGTTCTAATTTTCTACCATGTTAAAAATATTAAGTTATGTCAATGGTTTTTCATAGCTCATTATATAAGTCATAAATGGTCAAAATTTCATTTCAATCGGTTCATTGAATCCAGAGATATAACAGCTCAAAGTTGGCTATCGGATAATTTTACCTTTTCCAAGAATCTTTATAACTTCGTGGAGAATGGCCCGACCTTTTCTAATTTGTGACCACTGATACACATCTAGTTGATGAACTTACAGTAAAAATTTGAGAATATTTGATGCACGTTTCGAAAAGTTACAGCTAGTTGAACACTTTTTGAAAAGTGTAAAATTTGCCTGTCCCGATCATTTTGTCTATCCCCTGTACATGAGTTGTATATGTAGAGAAGATAGAGAGAGATAGAGAGAGATAGAGAGAGATAGAGAGAGATAGAGAGATAAAGTGGATAGAAAGATACACCCTAAAACGAAACAACACAGGCTTGTGTACAATGTACACAGGCTTGTGTACAATGTACACAGATTTGTGTACTACTAGATCAGCCTCCACCCCTGTGTCAAATGTACACAGTCACTTTTCTGGCTCTAGCGCGGGTATGGGAGCAAAGTTCATAACTAATTTTCTCTGAACGATGACATGCATTATCAGGAATCGATCAATGCAAAAATAATTGTTAATTTTGTTTTCATGCCAGCGCTGGAGCCGGAAAAGTATCTGTGTACATTTGACACAGCGGTGAGGCTGATCTAGTAGTACACAAATCTGTGTAACTTCTGTAACCGTGTACAAAGTAGGATGAAAAGGGACGGGCCAGGGATTGAACCCATGACCTTCTGCATATGAATCAGAAGCGGTAGCCACTAGACCACCAAGCCCGTCTATGGGAAAAATTCAAGAACATTTGTTGAAAAACTCAAAACTTATAGAGTTGCAAACTTTAAAGTCGTTTTTCTCGAAATTAAGTAAAAGACACATGGTCCTCTCTAACTTAACGCCGACCATTTGTCTAATTTCTATGGTGCAATTTCAATTTTTTATGGTGTAATTTGATTTTTCTATGGAGCAATACTCAATTTTCTATGGGTACAATTTTAATTTTTTATGGAGCATTTGTATTTTATTATGGAGCATTTCAGTATTATTTAATGGTGCAAAATTTCACTTTTAATAAGAAAATTTTATGTTTTACCGGTACGTTTTTTATAAAGTATGGAACGTCTTCAATTATTTATGAGTAACATTGCACATTTGCAAGGAATATATGTTCATTCTTTATGGAGCGCTTTTTGATTTTCTATGGAGCATTTGCAATTTGTTATGGTTGCAATAACCTTTTGCCCTTTCTACCCTATCATGGTAGAATTATGAGCACGATGATGTTGATGTGTGGCTGTAAGTTGTTTCCTTTTTGCAGTCCGATTTGGGGTCCATTGAATTGCCGTTTGCCGATGTCCAAGTATCCGGGTCCTTTTGAGGCATGGGCTCTGATGAGGGTTAGTGTCAGCTGCTCTCATTGAGAAAGAGCAACTGACGAAAGTGCTGATGTTGAGAACCGATGTTGAAGCCCAACGAAACCGACCGAATCGATTTTTTAATATTCGATTTTTCTTTCGATTCAAAAATATTAAATTTCATGAAAGCACTGTAGAATTTTACCATTAAAAAATGTACATAAAATCTAGGTAAAGTGTACATAAATCGATGTGGGGTCGACGAGGGTCTATATAATCTAGGGTTCTCTAAATAGAGGTATTCCTGTATATCTCAAGTTTTTCCGGCAATCCCTCCCAGGAGTCTAAGTGAAATTTTCTCAGGATTCTGGAGGTATCCCTCTTATGGTCTAGAGCGTCCCTTTCTGTGTTCTAGCGCATCCTTCTAGGACTCATCTCTGGATTCCGAACTTTTTTTTTTGAGAATCCCTCGCAGAATTCTAGATTTATTTCTCTTGATAATGTGGAAGATCCCCTCTTATGATCCCTCTTATGGTTCTGGGGCAAGCTCTTTCAGAATTCTAGTGGGATGTCTTTCAATACCTCTGGAGAATTTCTCTCAGGAATCCGCCAGAACTCCATCTAGGCATTCTGGGAGAATCCCGAGGAAAAACATCCCTCAGGATTCTGAGCCAATCCATCACAGGATTTATTCAGGGAGAATCCATCTTGGGAAGCTGAGAATTTCCCTCAGGATTCGGTAAGTATTACTCTAAAGATTCTGAGGGAATCCATCTCAGAAAACTGGCGTAATCTATCCCAGGATTTTAAAGAAATCCTTAATAGAATTTGGGGAGCATTCCTATTGGAAGAGTCTTGCTTTCTTTTCTGGGATAAGGTCTCTCAACATACTAGTGTGATAATTTCCAGCATTTTGAAGGAATCTCACAGTATTTTTTTAGTGGAATCCTCAGAATTATGGAAGAGTCCCTTTAACATTCTGGAGGAATTTTTCTCTGCAATATTGTATGGGAATAACTATCAGAATTCCAGGATGTTTTAATTCATTTCAGGATTTTGGGGTATTCCCTACCAGGGTTCCCTACCAAGGGTGAAATCCTTTTCAGGATTCTAAGAAATTTCTGGATGATCTGAGTTGATTCCTCACTTAGAATACTATTCAGAATTTTGAGGAAATCATTCTCAGCATTCTCATGATCTCCTCTCAGACTTCTTGGAGAATCATACTCAGCGTTCTCAGAATTGTGGTGAAATTCGTGTCAGAATTCTGTAGGAATATTTCTTAGGAATCTGGGGGAATCCCACATAGGATTTTAGTGGTATCCTTCCCTGGATTCTGCGAAAGATCCTTTAAAGATTCTGGGGGGAATATTACTAAGTACTCTGCGGGTTTCTGGAGTAATCCCCGTCAGGATTCTGGGGAAATTTCTCTCAAGATTCTGGAGAAATTGTCTCATGATTCTGAAAAAAAAAATCCATAGGATTCTGGGGCTATATTTTTCAAGATTCTAGGTCATTTTCTTTCAGAAATATTAATTACTGAAGAATCTCTCACGAGATTCTGGGTAGAATTCACTACATAAATTTGGATCATGGAGAATCCCTGGCATAGATTTTGTGATTCCTCTTCCCTAACAAGATTATGGGAAGATTCTCTTGAGATTCAGGTTTAAAAATTTGAAGTGTTCTAGAGGAATCACTCTCACAGTTCAGGGACAATCCCTTTAAGGAGTTTAGGGAAGTCCTAACAAAGATTCTGGGGAAATGTCTTTCAGGAATCTGCGGTAGCTTGACTGTTTTGTGTGCGAATACCTCTCAGAGTTAAAGAGAATCCTTCTCAGGATACAGGGGATACAAGGCCATTCTAGAAGTTTTCGTAATCCCTTCCAGTGAGAATCCTTATCAGATATTCGGAAAAATCCCTCTTAGGTTTCTAGATATATTTTTCTAAAGAATTAGAAAGAATCCCTCTGATTGTCCCTCTGGGGGAATCACTCGTAGAATTCTGGGGAATACCTTTCGGGATTCTGACAGCATTCTAAAGGATTCCTTCCAGGGTTTTAGAAAAATAATGGAAAAATAATTAAAAGGATTCTGGAGGAATTCTTCTCAGGATTCTTGGGGAGTATATCTCAGTTTTCTTTGACAATCTCGCCCAGTATTTTGAGGAAACCTTTCTTGTGATTCTGGAATACTCCTTCTGTGGAATACTTCTGAAAAGCTACCCTTTTCATGATTCTTTGTCATTTCTTTTAAGTTTCTTGGGTATTTCTTCTCAGAATTCCCAATTTTGAATTTTGAAGATGAACTTATCTCAAGAATGTGGAAGAGCTGTTCTTGGAATTCCTCTCACAATTATGGGAGAATTCATCTTACGATTCTGGGATAATCCCACTCAGGATTTTGGGATAATACCTCATTGGATTTTAGAACATTTTGGTAGAATCCCAAACGAAAGGTTTTCTTAGAATTCCGAGACAATCTATCACAGGATTTTGGGAGAATTCCTCTCGGGACTCTCAGGATTCTAGGAAAATCCTCAATATAATTCAGGGAAAATTCCTACTAAGATACCGAAAGAGTTTGCTTTCCTTTCTAGAAAATGTCGCTGGTGTAATCATTTTCGGTATTCTGAAGAGTAATTCTAGAGGAACTTCTTTCAGAATTCTAGAGAAGTCTCCTTGAAGATTCTGGGGGAATTTATCTCAACAGTCTGCGGAAATTTATCTCAGTACTATATGGGAATACTTCTCAGAGTTCTGCGGAATCTCAGGATTTTTCTTTCGATTTAAGAATACTAAATTTCATTTTGTTTTCATTAATCTCAAATCTCAAATTTTGTTATTGAATCGAAAAATCGATGTCTCAGCCAGATTTGCCCAATGCTACTAGGATCGAACCCATGACCATCTGCTCATGAAGCAAACGTGTGACCACTTGCACCACGCCGGGCCCACTTATTGATTTGGTTATGGAAAAATTTCATGGATACTCATCATCCATTGGCACTACAAGTGATTTAGATTATGCCGTTGATACTTCAACAACCTCCATCATGGAAGCTTTCGAAAATGCTTGCCTTCTGTGGTCTGTGAAGACCACAAGAGGAACCCCTTGTGGATCGCTGATCTGGAGATGCTCAGGAAACAATGAAGAAAGAGTTGGAACAGACGACGGAGGTTTTCAGGTCGGTTCACCACGCCCAACAGAAACCTCTTCGGTTTGCTGCAAGATCTGACTGGAAAACCCTTAAGACAAATGATTTGAGTTTGATTGAATTCAGTCGGTCGAACAAAACCCTTGCAAAATCTAATGATTTCCGAGTGAACGAACTTTGTTTTCCTATTGGCAAAATCGTTTTACTTCCTCTGGTGAATGTTTATTCAGTACCTATTGTAATTTGCAGTTTGATTCGATACGAGGACTTATGCCTTCTCCATTTTCCAATTCTCTTCTGTATCTGGATTTCCTAGGTCAACCTGAATTCCCCCGTGTTCGAAACACATCCAACAGCAATTCCTCCATTACACAAGATTTTTTTTCCGCGAGCACGGACAGCAACGCCTTCATGAATATTTCCGAAAAACAATAACAATAATCATAAATCTAATTTATCGTTGCTATTTTCACGCTTTCGTGCATTTTTTGCCTCATCTCCAGTGAGTAGCCTTCGCCCCATTGTAAAGAAATAAAAAGCGGAAAATTAAACCCTTTTCACGACCAGCTTTGAAAATGGATGGGACAATCTCGGGTCCTTTCTCCTTCCTTAGCAACAATCAGCAACTTTTTACAATGATGGCGATCTTTCTTCTTTGACTGTGTTGTTTAAGATAAGTGAGATAAGATCCGCTCAAAATAAATAAGCAGAATAACTCAACACATGTCCAACTTGGTAATACAACCGATACGAAAAATGTTATTCTAGTTAAAAATTGAATATTTAAAAACTTAATCCATTATATCTAAATTAGCAAAAAAAAGTTGCACCTAATCGCATCCGCCTAGCACGACACGGCGGAAACGAATGCACAAAAAGCAACTGCAATAAAAGTAGAAGTTTTTAATGGTTTTCACCATTCCCCGAGAAAAGGGCTACATTGAAAGCTGCTTTAATTAAAAGTAATAGTCCCGTGACCGGGGACAGGAGTGAGAGAGAGAGAGAGCAAAGCATAGAACGGAAAAACTCCGAACCACAATCCACGGCTAGCGCTGACAGTGTTTTGGATTCAGATCAACTTTTCATATACGTGTTAATAAAACTTTATCCTTGTGGTTCTAGCAATGGGGAAAAAAAGTTTCCCGGAACTGTGAACTAGCGATCACTGCGTCGCTTAGCCACTGACCAGACCAGCCAGCCAGCCGTCCGTCAGTCAGGCCAGGGCGCTTGTCAGTCAGCAGATTTTTTGCTTGTTCCTACGTTGCGATTTTTTTTATTCGTCAGTTCACACCCGAATGGGCACGTGGGTGGGCGAAATAGTTCCTAGTTGGACTCATCAAACCAAGCTTTGCCGTTGTTGGAGGTCAAGCGAGAATTTTATTCTCAGCGGTCCATGTCGGCCCCGCTATCTCTGGGGATGATACCGTTCGAACGCGAAAACACCTACACATACAGAACTGCTGACTGGCACTCGCTCAGTTACCAGAGAAAATTTAATCAAATCGTAGAACTTTTTGTGTCCAGTTCTGAACTAATTCGGAAGCACTGTGTCAAAATTTTGGTAAATTTGTATAACAGTTCGTAGTTCTATGTTTTCACTGTATAGGACAATACCTATTCCTACCAAGTGCATCGTTTTAACAAATGAAATTTGCATGATTTTTTTACCATATTTTGCCGGTTCACTTCCCGGAGGAGCATTTTCGCTCAGACTGTCAACCAACTACAGTCATTGCACAATTATGGGTCACACACAATTATTAGTCACTTTTCACTTTAGTAGATAAATACTTATTAATTGCAAGCTTTTGTTAGCTATTATTATTTTTCGTACATAAGTTGATTTGTTTTGTGTCACTATACGTATCGCACACGGGCTAATACATCAAAAAATACATATTTTCAATATTTTTTTGTTCGGCGCAAAACTAGCTGTCAAAGTAACGCTTCGATTGTGAATAACGGACAGTGAGTGCGCTGCTTTCGTAAGCTCTGTAAAAGCGAGATTTAGTGATTTTCAAGTGCGAAATGGTATCGTCACCAGAACAAAGGTATAATTTACGTTCTAAATAAAAAAAAATAACGTGACTGCAGCTAATTAAAGCTTATTTCAGGCAAAATTTAAGTGACTCATGATTGTGCCAAGGAACACCGAAAATCACACAATTATGGGCGGACGGGACGGTCGGGGAAATATCCGCCATTGCTGTGTTGCTACTAAGATGGTAATCTCAGATTCTACTTCATATTTTGCAACAAAAACCTATCACTGTGTATGCTCACTTGCAGTGCATATGCTGATTGTTTTTCAGCATCTTCAGTGCGATAGAAGTCGAGATTACCATCTTCAAAATCGCGAGGCAAATTGTTAGAAAGAGAGGCAAGATAGGAAAAATAACACGGCGTCCCGTTTCACCTTATGGGTCACTTTTTGTGCAGCATAATATTGACCGTTCTGCGTACATGGGCATTGCATACTTTTAGGCGTTTATCGGTGGTTGTGTTGGAGAATTTGTCCCAATTTTGAAAAATTGATTTCAAATCGTGAAAACACGCTTCGTTAAGAGGTTTGAGACCAGTTTTGGATTCTACTATAGTTGATCTATCGAGAATAAGTGATCATTCATTGAAAAAATAGACAAAACATTATTGTTGAGCCGATTTCTCTTGGATGACCCATAATAGGCAGCAAATTGACCCATAATTGTTACACAGCGAATTTTGACCCATTATTGTGGTTTTCATTATTCACCAACATTTCAGTAATTTTCACCGCCTAAAGTGAATTTTACAAGCATATTTTTATTTAAAACAATAAAAAGGGGTTTCAAAGAAGAGAATATAAAATAAAAATAATGAAAGTGTTGTTTTTGTATGAAAAACGATTCATATTATGAAATGGTTGTTCCTTGAGTGACCCATAATTGTGCAATGAGTGTACGACATGACTAACTGGTTGGTCGGTCTCTGTAGCGGAAAGTTCCGTACTAACCTAATTCTGAGGAACATTCGCACGTGCTGCTGGTGTGTTTGTGTGAATGATGAAGATCACCATAAATATATAATTTGGAGCTTAGCAGCTGTTGACGAAATTTTAATTACTTTTTGTTGGTTGCAACTGGGCGGAGACTTGCAGTAGGTATTGCTCAGTTTTCTGCTGTATTGTATACAGCCCAGAAAATAAATACAACGAGTAGGTCAAGTTGACATAGACTGATAAGAGTAAAATGTACGAAAGTGCAATACAAGATAAAATACAGGGGGTGGCCAAAATGTTTGGGATAGGCAACTTTTTTTTTTTCTCATAAAAAAGTTCAAAACACTAACTTTTCATAGAGTGCATCAAAAATTCTCAAATAAACGGTAAAAATTTCATTCAATTTGGTTCACTGCTTTCCGAGATATGACAGTTCAAAAATTAGTTGTCTAAAAAATAGTGTTTTACCAGACTGATTCTAACTTTGCGAAAGATTGATCAATCGATCTCAAATTTGTACCAATCATGCACATATAATAGGTGAACAAACAGTCCAAATTTGAGAATTTTGTATGCACTCTATGAAAAGTTACAGCATGTAGATCATTTTTGTGAGAGAAAAAAAAGTTGCCTATCCCAAACATTTTGGCCATCCCCTGTATACGCATACAACAAAGTCTGGTCAAAAATGAGAATATGTGCGATTTAAATTGATACACGACATTTTCTAAAATTTGGAAAAAAAATGCAAGCTTCTTAAACTTCAAAAATGGAACCTTAAAAAGGAATACAATATGTTGAATCTATCAAAAAGCGAAAATTAAGTTTGTTTGATGAAATAATGAAATTCAAGTGTTTTGTTGGTTCTAAATGAACACAGAGAAACGAGACTGCAAAGTCTGCAACTCAAACAAATTGTCTGCCGCCAGCATGGGGCTTTCCCAAAGCGCAAAGAAAAACATTCACTGATAATTTTTCGACTGTAATTTAATCCACATGCATCCACTCGCGAAGCCAGACAATCAATTATTACGTTTTATCTCAATTTTCGACTGCGCGGCCCGCATCCTCCGCAGCACGTCATTGTATCACATGCCGAGCGCGGACAGATTGCAGACGGGCAAAAAGCGATTAATCTGCAGTTTTGCCCGTTTTGGAGTCAACCAAGCTAGACTAAAGGCGGTGGGAAGGACTAGGTAACTAGGGAAGGCAGCAAGCAGAGGTGGTGACACGAGAAACGCACAAGGACACAGGAACAATAGGTATATAAAAAGCCGGACGTTTTGTGTGCTTGGAATTTGGAGCAACATATACTTTCAAACGCAAACCCAACTGTGATGAAAGCTGAGTGCTGGAATGTCAGAAAAAAAGAATAAAAATTGAACGCCGAACTGACTCCGCACGCTGTGCATTTTCATACAAATAGATGGACAAAACTGTCCTCATTGCAAGCCTTGAAAACCCTTAGGTTGTTATAATCTCACATGGAGTATTGCAAGATAATGAACTTTCATGTCTATTGAGGTAGAATAGGCCATACTATTAACTGAACTCGAAGGGTTATGAGCAAGAACCCTTAGAGCTTCCGGCTATGCAAGTGGTTGCATAACAACTGAACGCAATAATCGACTTTCCGGTCTACAAGAGCAACATCAGCAAAGAAAAAAAACAATCAGGGACGCCAAGTCAAGTCCTCTAATACGTATGGAAGACGTCATACTTCGACGACGAGGTATTTAGGATGGCGCTCTTCCTTGATCAACACATACTATAATGGGGTCTCCTATAATGAGACGTTGCTACCTACTTTACGCCCACGGTATTTCCCACGTTGTCTTTAAACCAATCCAGTTCATTTTCGGTATGTGTCTAGCCTATAATATTGTCTTACAGCCAGGGATGTGGCCATTCATTTGCAAAGAGTTACATTCATTTCTTATTATCTCAGTTCAGAAGCATGCTATCGAAAAACAATGTATGGATGAATTTAACATTGTAGTTTTATCTGAAAGTTTGCCGAATAACATCGAGGTCGCACACGCATACCAAAGTCGTGAGCGAACTGTGAAGGCAACCCTCCACGCGGTGAATGTAAAATACAATCACGCCGTGTAGAGTTGCGTTTGATGCCTTCTGTTGACTTAACTATTGATTCTACGCTAATATATTCTTCTACAAAGTTTCAAGTAAAACCAATATATAAAAGTTTTCCATACATTGGTTTTTTCTGCGATGTTTCTAAAGCGAGTTAACTGCAAGTGAATGTAAATGATTGCAAATGAATGATCCCATCCTTGCTTACAGCAGACAAAAAAAAACAGTTGGATCGGATGGGTTAGCGGACGCAAGACCGCTGAGAAATTGCAGTGGGCGTGAAGTGGGTGGCAGCGTCTTATAGGAGACTCGACTGTAGGTCTCAACGGTGACCGGTTGATACTAGTGCTCTCGTATACATGCAATTCCACTATACCAAGGTAAGTCCACCCGAGCAGACCCGAACAGAGGAGAATAGCAAGTCAATAACTACGAAATCACATAACCTGTTTTTATATCTTGTTTTGTTATTATTAAATTATCAAAGCATAGCTTTTCCATCACAAATTTTGTTGGACAATCTCATTTTGTTATAATCAAGCTATTGATATACATAAGCTAAATTACATTTAAATAACATGTTTTGTTGAAGTACAAGTTTAGTTATTGTTGTACTATTGATCAACTTATCAGCAATAGCACAACAGTAACAAGTTTTGAAATCACAGCAACAATTCGACAATTATGACCTGTCCCTTTGTGTTGTTCCATTTTTGTATTCAGTTAAAAAGGAAATTCCTGAACGACTCTTTTTAAGAATTCCTTAAATAATTTTTGGATAAGCACTTGGAAGTTGTGGGTTAACCTTTCGATAAATCCCTGGAGAAGTCTTCAAGAGAACTACTGGCGCTATTTTCTTAGAAATTCCGAAATCAATTCTTCTGAGCAACTATTAGGATTCTTGGCAGAATCTTTTTAAAAACTCCTAGAGAATCCTTCAGAAAAACTCATGGTGAAATCCTCAAAGAAATTTTCAGAGAAATCTTAAGATGAACTTCAGGACTAATGATCACAGGAAATTCTGAAGAAACCCTTGAAGGGATTCTATGCAGGATTCTGGAGGAATTTCTAGAGGAGTCTTTGAAAATCCATGAAAGATTCCGTCAAAGAACTCTCGGAGAAATTTCTGGAAGATTTTTGGAGTAATTTATGGAAAATTTTATGACCAAATCTGTCGACAAATTTTTGGAAGAATTTTATGACAAAGTCATTTGATAAACATAAAAGGAGTTTTTGACGGAATCCTTAGAGAAATGAATAGAGGAATTTTAGAAAAAATATTGCAAACATTTCTGATGAAAGTCCTGTAGGAATCATCAGAGGAAGTTCAGGGGAAATTATGGCAAAATTTTTGGAGGAATTCTTGTAGAATCCAGGAGGAATATTCAACGTAACTCTTGAATCCAGGGAAAATTCGGAGGAATTGAAATAATCTTTCCAGGAAAATTGTAATAATCTGTACAATATTACCAATATCCCAAAAATTTTCTGCAAAATTGTTGAGCATTCTAAAAATTCTTCACTTTCTCTGCTGAGAAAAAACAAAGGTCCCACGTGCTCCGAAAACAATTAAAGTATAACAGTTTATAATTTACAGGTGGAAATCGAAGCTCGTCGTATTTGATAAAATAGAAATTACTAAAGTTCGATTATCTTGCGACTTCAAATCTCTTAGAATGAATTAAAAGCTGAATGTAGTATTTTTCGATTATTTGAAAATATTTCTTACTTCAGAGTGATGAACCTCATGTAATTGGCGGGTTTGTGAGACAAAGCGAATAATTTTATATAATCAGTATTATAACTTATTTAGTAACGAGTTTGATTTCATAGCAAATTCTGCTCTCCGATTACTATCAATAACATATTAATATCAAAATTTGTTATTGAAATATTTTCCGAATTCACTGTTATTAAGTTGTTATTGAAACTAACAAAACAAGTTATTGAAATGGGTTTCCAGGAACATTTTTTTGTTATGGAATTTGTTATTTTGCAGCTTATGACAGACAAGTTTATAACACAATATGCTCTGGTAATAACTTAAAAATAATCGATTTTATTATTCAGTTATTTTGCCCAAATAACACAGCTCCTTATGCTGTTGTTATTCCCTTCTGCTCGGGGAAGAGAATAACAACAACATAAGGACTCCTTATTAAGGGCCCATATAGCCGAGGCGGTAAACGCACGGGTATTCAGCATGGCCTGAGGGTGACGGGTTCGATTCCCGGTCGGTCCAGGATCTTTTCGTAAAGGAAATTTCCTTGACTTCCTTGGGCATAGAGTATCTTCGTGCCTGCCACACGATATACACATGCAAAACGGTCATAGGCAGAGGAAGCTCTCAGTTAAAAACTGTGGAAGTGCTCATTGAACACTAAGCTGAGAAGCAGGCTTTGTCCCAGTAAGGACGTTACGCCAACAAGAGGAGAGGAGGAGCCCTCACTCCGGAAGCACTGATGATGACAAAGACGCATTTTACGCGCAGCTCGAACGCGAGTACGACCGCTGCCCAAACCACGACGTCAAGATCATCATAGGAAATCTAAACGCTCAGGTAGGCCAGGAGGAGGAATTCAGACCGACGATTGGAAAGTTCAGCGCCCACCAGCTGACGAACGAAAATGGCCTACGCCTCATCGATTTCGCCGCCTCCAAGAACATGGCCATTCGTAGCACCTTCTTCCAGCACAGCCTCCCGTATCGTTACACCTGGAGATCACCACAACAAACGGAATCACAAATCGACCACGTTCTGATTGATGGGCGGCACTTCTCCGACATTATCGACATCAGGACCTATCGTGGCGCTAATATCGACTCTGATCACTACCTGGTGATGGTTAAACTGCGCCCAAAACTCTCCGTTATTAACAACGTACATTACCGGCGGCCGCCCCGGTACGATCTAGAGCGACTGAAGCAACCAGATGTAGCCACCGCATACGCGCAGAATCTCGAGGCAGCGTTACCGGACGAGGGTGTGCTCGATGTGGCCCCTCTAGAGGACTGCTGGAGTACAGTCAAAGCAGCTATCAACAACGCAGCCGAGAGCACTATCGGGTACGTAGAACGGAGTCGACGAAACGATTGGTTCGACGAGGAGTGCAGAGCGGTTCAGGAGGAGAAGGATGCAGCGCGGGCGGTAATACTGCAGCATGTAACCCGACAGAATGTGGAGCGATACAGACAGAAGCGGAAGCAGCAGACCCGCAGGCCGAAATCTGCAGGGATAAGGACGGGAGCCTCCTGACGGACAAACGTGAGGTGATCGAAAGGTGGAAGCAGCACTTCGACGAGCACCTGAATGGCGAAGAGAATGTAGGCACCAAGGACCAAGGCAGCGGAGGAAAGGACTATGTTGGTGCAGCAGAGGACGGGAACGAACCAACTCCCACGCTGAGGGAAGTTAAGGATGCCATCCACCAGCTCAAAAACAACAAAGCGGCTGGTAAGGACGGTATCGCAGCAGAACTCATCAAGATGGGCCTGGAAAAGTTAGCCACCTGTCTGCACCAGTTAGTAGTCAAGATCTGGGAAACCGAACAGCTACCGGAGGAGTGGAAGGAAGGGATAATCTGTCCCATCCACAAGAAAATCAAATCCTCCAGAAATGCCGTGAATACTCGGTCCCAACGCACCACCTGTTCATCGACTTCAAAGCGGCATACGACAGTATCGACCGCACAGAGCTATGGAAAATTATGGACGAGAACCGCTTTCCCGGGAAGCTGACTAGACTGATAAGAGCAACGATGGACGGTGCACATAACAGCGTAAGGATTTCGGGTGAACTATCCAGTTCATTTGAATCTCGACGGGGACTACGACAAGATTATGGACTTTCCTGCCTACTATTCAACATCGCCTTGGAAGGTGTTATGCGACGAGACGGGCTCAACAGCTGGGGTACGATCTTCACGAAGTCCAGCCAATTTGTCTGTTTTGCGGATGACATGGATATTATTGCTAGAACATTTGGAACGGTGGCAGAACAGTACACCCGCCTGAAACGTGAAGCAGCAAAGGTCGGACTGGTGGTGAATGCGGCTAAGACAAAGTACATGCTGGTAGGTGGGACTGAGCGAGACAGGACAAGCCTTGGCAGCAATGTTACGATAGACGGGGATACTTTCGAGGTTGTAGAAGAATTCGTCTACCTCGGTTCCTTGCTAACGGCTGACAATAACGTGAGCTGTGAAATTCGAAGGCGCATCATCAGTGGAAGTCGTGCCTACTATGGGCTCCAGAAGAAACTGCGGTCAAAAAAGATTCACCCCCGCACCAAATGTACCATGTACAAGACGTTAATAAGACCGGTGGTTCTCTACGGACACGAGACATGGACGATGCTCGAGGTGGACCTGCACTCGGGTACTAAGGACGATCTTTGGCGGTGTGCAGGAGAACGGTATGTGGCGGAGAAGGATGAACCACGAGCTCGCTGCACTTTACGGCGAACCCAGCATCCAGAAAGTGGCCAAAGCCCGAAGGATACGATGGGCAGGGCATGTTGCAAGAATGCCGGACAACAACCCTGCAAAGTTGGTGTTTGCTAACCATCCGGTTGGTACAAGAAGACGTGGAGCACAGAGAGCACGATGGGCGGACCAGGTGGAGCGTGATCTGGCGAGTGTTGGGCGTGACCGACGTTGGAGAGCTGCAGCTGTAAATCGAGTATTATGGCGGCAAATTGTTAATTCAGTATTATCATGAATTTGATGTTAACTAAATAAATGAATGAATGAACGTAATTATGTTTGAAAAAGTTTGATCGTCGATCGCAATTTGTGACTTTCATTTTGTTTATTTTCAGCACTGAAACTGAAGATTTTTAAGAATGCTCAACAGTTTTGCAGTACATTTTTATATATTGGAAACATTTCAAGAAAAAATACATTTTTTATGAAACTGTGTTTTAATTACTTCGATTTTTCCCTGGATTCAAGAATTATGTCGAAAATTTTTCCTGGAATCTACATGGATTTCTCCAAAAATTTCGATAGAGTTTCTACTGAACTTGCTCTGATGATTTCCTACAGGAGATTCACCAGAAACTTCTGCGGTTTTTTTTTTTCAAATATTGCTCCATCAATTTATCTTAGGATTCGGTAAGAAATTCCTTCTTTGTTTATCAAGGGAATTCTCTGAGGATTTTTTCAGGAATTTGCCCTATAATTCTTCCAGAAACTCGTCGACAGATTTCGTCATAAACTTTTCCATAAACAACACTGAAATTTTTTCTAAAATTTCTCCGAGAGTTCCTCCTCGGAATCTTTTACTGATTTTCAAAGACTCATCTGGAAATTCCTACAGTACTCTTCATAGAATCCCTTCAAGGATTTCTTCAGATTTTATTGTGATCATTTGTCCCGAAGATCATCTTAAGATGTTTCTCCAGGAGTTTTTTCCGAAGAATTCTCCAGGAGTTCTTAAATAAAATTCTTCCAAGAATTGCTCAGAAGAATTACTTTTGGAATTTCTAACAAGATTGCGCCAGGAGTTTTTTGAATACTGCTCCAGAGATTTATCGGAGGGTTCCTGCAAAACTTCCAAGTGGTTTTCCGAATATTATTTACAGAATTCTTCAGAAGGTTCGTTCAGAAATTTCCTACTTAACTGATACAAAACTGGAATAAACCAAAGGGCCAGGTCACAATTGTCGAATAGTTGTTTTGATCAGAGTTGTTATAAGAGAAACGCGGAGAAGATTTTGGTTGTGTTTATTTACATCACTCCCAATAATAATGTTTTTTAGGTAAACAAAATATGTTTTAGCGTAAATGTTAGTCTAAGCTGTCCAAAAGTCGCCAAACAAATAAGTGACGTCACAGCTTTCACCAACATACTCTCATATTGAGTTTTGTTTACCATATTATTCTCTGATGTTCTATTTCCTTGAATTTGCTCGATTGGAACCGCGTTTGACGGTTCAATTGGAACTTTTGGTTTCAGTCTTCGCGCTTCTCTTTATAAACAACTTCTCTTGTTTTGATTTCATAACCCCTACTTCAACAAAACATGTTATTAAAATGTAATTGAGTGAATGTATATCAATAGCTTGATTATAACAAAATGAAATTGCCTAACATAATTTGTTATGGAAAAGCTATGCCTTGATAATTTAATAATAACAAAACGAGATATAAAAACAGGTTATGTGATTCCGTAGTTATAAATTTGCTATTCTTCTCTGCTCGGGCACTCATGGCCAATACGAGGGGGCTGGTGTACCCGCCAGCGAGCAAATGGCAGGAGGTTCAACAGGAGGAGCACGAGGCGGCACAGCACCGGCCGAGAAAGCTCAGATGACAGGCGCGGATCTCACGCGGTCGCTGAACCGCAACAGGAGCGGACTAAGTACCAAAGATGTTGGTAGTTGCCCAACAGCTGGACGAGCTGATCGGCTACATGAACGGGCGGACTACCATCAGCAAGGACCTGAAACAAGGCCTGATAAAGCTCCGCACATCGCTGGCTCTGGCCAAGGAAGAGTACGACCTTGTTGTCGAAGAGCGGAGTGCGGCTGATGCGAGTAGAGAAGAGCGGTACATCCAAACGGACAGCTTCTTCTTTGTTGGCAGCACGACGATGGCGCACGAAAGCTGCATGATTTGCCGGAGCTGTAGCGAAGAGGTCAAACCGCCCTACGAATCGAGCTGCATGGCCGAAACCTGCCAAGAAGACGTGGCCTCCGGGGGCAAGAAGCGCCTGGCAGAGACGGGCGGAAAAACGAAGCGGAAGAAGAGGATGGCCAGCGCGAGCAACCAGGCTACCAAGTCGGTTGCGAAACGCGCCAGGGGCAGAGAAACCAAGCCGCAAGAGGCCAACCTCAAGAGAAATGGGAGCCAATCGGACCAAGGAAAAGAGAACTCTTGTATTAGGGTTGGGAAAAGAAGGCGTTTAGAAACGTTAAAGCAGCCCGCAAACGCGAAAGGAGCGACTGAACTGAATCACATACGTACGCTGAGGTGCTGAGGGCCATGCAAGGCGGAAATCGTCTCTCTCCGCTGGTCGCGGATTTAAAAAGCATACGACACACAAGGAATGGCGAGATGATGCTAGTGCTGAAGAAGGCGGCGGGCACCTCCTACAAGGCACTAGCTCAGGAGGTTTTGGGCGAACAAGTACAGGTTAGAACTCTCACGGCGGGGGCGACTCTCCAGTGTAAAAACCTGGACGAGATCACCGACGCAAAGGAGCTCGCAGCCGCACTTAAGCAGCAATGCGCGGTAGATGCACCAAGTGCATCGATCGGCTTGCGAAAGAGTCCGACAGGCACGCAGATCGCACAGTGGAGCACCTAGTACATCAAAACTGATCAAAATTATTTTGGCGCATTTTCGCAACTCAAATGCAACCCAAATTAGTAATGAAACGTATTTCATAGTTTTCGTATTTTTTTATTTTGTCATTAGGGTGACCAATTTTATGATTGTAAAAGTCAAGATTTTTCGAAACTAAAATTTTTCAAAAAATCACAACTTTTGAACCAGTTGACCGATTTCAAACTTCTTTTTTTTGCTTGAAAGCTGTTGAATTCTAGTTTTCAGCAAAAATACGTTCAGAGGGATAAATAGTGTTTCAAGGCAAATGATATCATATAACAATATAATTATCACGATTTTTTCAAAGTGTTGCAACTTTTAAAATCGGAAACATCCGGAAGGTTTTCTTTCTGCATTTGAAAGAGGAACAATAGTTTTATCATACACTAAAAGCAGATTTCCCGGAAACAGCCGGAAAATCAACTTATTTCATTTTGAATGTACGGTAAAGGATTCCATCAAATATTTTTTTTCAATATTTTCATATATTGTATGTAAATTCAACGTCAATTTGTTTGGGTTTTAAATTAACAGAATAACAACATTAACCTTATTTAACAAACTGCATCGTTGAATTGATTGACTATCAATTTCATTCACTTTGTATGGTCAAAACTAGCACGCGCTGTGAGTTATATCAAAGAAAACGGCTAAACTTCAGCTTCACTTAACCTCTTCTGATAAGCGTAAATAAAACATTTGCACACTGTTAGCTGTCAAACGATTACACAATAACTACACTTAGCAAAAACACAACGGAAAACTTAATTACTTCATTTTGAGTTTTTCCACTTATGATCAGGTTTTGGTGTGATTTACTCCAATGTGGATCGGCACGATCAAGCTCCCTATATAGGGCAGCAGGGATTACATTCCCGGGGCCGGACGAACCACCCCCCCCCCCTGCGAGTCAACTGCGTAGTCGCCGGCTAAGCATAGGACTACTAACCCTACCCGAGCAGGAGAAAATAGCTGAAGAATAACTAACTCAGGCATGGAAAACCGAATACTTACAGCCTGAATGAGGTATTAAGTAGCCCTGCATAAGAGGTAAAATACCTTAAATAATAACTGGTGTGTATTCTGTGCATAACTTGTGAATAATAATATCAGGTATTGCAATACCTGAATAATAATCGGCGATATTTCCATACAAATAGCGATTTTTCCATAACTCAATAATACCTCAAACAGTCCTCAACACCAAGCCAATAACTCGTTGAGGTATTTTATCAATACCTACAAAATACCAAAATAAGTTATTTTCAACACCTGGACAACCGACTAATAAGAAGCAGAAGAAGATAAAGCCGCAGGTCGAGGAAGCTAGGGACGCGCTCGTCATCAAGCGGACAGGCGAAGTACTCGGACGTCTTGAAGCCGAAGCGAAGCGACACCAAGTTCGTGAATCTGGGAGCTGACGTGCGCAGTATCAGACGAACTCCTACGGGCGAGATGATCCTGGAGCTGAAGCGCGACAAGAAGCGCAAGGGCGACGGAGGAAATCCTTGGCGAAGGGGTAGAGGTGAGGGCTCCCACACAAGAGGCGACTCAGCAGGTGAAAAACCTAGACGAGTTCAGAGAAGTGAAGGAGCTCATCACGGCACTGCGGCAACAGTGCGAGCTGCAGGTGGCCGTCGCAGCCGTTAGGCTACGGAAGAGACACAGGTAGCTTTGGTCCAGCTACCTGTGGTGGACGTAAAAATGTCCGTTAAAGTAGGGAGTTTTAGGGTAGGCTGGTGCGTTTGTCATCTGACCTTCCACAAGCCACCGGATGTTTGATTCAGGTGTCCGGAACCAGGGCACAAGGCATGGGACTGCAAAGGCCCTGACATGAGCAAACTGTGTATGAGATGCGGCGCCGAAGGCCATAAGGCACAAGGCTGCACGAGTCCACCCATTTGCCTGATCTGTACCGGGGAATTCCGGAAGGGGAGGTCGACCGTTGACGCTATCCTGTCGGTTACAAAAACCGCTGGGATAGCACTCGTGCGTAACAGAAAGGGGGTTCGCTACTGTGCAGTAGTGACTCTGGATGTAAGGAACGCGTTCAATAGCGCCAGTTGGCCAGCTATCGGCGATGTACTCCTGCGTCTGGGGTTTCCAGCAACCCGAGAGGCTGGCAATGCTCCATCACATTTCTATGGTGTACTCCTGAAATAGCGTGGTATGATGTTCGTTACTTACTGTATCTAACATCAAAGGTGCGATATGCGCTAGCCCTCTCTGAAACAATGCCTTTTAGGTGGTTCTGGAAATATGCAGGGATTAACGGCAATGGAAATAATTTAGTTGGTCGCTCAGATGTCTTTGCGTAAAATATTCCCCATAGCTCAGTGAAAAAAAAAGTTCAGACAGCTCAAAGGAATCCGAGTTACTAACAAGTACATAGTCGAGGAGTTTACCATAGCCCTACAGATAATGTGGACTTGATAGGCTTAAGTTCAGGTTCTGAAGAAGCGTTGTAAGGTAGATAACTGTGGATTTCCTCGTTGTCATCCCAAACTAGATCAGGAAGGTTGTAATCTCCCATTGCAATAATAGAATAGTAAAATTTCGCACGTTTTAATTACGTGTTCCAAATACAAGACTGGCTATTCGATTTACTGATTTTTGTCCGTTCAGTACTCTATAGTGCATTGGTGGCAGTGTGCGACTGCGAAAAATGTACCACGGTGGCGGCTGCCCGCCAAAAATGACTGGAAAACTTTCAATACATTAAACATACAAAACAGAGTAACGATTCTGTAGAACTTTTTTTTCGTGAAAATTTCCGGCTCGTGTTGTTGGCTTTTCGAACCCATTCCAGTCAGCGAAGCCACCCCGCGCGTACAGTTGAAGTGCGCTTCGAAGCTCGAGTGGGTAATACATAGGCATCAAATAGGACCAAGAGAGCATCACAGTTCGACTAGACACAGTCAGTCAGGTTCTGTCAGTCGGTGGTGAGGCGGATCGTATCGATACAAGGCACGGATCTCCCGGCAGACGAAAAGCGGGCAAGGAGGAAAAATCGAGAGAGAAAAAAGTTGTGAACATTTACTGAAACACAAATAGCCAAACCGAGCATACCAAAGCTAGCCGCAGGATGGGCCGGGGAAAAACTGCTCTTCGGCTGCAGGCGTAGAGAGATGACTGTTTTCAAGCGAATGAGGATGAGTATGGACCGGGACAAAAAACGCTGTGGAGAGTAGATTTTGTGGAAACTGACTCATACATTCATTGGATAGGATAATAAATTTAGTGGAAAATTTGGGCAGTTTTGTTTTGCGCTCATTCACACAGATTCATGTGTCCAGAAAAAGAGCAGGTTTGTCAGGGTTGTATTGCTTTTCAAATATACCGGTATAGGCTCCAGATAAAACGCGCGTCACCATCACAGTCAAACGGTCCTTCAACTGAATCCTGAACAGTCTTTTCCATCGCACGGTTCTCTCTGTTCAACCCTGACCGGTAAAACTAACCGTAGTAAATTTTCATTTTGCTACTCCAAAACAATGAGCCTCTCATCCCATTTACGTCTATTCGATTTTTCATAGTTTATCCCGACGAGCCTTTGTTCGACTTGGGATTCTCGTGTACTCACACGTCTTTTTCTGCCTCCGTCCGGTGAAATCGTTCGTTCGTGGTTTCATCCTTCGACACGATACTCACACTCTGGCCTCTGGAGTGCCCTCACATGGATTCTCATATTTTCCGACTAAATTAATTATATACAGCTTAAGTATAACTCTTTCTCCGTTACAGATTTTGCTCGCCTTTTTTATCGCTGAAGGGTTCGACGTCGATACCATGTTCAGCAAAAAAGGCAGGTTTTGCATCACCGCCAGGAGCTCAGGACTCTGCAGCCGGTAAAAGCTGTCGACAGCGGTTCGGAAGGAATGTACGGGGCAAAAAATGCAAAGTGCAGTTTATCTCAATTTTTCAACCCGTGGTTCGGGTTGGCACGGTCTTTTTGGGAAGACGGCATGTTTGGGAATTTTTGCGATTTTTAGCAACGATGCTCCAACGAAGCTGTTGTGGATCGTAGATGTGGGGTAGCCCCATTAGGACCCTTGTAGATGGAAACAATGGCTATAGGGTCATTCTGTGATGCAAGTGACTGACTTCGAGTATGGAAGCACCACCTTCTGCATAGTAAAGGTATGTATGGGCCAATGAACTGAAAAAAAAAAAACAAGCAGCTTATACTGGCAGACGATATTTTTGAAGGTAGACATAAGGCTATCGTTTGCTGGCGCGGTTGGAAGGAAAAGGATAATCGGAAGCGTTTGGTTACCATGCTGTAGTCGTTATGTGGGATGTTTGTGTGGTGAAACAGATTTTGGAGAAAAGAGGGAATATCAAAATTGATGGGTAATGGTTGTTGAGATGGTAGTTTCATGGTTTGTAGGACCATATTAATATTCAAATACGCTCATTTGTTTATATTTGGAGCTGCTATGATCTTTAGTATTTACCAATCTACAGTAAAACCTCCATGAGTCGATATTGAAGGGACCATCGACTGAAGGAAATATCGAGTAGTGGAACAAAAATAACTAGGGGTATTAGGGGCATAATGGACACCCTATGCAAATGAGTACTTTAGGCCTGTAAAACAGAGTAAAACTTAACATATTATCAGTTGACTTTCAACTTTAACTTGTTTCCAAGGTCTTTCAATCATTTACAGTAGGTATAATGTCTTTATTGTGAAGAAATAATGAATTGTAAACCTTGTGTTTTTCAGGGCTGGTAGGAAAGGTGCGGGCGAAATGGACACCCATCGGGGCGTAATGGACACCCTTGCATATTTTATGCTAATTCTTTGGTTACATTGACCAGTTAAGCAATTTGCCTACGGAGATCAATACAATAGATATAATACTCCATCTTAGACGAGTTTACATAACATTAAAGTAAATCAAATAAACTTTATGCTAAAATACTCGGATTGATTTTTTCAAACTCTCTAAAACGCCTAACAGTATGCAACGCGCGTACATGCATTCGTAATTGCCAGTGTTCATTTCGCCCCGAATCGACTACAACATTAAAATATCTATTTTATGTAAATTCTGATTAAAAATAAAATACTTCATCCATTGCTAAACCTTCGTATACATGTAGGGCCCATATAGCCGAGGCGGTAAACGCACGGGTATTCAGCATGACCATGCTGAGGGTGGCGGGTTCGAATCCCGGTCGGTCCAGGATCTTTTCGTAAAAGGAAATTTCCTTGACTTCCTTGGGCATAGAGTATCTTCGTGTCTGCCACACGATATACACATGCAAAATGGTCATTGGCAGAGGAAGCTCTCAGTTAAAAACTGTGGAAGTGCTCATTGAACACTAAGCTGAGAAGCAGGCTTTGTCCCAGTGAGGACGTTACGCCAAGAAGAGAAGAGGAGAGGAGACATGTAGATAAGGTAACAATTCATTTGTTTTTATGGTGGACACACTCCAACACTCGTAATACCTTATTTGATGCTGCTTCGAAATTATAAGAATTTCACCATATGCAAAACATATTTCAATTTCAATGATATTCCGGTTATTTTCGAGCAATATAAATGGTACTTTTGAAAAATAGAACCATGACTTGTTCCTTTACACATATGCATTGAAAGTTTTACATAAAAGTCAACGGTTTCGGCAAAAACAGGGGTGTCCATTTCGCCCCGGGTGTCCATTATGCCCCTAATCCCCCTATAGCTTAATATCGCTCATCTCACTACTAAATTAAAAATAAACACATCTAGGTTGAAATATGCCTCGAGGCAGGACAGCAACGGAAATATTGAATGATGAATGGATCTGCAGATGATAGTTAGAGAATAAGAGCCCGAGAGGAGGGAAAAAGCTAAGAGGTTGACAATCTGGAAAAAGAAATCTAAAAATTACACCTGATTCATATAGAAATCAAACCAATTATCACTTTTTGATCGTCATTACTTATAGGGTAATGTCATCAAGTTCAATTTTAGGCAAAACAATAGATTGACTGTGAAACTTAACATCGCTTGAGATTAGAATGGTTTTACACATGTGCAAACCAAAGAAAAAGTGAGAAGCAAACATAATAGCAACTACGTAACCCATGATTGACCAGAATAATCTTAGCTGCATAGAGATTCAATAAATGGGGCTTGAGATTCTTGAAACTGTATCTACAAACCTTGCCATGACACTCAGTTCGTGGCTGTAGCCTTCCAGCCTTGGCCGCGTTCCACATTTGCTAGATCGTTCTACACCCACGGTGTGTATAAAACCGTTATTAAAAAAATAAAACACCCACCATTCGAAATATACATATAGTATCCAGGTATTATCTCTGAAATTTTGAAAATGTTTCATTGAGGGAATTGAATGTTTGAGCGATTTGAAATTTTAGGGTGATTTTTGAGGAAATGGTCTTTAAAACAACAATACTCCATCCTAGTTGTATCACGATCGTGGCCATCGACCTCCTCTTAATAAATTTGGTATTCAACATTCGAAACGTATGGTATTTATGCATAACACAATCCTAGTGCATACCAGAGGAGAATGTTGTATGTGCGGAGAGTTAATAAAAATACAATAGTGCCTATACTCATTGTATGAAAATTCAGTCTATTACATCTTGCGTAGTGAACACGTGGTTAAAATGGTGCGACCTAAATCTCTCGAGGAGAACAGGCACGTTTTGTGGGCGTTATGTTTTTTTTTTCTAAATCAAAAACTTTGCGTAAAATAACTGATGCTCAGAAAAACATAATCAGTGAGTATTTTTTGAGTAACTTCAACGTTTGCGAATCTGATTATCCAGTTATGCTGTGTGTAACCTGCAGCGTAATATGTAAGCAGTTTTTGAGAAAAAAAAAGTAAGAACATTTAATTTCTAACTTATTGGAATGTATGCAAATATTACAGCTCTTCTAAAGTTGTGTCCGTTTGGGCGAAAAATGTTTCTGAGATGAAAACGAATAATAACATAAGCATCAGGAAAACATTGAGCATTGCGAAGAATGTTCGAATATTTGTTGTAAAATTTGAGACAAACATAAAAGAAAAACTTCAATAAGCAATTGAAGAGTTTCTTCGAAATAAAGAGTTTGGAGGAAATTGGAGGTCATGATTCGGTTAAAGATATTCCTATTGTATATTGCTCCAATGTACAAGGACTAATTGATAAAATGTTGGTTTCTCGCGTCACTCAAAAAAGAGGCCGCTTTGATAAAGTTTGGGATTGATGGGGGAGGAGGATTTTTTTAAAATCATCTTATCGATTGTTTCACGGGAGCAACAGTCGAAATCGATTCGTTTTTAAGACGGCGGTGTTCGAAGGTTTGTATTTCAGCTGCAATTATAGGCTATAAATTATGTACTATTACGCTAGTAATAGTACATATTATAAATTACCATTTTTTTTATTATAGGCTTTTGATTCTAGCCCTAGCTCCAAGTTTGGCCGAGAAATATGAAAATGGCATCCCTCCGTCCATGTTGGATACATACGGAGGGTAGCGTAGACGGCGTACCGTGGTAACATCGTTCCGTCGACAGCTTCCGCAAACATTACAGAGTAAGATTATATTGAATGGTCCATTACTTGTCGACAGAGTTTCTGTCTTCGTTTTACAACTCGCTTTGATCCGAGATCATCACTGAAATTCGTTTCATCATAATTGACGATATTTTCCGAAAGAACATCGTCAACTGTTTTGGCAAGATTGATGAAATGATTCTATGGCTCGCTTTCGCCCGACTTCTTTCGATGTTCTGCGACAACCGAACAACTAGATAGCGCCGCTTTAGGATGGAGGTGATCCAATCAATCCTTTACGGAACAGTTGTCCTTGAATTAGGTGATTATTTTGTTGCTGGTTAAGAACTGCTTCATCAACTGAGCTATACTAACTGGAATAAGCGGGAATCCCCACAGACCAGCAACGCGGATTACTTCCGCAAGTTCCCGTTCTTGTGCTTCGGTAGCACTGGCTGGCTACCAGGTTTATTCATGTGAAGTCCGTGCAATTTATTGTACAACGATCCATACGGGATGCGGTACAAACGAGTGACTGGGAAAGCGGATGATCTTTGTACACGGCGTCTACTGTAGACTGCAACGTTTCGAATGTGTATCGTGAATAGGTTCTCGCATCTACTTTTTTAACGTACACTTGTGGCACTTTTATGCAGAAAACTCCCGAAACCGACTTACCAACCAAAGTTTTTGATGAATTGTTTACATGCGAAGCAGAGGAATTTATAGTGGTAGTGGTTGATCCATAACGTCAAGGTTGACGAATCGTCGGAAACTAGGCAGCCAAAGTGGCGAACAAACTATGTGAAAGGGTGGCCCATAATGCTTGTTATTTTATAAACTATTTTATGCTCGATTTTATGCAATTCAGTAACATAATTTCTATTCTACGTAACTCATTTTGGTATCATAATGGCCATTTTTTCCGAACTAGTTATTCTACTCTTTAAAATCATAAAAATGACTCATGATTTCATTCATGAGCTTTTTTTCGTTTTATGAAAATACACCATGATTTATGATCATGATACATATTATGATCCACTGTTTCGTAACGCTACCAATGCGTTATTTTTTTCAAATCATATAGCTAAAGTATATTATTGAGATTTTGAATCATCGTTTCGGATGCGCATCGCTTATGAATATGGTGGATTTTCAAGGACCGTGAAGTTAAATCATGTTATAAAGTTTTTGAATCATGGTTGCGGGTGCGCATTGTTCATGAGTCTGATGGATTTTCAAATTTGCAGCCATTTTGGAGGTGATTTGATGGTGACCCAAAAGCAAAATATGTTTATATAGGAACTACTATGAAGATTTTGTCAACAACAGAACAGAAGGATGCTGTCGAGATGGTGCTAATGTCGTTTGACGGCACCGGAACAGGAACGAAGCCGTAAGAAATAACATTATTATTGTATTTAAAACTATATTTCCATTACATAATTATATTTTGATATTATAATATTTCCATTTTTTACCATTTACCAACGATGGCACACATTGCAATGCATTGGATAACCACGTTTTGACATGTATGCGGAGTGCGAGTAACGCTTGATAATTCTCATGAGCTCGAGTTTATTAAAATGGTTGCAACGAATCATTATATTAGTTGCTCAGATTATGAAATTATGATTCGTGATCATGATTTCAAAAAATGACCAACCTCTATGGTTTAAGATCCATTTGTCAGGAAATTTTGGACTTGACTCTATGTAGTCGGTCTATCTCTGATAAAATAAAAAAACTGGCATGTTTCTGAAGAAATATCAATGTCAGACCACAAACACATCATCTTCGAATGGGAAGGGGGTCTAACGATAGAAAAAACGTTTGAAGATCCCAAGAAAACTGATTGAGAATCCTACTCAGCTACCCTACAATCCGAAGAGTATGATGTACTTGTCACATCAAGTCCATAACACAATTGGAAGATGCGTCCAAATCCATTAAAAACAAAATCCTTACGCCTACCAAGAGAGCTGTCCAACTAAATCAATTAGTTCGAGTAGAGACGTTCCATGGTGGAATAAAACTCTTGAGAAGCTTAGGAAAACTGCGCGTAGGAAATTCAACCGTGCCAAGCGAACCGGCGATTGGAGCCTATACAGAAAGGCCCTGACGAACTACAACAAAGAAATAAGGTCAGCCAAACGGAAATCGTGGATTCTAATGTGTGAAAGCATAGAGAATACACCCGTAGTGGCCAGACTCCAAAAAACTCTTTCAAAAGACCACTCCAATGGTGTGGATAGCCTCCGAAAGACGGATGGTTCGCTCACTGTAGATCCTAGCGATACACTGAGCGAATTGTTAAAGATCCGCTTCCCTGATTCAATCTCTGAGTCGAGCATCGGCGACCAAGGCACTGGAATTGCTGTCTCAGATCCACAAGAGATCCAATCATGGGTTTCTGGATCTAAAAAAGACGCAATAAAGGTTGCAAAGGAAGCTTTCACTCGGGCCAGGGTTGAGAGGGCTGTGAGATCTTTCGAGCCATTTAAGTCTCCTGGCATGGATGGAATATTCCCAGCGTTGATCCAAAAAGAGGAGAAAACACTGGTTCCACCCTTGGTTAAGATTTTTAGGGCGAGTCTGATTTTGGGACATATACCCAACGATTGGCGTCAAATCCGGGCTGTCTTCATTCCAAAGACAGGAAAGAGAGATAAAACCAACCCCAAAGCATTCAGGCCGATAAGTCTATCCTCTGTAATGCTCAAAATTATGGAAAAGGTACTATGCGAGTACCTACATAAATCACAAATTTCAAAAATCTACGATCTCGGCACTACATAAGGTAGTTCAAAAAATCGAAAAAACACTCAATGCAAAAGAAAATGCTCTTGTAGCATTTCTTGATATTGAGGGCGCATTCGATAACGCTTCTTATTCGTCTATAGGGTCAGCAATGTTGAGGAGAAAATTCGATCCATGCATTGTTACCTGGGTACATGCTATGCTAGCTAATCGAAAAATCTCCTCTGAGCTTCGCGGTTCATACATTACTGTTGAAGCAACAAGGGGGTGTCCGAAAGGCGGAGTGCTTTCTCCTTTGTTGTGGTCACTGGTGGTGGATGAGCTTCTAGACAGCTTAGAGAGAAGAGGCTTCAAAGTGGTTGGATATGCTGATGACGTTGTCATTATTGTACGAGGCAAATTCGAAAGTGTTATCGTGGAAAGAATGCAATCTGCCCTAAATCACACTTTTTCCTGGTATCAAAAGGAACAACTAGGCAACTTCCATTATCCCTTTCACCAAACGGAGGAAGGTCCAACTGAAACCCCTTTTCTTGAATCAAACACAACTAGTTTATTCATGCGAAGTAAAATATCTAGGTGTCATACTCGACGCAAAACTGAATTGAAACTCTCATCTTAAACCAAGTATGATCATGTGGATATATAAAACCATTGTCCGTCCCAGGACTACTTACGCTTCCATTGTCTGGTGGCCTGAAACTAATGAGGCTGCTGCAAGGGCTAAGCTCAACAAAATCCAAAGCACCGCTTGCATAGCCATCACTGGTGCAGTTCGTAGAACACCCACTTTAGCCCTAGATGCAATGCTTAACCTGCCCCGGTTAGATCAATTCATAAAGCTGGAAGCGGAAAAAAGTGCTCTAAGGTTAAAGAGAAAAAAAAACACTGCTGTCGGGAGACCTTACGGGTCACTTCAGCATATTAAATGAATTTGCCATAAATCCCGCAATAGCAATTTGTAGTGACTGGATGGAAACGGTAGTCAATTATGACTTACCTTACGATGTGTTCATTCCTTCCCGCCAGGAGTGGGAAGGAGGTGGACCCAGCGTTCCAACAGCCTCTATAAATTTCTTCACAGATGTTTCGAAAATGAATAATCTGACAGGCTCTGGAATCTATGGCCCTAGAACAAAAATCTCTGTCCACTTAGGACAGTGGCCCACAGTATTTCAGGCGAAAATATATGCAATATTAGAATGCGTGTTATTATGCCTGAGGAGAAAGTATAGGTTTGCAAAGATATGTATTTTCTCTGCCACTTGGCTTAATTAAGTCGCTTAATAACTACACTTGTAACTCAAAGCTAGTGTGGGAATGCATTCTGGCTTTGAAAAACTTATCCATACGCAATCGAGTCTACCTACACACTTAGAAAAAATCACCGACTTCGGTAATATTTTACCGAAATCTCAACCGTTAAGTTTTTTACCGGAAAAAAATCGGTGACGTTTACCGAACTTCGTTAAAATTTGACAGATAAACGATAACAGTTTACCGAAATTTTGTAACTTTTACAGAATTTCGGTAAAAAACCATTACCGAACGCTCAGCAGTTGAGATTTCGGTAAAAATTACCGAAAGCGACTAGCTGTGTATATTGGATCCCAGGACATACGGGTCTAGAGGGAAACGAGATTGCTGATGAGCTTGTCAGGAATGGATCTAATGAAAGGTTCATTGGCCCTGAGCCCTTCTGCAGGATCTCAGACTGCTCTGTAAAAATGGAACTGAACAAATATATGGTCAGTCAAATCACATCAATCTGGAATGCACTTCCCCATACGAGCCAATCCAAAAGGCTCGTAACGATAAACCCCAAGAAAACCCAACAACTATTAGGTCTCAACAAAAGGGATCTCAACATCTACACCGGTCTAATAACTGGACACTGCCCCTGCAGATACCATCTACAAAAGATCGGAGCAATACAAACCTCAAATTGCCGCTTCTGTGATGAGGAGAGGGAAACATCAGAACACATCCTTTGCTATTGCAGTGCACTCACCCAACGTAGGTTCAAAGTTCTCAGCAAGCCCTTTTTAGGGCCTGCTGACATATGGATCTTATCTCCCAAGGACGTGGTTGGCTCCATAAAGCTAGTCTCGCCAGAATGGGGGAGTCACATACTGTAACTCAGGATCTCTATTCATCAATAATAGATGGTCTTGAGTTCAGTCGATACCAAGGTATCTCAGTGACAAACATGTTACTGAGGTAACTTGCGTACCTCACAGCAAAAGGGTATATCACAATAGTTCTAAAATCTGGACGCAGTGATCTTCACCCGACAAACGAGAGAGATGGTTTATGATTTGTGAATCATAAAAATAGGAACAGATTTGTTTCCGTGTATGTTCAAGGAAGTCAAGGTAATTGTCATTACGTTCCAGTAAAATATGCATAATATATGTACATTAACTTTTAAGTACATTCTCGGGCGTTCGTGATTTTCCACCTGTTTCGTAGATACTAGATTCAGCTGAATTAAAAATTTATTTTTAACATAAACATTCCACCTAAGCCTATTGAAAGACGTTTGCAAAATTCGTCACATGAAACGGCATATAGCTATGGATTGTTTAACAAAGAAAAACGATTCGATGTCGGTAAATTCAAGCGGTAAGAAGAGGATCCCACCGGAAACCAGTTGCATATGAAGAAGATGGACTTCCTTCTACCCGGTCTGCTGCGAATTGGCGTCAACGTCAAGCTGCAAGATCTCCAACGCTGAAGTTCAAAAATCTCGATTCCTGGGAGGACATTTTCTGGTTGAGAACGGCACTTCCCCCTGCTGAGACGACATGGCCTGTTGAGGAAGATCTCTCCAAATTCTAAGAAAAGGGAATTTTCGGAAGCAATCAGCAGAAAAAAATCCAGTTTGGTGAGATCTATCCATTATTTATGTATAACTAAATTATTGTTGTTTTCAGATCAATTCAGGTAAATGAAAATTTCAATATCCTACTATATTTGTAAATATGCCAAAATTCTGCTTTTTCGCCAAGGAAAGCGTCCCATAAATTCCTATCCAAAATCCAACTCCAGATATCTATGAAGTGGACCAAGTTCTTGGACATATTCTGAGTAGATATCTAATCAACATTTCCTCCCCATCCCCGCTGATCGTAAGGACCTGGCCAGGTGTCGATCGTTCAATGAAAGGTTTGTCAAGTCCCAGGCAACTTTTCTGGCGCATTGAACGTCTATCGACAGCCACCCCAGGATGTGTACGGTCAGCTATGCTATGCTATGCTATGCTATGCTATTAACTTTTAAGTACATTCTCGGTTGATTAATCGAGTTTTATTACAGAAGAAATAATTAAATGTTGAATGGGAGTGCATAGGCATGTCTGTGCGAAACAAAATGACATTCGCGACACCGCACACAGGCGTAAATGGGCCAAATTCCTGGCCATAAGTCGAAAAATTTTTTTCAGGGTTTTCCAGAGTCTAATATTTTTTAAAGATACATGAAGTAATGCTTCATCATGTGGCAATCAATAAAATTCTTAGGGATGCACATTTTTTTTAAGAATAAATGCCGAAATTTGACGATTTTCTCTACCGTTTTTTTCATTTGCATCATAACTCATCGGAAGAACGTCAATTATCGAAATATTGACAATTTGAAAAAATAACTGAGTATGTAACACAGTTCTCCTGATAAGGGTGTATCATTTAAACAAAAAAAACTTCACCTGGTTTCAAGGTTGCAACCATTCATTTGCAAAAATTTACATTCATTTGCAATTATCTCAGTTCAGAAGCATGCTATCGAAAAACAATGTATGGATGAATTTAACCTTGTAGTTTTATCTAAAAGTTTGCCGAATGACATTTTGGTCGCAAACGTATACCAAAGTCGTGAGCGAGCTGTGAAGGCAACTCTCCACGCGGTGAATATAAATTTCATTCACGCTGTGGAGAGTTGCCTTCACAGCTCGCTCACGACTTTGGTATACGTTTGCGACCAAAATGTCATTCGGCAAACTTTTAGATAAAACTACAAGGTTAAATTCATCCATACATTGTTTTTCGATAGCATGCTTCTGAACTGAGATAATAGCAAATGAATGTATTTTTTTGCAAATGAATGGTCGCAACCTTGCCTGGTTTCATTTATTTTGCTCTCTTACAGAAGAGTTTTCAAAATCATGTTTTTTGTCAATTTTGAACCATTTTCAGCATTCAAAATGGTTTCTTACTCTGCATCATTTCGCGATCTGGATAAAATTACAATGAAATATAAGGCATATCCTTTGTGAATCGCAAGAGAACGGGTACCAGAAAGTACCAGACGAAAAAATAAATCATTTTGAAATTTACACCTTTTTGACTAGTTTTTAGTTACAATTTATGTTTAATTTTGATATAACAACTTCGTTTCGACTACTTTTTCAATAAACGGCCACTTATTATCGATAGATAGATCATAGCAGAATACAAATCTGGTCTTCTATCTCCTAACAAAATGTGTCAAATGGAATTAATTTAGTAAATTTGGGCAGAAATCTCCATACACCGATAAACGCCTAAATGTATGCAATGCAGTAGTATTCTAATGTAGCTAGAACTGTTGTGTTCAAAATGTGTTATAAAAAAATCAAAAACAACTCAAATGAAGAGCTTACTATTTGTAGCATGTAATCATATGTTGATGCACCGTTAAGAAAATATTTTCAGATAAATATTGTTTTTTATAGCTAAACTTATTGAGTTTTTCACTCAGTAATCCACGAACTACTTTTATGTATAAAGTTGTGTTAAAATGACATGTTTTAACAGAAAAATTCAAACTGATATATTCCACACGGCTTCTATCATCATGTTCAACTCCTGGTTCCCAAAATATCTAGAAAAAGGTACAACATTTAAATTGAGTTAAAGGGACCGTTCAAAAATAACGGCCCATATTCCCAAAAATTGTGAAGATAGAACAATTGTTCAACAAGTCTCCCAATTATGACACTCCTTACAACTTTGCTGAAGACATAAACACGTTATCTACACTTATAAAAGAATTGAATTTCTCTCACACTTCTAGGAGAATTTCTATGAAACGAGGTGGCCCTTGTTTCCAAACAATATTTTTCATGGAAATATAATTACTTTCAGTTCTCTGTTGTCAAATACAAATGTTCGACGCTTCAAGCGATTTTTGGGTGTGAAAAAAAAACGTTGTCCTTGGAGAGGTTATAAGAAATCATTTCTAGCCTTTAAGTGAATTAATATGGCTATTTATAATCCAAAATGCTTCCTCAATATCTAAATTCACAATTTTATCGCTAGTACATACATAATACACCATAAAAACGTGTTAAAACTTTTTGGCTATGAATTCGACCCTGTTACTCCAGTGTGCACCGCAGCATTGTTCTCAAATGCCATATTTTTGTTATTAATATCAAACACTTCAGAACAATTTGAGACAGAATCCAACGAAATCACGAGGAGAGTAAAACTAGAGACAATTCTCGGAATAGTGCCTCGACAAATCCTTGGAGGAATAAAATAATTTTCTCAATTAACTCCAAATAAATCTCCTAAGACCAAGCCCACTCATGGGCTCAATCAAGCGTTTTAACGGTAAGTAGAGCCCCGAACAAAGAAACGAACCGCACCGGTCGCTGCTAAGTAGGGCTCGAAAGCGAAAAGTTTACGTACGGTTCGTAGCAGGGCTTAGAATATAGAGACACGCAAAGTACGGTCTCTATCCGTAGGCTCGTGCGCTCTCTCGCGTTTAGCTCTCTGGGTAGCGTAAAGAGGAGACGAAAGAATATGAGTATGGATTTGTTGCCCGGTGTATAGTTTCTAGAGAATGATTTTCTTGTTTTGTATAGGTAGAAATTTATTTTAGTTTGCATCAAATATTCAAAATTTTTATTTTTACTTGCTTTGAAATTTTCAACCAAATAATATAATAGATCGTTACACGAATAACACAACAAATTGTCTGACATACAATTGAGATAGAGTGACAATACAAACGCAGAAAAATAATAGGTTTAAATTGACAAGCTTTGCTTAAGTATGTTTTGAATAAAGTTTTCCCTTCTTCGCCAATTTTAGGATCATGCATATCGAAAATGTAATGATTTTCTCTTAAAAAAGTTACGATTGTTCATAATCGCACTTTTAGTTTTTGATTCGGCCGATCGTTTCGAAACTTATGTTTGAAATGAATCACTCAGTGAGTTTTGCTTTTTTAACACGTACATGCTTGAGCCGGGGTTTCTACGCTGCAAGTAAAGTTTGGTTTCGCACATTTAGAAAAATGTCCAAATAAATAACTCGCGAAGTTCGTTCCGACAAGTTCCAAAATTATCGTCATCCGTCGCAGATTCCGGTAAGAAGATGTGCGTATTTTCTAACCCGAAAAGATACCATTTGACGGTAATAAGTGACCACAAGGTTTTCTTTCTCCACTTTCCGGGCTGAGATCCCCCGTTTTGAAAGAGCTGTGCCTCGTGTTTCGTTTTGTCGTGTATATTTCGAAAAAGGCAAAGGAGTTTTGGTTTGATTGCTTTTTTTAAAAAAAGTGGTCGTCAGTGGGTGGTTTATTAAATATAAATTTGAAAATATAAATTAAATAAACGAGACATTAGGAAGAAAGTGTGCGAAATGAGTAACTTCACCCTTGTAGAAACAATAGGGGAAAGCAGAAAAAAATCTGCGACAACCCCATGTGAATAACACCTATCAAACAGAATAGGAGGTTCGACATTATTTAGATCTATAAAAACAACCCAACAATAGGGGAGATTTTTCCAATATTACACATTTTTTATTCATAGCTCTATTATACACATTTTTATATATTTAAAACATATTCATCAACATGTAATCTGGATCGTTTGGTATACGCATCCTTCCTCCCCTGTAAATTCGAGAAGTACCTTGCCGAAAGAAAATATTCTGTACTCCAAGTATTTCGAAGAACACTTTGCGCGTAAATACAACGCAATAGACCTGGCCGCTTTTATGTATGTGTCCTGATAGGCTGCAAGCATTAATATTGACAAGAAAAGTAACATGATTGCTTTCCAGGGTGATTCCGCGTACTGGCTGCGTATGTATAAGATTAGATTTGAGTAGTTATGATTTTTCAAAGATGCTTTGACTGTACCTAACTCAATTCAGATGTCATAAAACACTAGTTATTTTTTTTTTTTGTAAAAACAAACTTTAATCATACCGATAAAAATCTAAAAAACTGAAGTCGAGCTGCCAAGTTTCATCAATTAAAATGGGCGGTGTGCAGGACTGCCATATTGTAGGTTCCTCGTTATAGAAAAAGCAAGGTGTTGGATGTTAAAATACAATAAATGTTGTATGAAGTGCCAAAAAAGAGAGTGGGCTCATTATGTACTTTCACAAATACGCAGTCTACTTCAAGCGCATAGAATCTGCTTCCAACAGAATATTCATATACCAGTATATAAAATATCGCATATATATATTAAGATTTCCGATTGATGCTTTGTAACTAAAAGGTTGTGACTGAGTATAGAATTAGCTAATGTTAAAATACACGTTTATGAAAAAAGGTTGCGCAAACTTATCGCAGACTGTTAGAAGACAGCTTCTACTATGACCAGGATTCAAGAATTTTGACCTACGAGAAGTTGTAAAGGAGACAACTACGTAATAAATGTGTTGGAAATGCAAGGGATGTAATTATTCAATAAACCTAATTATTAAAAAAAGATGCTCAAAATCTCAAATTCAGATAAATTTCTTGCGAGAAAGGCAACATGGATATTAGATAAAAATTCAACCAACTAGTAATACAGTAAGCAACAATAACAAACATATAATTTAAAAAAGATTGCTTGAATTCCGGGATTAAATACAATCATACAATATTGAAAAAAATGATATCTTGAAACGCACCAAAACTGGTACAAAGCTCCAAGGGAATTATTTATTTGAGTTCAATTTTTACTAACAGTTTTCAGTCTTATCCAAAACCCCTTCTTTCAAAATATGAGCACAGATTATTATACTGAATAAGATTTGCAATAACACCATAGAAATAAACAAAATATTGCGATTATTTACGGAAGTGCAAAAACCGATGGTACGGATAGAATAGAGACCACCGGTGCGGAAAGGCGACCGATCATTATTTTACTCACATGGAAACGAACGACCGGTGCGAAAATGGGTGGATAACGAAATTAAAAATCGTTAACGACGTGCTGTTGCGTGTGTAGTGTTAAGCCCATGAGTGGGCTTAGTCTAAGCAGCTGATTTGAAAAATTAAAAAAAAAAATCGGTGAATTTGACATTACTTGTCAGTTAATTGGGGTGTTGCTGGTTCAAACTCCCTGGGTTCGTATCCTATGCCCCTATGGGGGCATTAGATGTTTTTCACATTGATACCAATGAAATTGTTGCTACGATTATTATATTGCTGATTAAGCATATCATCAATCTACCTAAATCGTTCTAATAATGCCATTATTCGTACGCTTTTTTAAGGTTTCCATCAACTGCAATTTATGTGGGTTTCAGCAATTCCGTTTGAATTTGAAACAAATTTATCACTGAGTGTTGATTACGAACAACCGCAATCGAACCAGAGGCCACTCTGGCGTAGCCCAATTGTCTGACCGCAAGTTTTGTATGCAATGCACTTCAAAGCTTGACCATCATTGCATTGCCACTATACGGCTCGATGGTTCGCGTCCAGCTCCCTCCAGGTGCACTACACATACGCCCAATCAGCATAGCACCCCGTTTATTTCAATAACTATCAATTAGAACACACCTCGAGCCCAGCCATTTCGGCGAAATTTACAAAAACCGCAGAGCTATTGCAATAAATAACAAAACTATTAAAATAAAATTATTTAAATTATATAAATTCTACACGCCCGTGGCATGCGTTTGCACGACGATGGGGCTCTCTGTGGACGCTGCTACCTACCATTGTAGATTCGGAACACTGAGAAGAGACGAAAAAATAATTTAATTTTGAAATTAAATATTTTTATACCCTGATACTGCAATAAAATTATTCCGTACCCGTGCGTAATGTGTGTATGCAGGTGGAGTTACGTACATACACGGGAGTCCCATTTGGAGACATAAAGAAGTAGCAAAAGCAACAGCAGCGCCATCATCACCATAATGTATTTTTTGCTGCTTCGGACCTGACAGCCAACGGAGCAAAATTTGTACGGTGGCTACCTTCCTCCGCGACCGCGCCACACGCCACACATACTTCACGTGTGAAAGTACGCGCATATTAATTGTTCAAAGCTTTACGTCGCGCAGAGTATGGGCAAATTTTACGCGTTCATAATTATTGTGCTCACACGTGTGCCAGCCAGCAACGAGGAGTACCGTGTTTCGGTTGGGCATTGTTTCCCAGAACGCTGGGTATTCTAATGAGATTACGAATTTTTGTAGTTAAATTTTGTCCAAATTAGTGCTGCTGAAGAGATTGCTCGTGAAGATGTTGTGGTGCTGACTGTAAAGAAATAATGTTGAAGATGATAAATTCTGCACAACACATACAACATTAGATCGGCTGTTAAATACCAAAGTACTTGGTATCTTCCGAAATACTTGGATGGACGCAGTGTAACAAAAGTACGGCTTCTTTTTGTTAGCCGTCATATGAACACGCAATTGTAACTGCCGATCGTATTGTAACTGTTCAAATTACCTTAATCACCCTATATAAATTAATGCATTGGCAGGCATACAAAGCCCTTCAATTAATAGCTGTGGAAGTGCTCAAAGAACACTAAGTTGAAGTAAGACAGGCCAAGTTCCAGTGGAAACGTAGAGCCACAAAGAAGAAAAGGAAGAACCATCTTGAAATCTAGGGGAAAAAAACAATTTACGGCAAAAATATCTGGAGGAATCTTTGATTCAATACAGGAAAAATCCTAGCAGAAATCCATGAAGAAATTCCGAGAGCAATCCATGAAAGAATCCTGGTGTAATCCCAACAAAGAATCATAAGGGGATGGATGCCCGAAATAACCAAGGAAGAGATATTGCGACATTTGCACCCATTTAGACTCGACCGAAATTCATTATCATCACAGTCGAATTTCGCACACGACTTCGCAGCGGCTGGCGTATACAAGTTCGGTTGAGTTCATGACAGGGGCGTCGGATGCACAACAGGTAAACAAAATAAGTTTGATTAGTGTGAAATTTCGCTGGGAAATGATGATACAGTGGATTCTCAAATTATCACAGTAGTCTAAACATTAATGAGAAACCCAATATAAAAAGATATCCACAATAGTATCCCTGGAGAAATCATTGAAAGAATCTCGGGAGAAATACCGGAAGAAATACTGGGAAATATTACTTCAGTAAAACCCAGAAAAATCAATGAAGGAATCGTTGAATGAATCCCTAAAATAATCCAGAAGAAAACTTTGAAGGAATCCCTAAATGAATCTCGGAGGAAATATTTGAAAGAATGTCGGGAGGAATCCCGGGAGAAATCCCTAAAGGAATCTCGGGGCAAATCCATAAAAGAATCTCCCCAAAGAACCCCCTGTAAGAAGAATCAAGGACAGATTCCCGGGGGAATTATGAATTATAAAAGAATTCTGAGAGAAAAGCTTGAAGGAATCCAGGAACGAGTTAACGAAGGAAGCAATCCCTGAAGCAATCCCGGGAGAAAACTCTGGAAGAACTCTGATGGCATCCATGAAGAATTCCCTAGAAGAATCGTCGAGTTATCTCTGAAAGAATCTCAAAAAGAACTCGTTTGAATATCTTGGAGGAATCTCTGAAATAATCTCGAGAGAGATCTTTGAAAAAATCCTGAAACAATTCCTGAAGGAACCATACAAGGAATCCCAGGACGAACGATGAGAGGAGTTGACGTCACACTTAGAAATTCTGAAATTTCCACGAAACGGAATCACCAAAAACGTAAACGTTTCCAAGACTGAATCACAAATTGGACTCAATTTTACGCGCATCATGTAAGTGCTGGTTGGTTGCGTTAAATGTCAACAAATCCGTTTCACCAGAAACGTAGAATCAGTATCATGTTCATCACCCACCTTCTAACTCGGTGAAATATCCGAGAGGCAACACGCAAAAAAATCCGTTCCGATATACGTGCACTCCCAATCACGGCAACGGGAACAAACGAGAACTATGCATAGCAACGATAACAATAATAAGAAATGTACACCGTGAACTAGATTTCACGTTTTCTAGAACGCCCATATTGACAGCTGGAACTAGTTCCAGTTCACGGTGTATATTTGCTTGTTCTCATATTTGCGTTTGTTTGTTCACGTTTATCAGAACGGTTTTCTGAGCGTGAAGAGATGTGGCTCACGATCAGGAGATCCGGTGTTCGAATCCCATGCATGACAATATTTTACTTTTCTATGTTTTATCTGTCAAATCGATTCTAGCGATTGCTAGACGCTAAGAAAAAATAAGTTTTATTTTGGGGCGTCTTGAAAGACGTAAATATACATGTTATAACCTCTAAATTTGTGTTTTTGAAGATGCTCGTATATGTCAGGTTCAGGACACTTAAAATTACATGATATTTTCTAGGTGTGTAGGTTCAAAGGCATGAACAAAATGATCTAGTACTCCACATCAATTTGATCAACATGGAAGAACGATAAGAACGACGTCACATGTTTACATCCAAAATTGATGTTTATCCTGTCTTGTGATATTGTATAGAGGCTTGCAGCAAAAACATAACCTAAACGAATTCTCATACGACTTGTAAACATTGCCCTCAATTTTATTTTGAGGGCAAAGACAGTTATATGGACCGATGCCGAAGGAATGAAAGAGGTGGAGATAATCGTGTCGTCACTGTGCTCTTTAACCCTTACTCCCCCCTTTGCATATCTCCACTTGCACTATTGTTGCCATTGCACTGTTTCCTGTTTTATGGATAAACTTTCAAAAACGGATGATGACCGAAAAATGGCACCCGTCAATCAGCACGTGGTCTATCTGAGAGCAAGTGTTACCACTCAGGTATCGCCCAGATGTATTTTTGGTCATTTTTAGTGGTAAAGTAAATAAAACATTGCCTAAACTGCAGCAAATGCCACAAGTAGCAGACCATTATCGTTACTTATAAGTGTTGGATTTCTCGGCTATAGTCACCAAACTCCTTTATTTATTTATTTATTTATTTATTTCCTTGGAACGACAACGGTTTTAATTCGTCCCTACGTTTCGGTAATATTTATTACCATCTTCAGGCGAAAAATCATTTGGTTCGTTCTGTATTTGCTAAGCGGAATGTCTGTTTGAGCCGGTTTCATCGACGGCCGGTCGACAACAGACCAGATATTCACCATACGGCAAATCCTCCAGAAATGACGTGAATACCAACGTACCACCTGTTCATAGACTTCAAGGAGGCACACGACAGTATCGACCGCACAGAGCTATGGAAAATCATGGACATGAACAGCTTTCCCGGGAAACTTACCAGACTTATAAGAGCAATGGACGGTGTGCAGAACAGCGCAAGGATTAGGGTGAACTATCCAGCTCATTCGATTCTCGACGGGGACTACACTCAGCGAAAAAACTAGCGAAATTCATCGAAATACCTTATGAAAATTTGCTATAACTAATTCTTATGGATGACATAAGAATACCTTATGAAAATTGATCGTGCTTGCTATGACAAATTTCATAAGATCGACTTATAAGAAGAACAAAAAAATCTTAAATTGATGCAATCTGGATTCGATCCATGAACGTCGGGATCACCGAGCCGGTGTTTTATCCACACGGCTACCGACGCTTGAGAATTTCTTGTTGGTAAACATGAATAAAAGCCAAGCTGTGTGACGATTTTACGTCATACAGTGACCTTATGAAATTCATCCGAATCATTATGAATTATTTGACCCTCCAATACCCAAATTTTTGATTTTGATCTAAATATCATTTTTCGTCATTTAAAATCGATTTAAACATGTTTTGGAAGATGATTCTTATTAATTCTCGATTTCGTGAATATCAGTTTTTGATTTTTTTAATTTTTATTTTTCAACATCCCCACACTTTTATATTTTTTCCTGGAAGTCAATTTAGGGAACGGATTTTTTGAGATAAAAACATTTTGAGATTTTATGATTATTGTTGAAATATTATTATTTTAAATTTATTTCACAGAAAATTTTATTTTTTGTGTAATTCTAAGGAAAATAATTTTAGAGTGTATTCGATTCCCTTAAACTATTAAACAAGGATAGAATGATTTGGAGAAAATTTAAAATATGTTAAATGTAGCGATTCAAAACAAAATAAACAATAACTTCTAAAAGGTGACTAAAACATCAATTGTTCAATGAATTGAAAAAATGTAAATACGCTTTAAAATACACCAAAAACCATTTTGGGATATACAGAACAGTCCTAAATATCAGCCAAAAATATAAAACATTGATTTTCCACGAAACAAAAATTACAAAAATGCTCAAATTATACCCCATCTAAAGGCGGGATTGGGTATTAGAGGGTTAAAGGCCGTTTCATAAGTTGGACCTTATGGAAATCTTAAGGTTATTTGGCTGACTGTACGACAAGGTGATGGAGTTTCCTGCCTACTGTTCAACATCGCCATGGAAGGTGTTATGCGACGAGCCGGGCTCATCAGTCGGGGTACGATCTTCACGAAATCCGGCCAATTTGTCTGTTTTGCGGAAGACATGGATATTATTGCTAGATCATTAGGAACGGTGGCAGAACTGTACCCCCTCCTAAACGTGAAGCAGCAAAGTTTGGACTGGTGGTGAATGCAGCTTTGTCTTAGCTGGTGTGGTATGTCTATGCTGGTAGGTGGGACTGAGCGAGACAGGACAAGCCTTGACAGCAATGTTACGATAGACGGGGATACTTTCGAAGTGGTAGAAGAATTCGTCCTAACGGCTGACAATAACGTGAGCCGTGAAATACGAAGGCGCATCATCAGTGGAAGTCGTGCCTACTACGGACTCCAGAAGAAATTGCGGTCATAAAAGATTCACACTCGCACCAAATGTACCATGTACAAGACGCTAATAAGACCGGTGGTACACTACGGACACGAGACGTGGACCATGCTCGAGGAGGACCTGCATGCACTCGGAGTTTTCAAGCGACGCGTGCTAAGAACGATCTTCGGCGGCGTGCAGGAGAACGGTGTGGTGTATGGCTGCGAATGATGAACCACGAGCTCGCTGCACTCTACGGTGAACCCTACATCCTGAAAGTGACTAGTGCTGGACGGATACGGTGGGCAGCGCATGTTGCAAGTATGCCGGACAACAACCCTGTAAAGTTGGTGTTTGCTAACCATCTGGTTGGTGCAAGAAGGCGTGGAGCGCAGAACACGATGGGCGGACCAGGTGGAGCGTGATCTGGCGAGCGTTGGGCGTGACCGACGTTAAAGAGCTGCAGCTACAAATCGAGTATTATGGCGGCAAATTGTTGATTCAATGTTATCATGAATTTGATATTGAACTAAATAAATGAAAATGAAATAAAAGCTTTCATTGTGCATGGCCATTTTGCATCGTGTAGCTGACCCGAAGTTTACTCTTAACTCTCTTAAGATTACTCTTAACTCTCTGTGCTTTTGACTTGAGACCTTTCAACGTTGCGATTATATGAGCCCTATGCAATCATTTTTCCATCAAATAAATCTGAGACAAACCTATAAATGATCAGAAACTCTTGCATTGAACAAAATACAATAAATTAAACTAGCCCCTCCTAACGGTAACTGGTCGCGATTAAAATTAATGCGTAAAAATGTTGATTTTTTACCAATTCTATTTTATGCGCAATTATGGTTCACAATCGAGCTCTTCGTCCGCATGTGATGCACATGAGCTCAAATTCATAATTGATGAAAAATATTGTGATATATTTTTTTATGCCACGGTAAACTTCACCGTTGGAATGTGCAAATGTATTCTTGATGTAGCGTTGAAAAATTCCTTTATTAATCAAATGCCATTGCGCTGCAACGCATTTCAAAACAACAATATGACCCAGTTCCTGGTGATGAATGAAATTCAATGCGGTTGGCTTTAATCTCGTGCGGGACTTGACGCAGTGCCAGAGTAATTTATCTTCATGTTTCAAAAGCTAGCTTGAATAAATTCGGTCTAGTGGGTACCTGCCTGTTTGAGACATTGTTGTCACACCTCTCAGTCTCCGGCAAAGTTCAGCTTTCAAACCCTTTTCAGGTGTCACTTGATCTGCCTCTCACGATACCTACACAAGTGAGCCGCAGAAATATTAAACTTTTCCAAAACTGTTTACCCCTTCAGTAGCAGATTTCCACTCTAACACTTTCGGTCGAAGGAGTTTTCCACAGAGAAACACACCAGTGAATAGCTTTTCTCATCATCACATCACTCGTATAAGGACGTCATTCACTTTGTGCTACCACTGTTCCGCATCCATGGTAAATAGTTTCGAATCCCTCGGGATAGAGCGAGAGAGAGAGAGAGAGAGGGAATGGAACCAGGAAGCAACCATTAGGTTGCCTGGTACGGGACGGGGGTGCATTCATAAAATGTGTTACTAATCACAGCCTTGAACGTTCCGACAATAATTCGTAACCTAAGAAACATGTACAAGTCGAATAGCCTTGACAAGTTTTTTTTTATCTGTATTAACGAGATTTTTAGCCCTAGGCTAGTTCATCTCGGGACCCACGCTTTACTTCCCTTCCGAAGGAAGAACTCACATTTTTGGGAGTTTGTCGGGAGTGGGATTCGATCCCAGGTCCTCGGCGTGATAGTCAAGTGTTCTAATCATCACACCAGGTCCGTTCCACCCGACAAGGTTCTTAAAACCATCGTAAAACAGGAAGGAAATAATTATGGTTTCATTATGGTTCTTAGAGCAATTCAAAGTCTAATAGGGCTTCAAATTGTTGCTTGGGAATGGAAGCTTCATTTACACAAGCTATTTTGCTTCCTGGGTACTCTTTCTTCTCTTTCGGTTTGATTTTCTTCAACTCAGTTGTTTTTAATATATTTTCAGAAACTGATTATCAGAAATTGATTTGATTTTCGTTCCCACATTCAGGATGAAACAATCCACAAAAGTGAATCAATTGATTTAAATCTTGAGGAAAGATGGTACTTGTAAACGAGTAGCAATTTGATTGATTTGCCTTTATTAACCCTTATGTGGCCGACAGGGTACCCGGGTACCCAGCGCCCATTTAAAAGGCACGGTGTAGAAAAAAGCAAAAAGTTTGTCGGCCACATAACGGTTAAAGATACTTTCAGCCCTTGGCTGGTTCGTCTCTTCCCTCACGAGTAGCAAGTTTATCCTGCTCAGGTCCGTTCAATCCAAAATTGTGTCGGAATCTATGGAAGCCCGCCGCCTATCGTATAAATACATTTAGCTACACATTCGTCAGGGGAGAGGGTAAAGAAAGATTACAAAGTAGTTATTATGTTATAAGCAGTGAAATGCGTCAAGCAACGTCAGCGGCAGCCGCACTGTGCCAAAGCAGTCAACTAACTTTTTTGGGACGGGTATAGCTTTCGCTGCGCTCCGCTGGAAGCAGCGGGTTTTGGGTATACATACGAAGGTATACATCAGCGAAAACCACTGCGAGTTTGGCGAGATGGAGCTGTTAGAATTTTTAAGGGAACGGTGATGGTGATGTGGGGCCAGATAGTACCAAAGGGTGAAAAATCCGTGTTGGGTTTCCCGCATGGCTGTGATGAGTGTGCAGGTGAATAAGTGCTTGAAGAGATGATTCATCATTTTAGAGAAAAAGGTGGTACATTCTTGAGTTAGTTCAGCTTTGCTTTATGCAAATGCTAGGATGTTTAGCAGTGCCAAACCAAACAACCAATCAGCAAACGGCAAAGTTACCACCGATAAAGTAGATAGTTTTTAGGATCATTATTACTTTAAATATATCTTAAAAACATTTGTTCTGTTCATGTTCAAGGAGGGGACTATTGCAGTTTCTCGGAAATGCAAACATTGATTCGGAAATGGTCAATATCGTTCCTATTTCTTATACTAAACGTTTGAACTCTCCATATCAATACATATAACTTTCTTTTACCACATAAACTGTCTTTCAGAGATGCCACAGCAACCTCATCGATTCATTTCTCACGTATACGGAACGATGTGGTTAAGTTCACAGAAAGCGGTCAGGAAACATTTCGGTAGGTAATATGTCGCCGCCATGAGCCACTACTGGTTTACCGAATCCGAATGGCAGGCACATTTGGCTGATTGCGTAACATGTTTGTGATATGTGCGCGGAGATAACGTTATTCTCTCTGTCATCAGCACTACCGGCTAAAGTTATAGGGAGGGATAAAAATGGGAAAATTGGGGAGGAAAGTCACGACTCAACTACTGACCAGTTAAGGCTGAATGGCACAGTGGGAAGAAACTGCAGTAATAGCAGTTGAGTAGAGCTACTACTTATAGCAAAAAAAAAAAATGATCGTAGTAATACAAAAAAATGTGTCATCGCATCTCCTTTTGTGAGATAATCTATTTGACATTAATATGAATAGCTAAAGCAGAAACGCTCGGGTATTAACCCCGACAACTCATTTTCAGAATGCTGGCATTTCGTAAAATTTTCATTCGATTTTTTTTATGTCGGCCTCTATTAATCATACTTTCCCGTTCAAAAGTTTGGGGTCACCCCCTCAAAAACATGTCATTTTTTAGGCCCATATCTCCGCCAATTTGCGTCCGATTTCAAAACCCTAGGTTTCATTCAAAAGATAATAAGTCAAAGAAACTTTGAACATGATTTAAAGGAAACTTTTTCAAAAAATTTTGTATGTAAACTTAACCCAAAGTTGCCAAATTTTCTAAAAAATGAATATAAACTTACGGCAGTGTCGCTGGAAGTTGGGTCGACCAAATTTTAAGATGAGAGCGGTAATATGACCCATTTTCTAGGAGCTTTCAACTGCTTTTTACAGAACTTAGCTAAAATATCTAGAAAAAAATTTATTAAGTTAATTAATCTTTGATGTCATCGACCAAAAGTTTGGGGTCACCCCTCAATATGATGTATCGGCCAAAAGTTTGGGGTCACTTTCGTAAAACATGGAAAAGTGAGTTGGTGATATCTTCGTCATCTATAGGTTAATTTTAATTATTTTTGGCTCATTTCAAAAATAATTAACTAAATTTACGTTTGATGTCTTCAACTTAACGTATTTAACGATTTTAGTATATAAAAATGTTACTAACTTTAGCACATTTTACCACGCATCAAAAAGTGACCCCAAACTGTTTGAGCCATCGATTTTCAGCGAAATTTTTGTTTCGAACAGTGAAATGCGACTGCGATAACCAGATTTGGATAAGATGACACATCCGAATCCCCATGACAGGTTATGCGGGCCTCATTGGGAACACTTTTGGTTTTCAACCTAAATATGCCGTGCAACATATCAATCTTCATGATTTCGAATGACTGAATCAGAAACGATAAGCTGAAGTCTGTATCAACTAATATGGCCCTCCAGGAACATCAAGCACAGGTTCCACGGAGGTGTCACCGGGGACATTTTTGGTTTGCAATGGGCAGAAAAAAATTGACTGAATTAAGTATCAACTGATATGGCCGCTCCGGAACACCTGGAACAGGTTCCGCGGGGGCCTCTCAAACACAATAGCACGAGTAATAATCACTTTTAGTCATTTGGCAAAACAGACAACTCTCCCATCCCCTGACCCAGGTATAATCCAGAATATCACCGGAATGGTTCCGGATATTTCATGGCCAATGGGTGTAATAAACTTGCCCCAATTTATGATTGGTTGAGGGCAACTTTAAGAAATCGGATGAAAATTGAGTTGAAGTTGAGTTGGATGAAAATGAGTTGTCGGTGGTCGGGTACGAGAAGGTTAGGCAAGATGGTAAGGGTGACCACCGGGGTTGGTTACCGTGACGGCATGGCAATGGCTGGGTAATTCGCGCAATACTGATCCCATTGAGATCACTAGCCTCTGTCCAGTAACTTCTATCCCTACCACCCAGTGGTTATCAAAAATATCGGCTCAGGCGGCACGTTCTTCTTCCAGTGGAAGATTTGTGCCTAGCCACTTCATCATTTACCCAAAGAAGCCTTATAATCTGTTCAATATAATTCGCGAGGTTCTAACTATCTCGAACGACTTTTACAGAAAGAATAATAACAATGGAGTATAAAATAAATGCACAAGCTTCATGCAGCAATCGAAATGCATTTGTTCTTTCTCTTTATTTGAGTGTCAAAATAAGTGAAAGTAAAAAGGAATCACCGACCGCTGTATGATTCCCACTCATTCAATTTTAGGGTGTATTCAATTGATCATTAGAGTTGTTTTGCTTGAAAAAGATACAATTTTGTAATACAAAAGGTCTCAATGGTACTGATAGCAATTTTTTGAGCAAAAGTAGGTCCAATATTGGTTCCATATAGGTTCTGTTAAGAGTAATGTGTGTTATATTTTAATAAAAATAATAATCATTTCAATTGGTTGTGTTAATCACCGTTAACTGATATTTATCATTTTTATTGATATTTTTCGGTGAGCCAAAGAAAACACGCTTTTTATCTGTGTGACGTTTCGGCCTACTCTTTTCTTTCAGCCATCCTCAGACACTAAAATTTATTTGAAAAAGATACACAATTTTAACAATTAACATATAACATTAAGCACAATTAACTTTTTTCCCATCACAACTCACATTCAGATCACCGCAGCAACTTTCACCTCCTATTCTGCTGGGCGATCACGTACCACTATCTGGTGGGGTACGTCGTGGTTGTGATATTCGTCGTTGGTTTTCGTTTTCTCGTCGTCGTCGCTCATCGTTCGTCATCTGTCTCAGCTTAACCACTAACGCATTGTAGTTTGCGTTGAACGTTCCACATTCACGTTGGAGGTTGACTGTGTTGTTTTCGCCTGCCAGCTTGATGTGGAATGTCTCCGCTGCAATCCTGCTTTCCTGGTCAGCAATTCGTTCTACTATTTTAGTTTCGTCAAAGTTGAAAATGTGTCCGTCACATAGTGTGTGTTGCGTTAATCCTGTTCTGTTGTCGTTTCTTCTGACGTCATTCTTGTGCTCGTTTATTCGTGTGTCCAGTTTTCTGCCTGTTTGTCCGATATACACCTTACCGTCATTGGTTCCACACGGTACGGAGTACACCACATTTTTCTGCGACCCTGGTGGAATGGGGTCTTTTAATTTGGTGAAAATCTCGTCCTTTATTTTGTTTTTTGCCTTAACTGCCAAAGTTAACCCATTATTCTTGAGAATTTTATTAAGTTTCTCACTTAAGTGTGGGATGTAAGGTGTGGAAACATACTTTGTTTCATCCACCTCTCTCCCATCTTCCAGACTATTGTAATGCTTATGCACTCTTTGCTTTAGGACATTTACAATGAACCATTCCGGATAATTATTGCATTTTAATATCCTTTTAACCATGTCTATTGCTTGTGGGCGGTTTTCCGCATCCGTGAGTTTGATCGCTCTATCCGCCAGAGCGATCGCTGTGTTGCGTTTGTGCGTGAAAGGACTCTCGGAGTTGTAATCCAAATAACGCCCGTTTTCTTGTTTTGGCAGCCAAGTTTTCTCCACACGTCCGTTGTTTTGGAACAGCATCATGTCCAAAAACTTAAGACGTCCATCCTCCTCATATTCCACCGTGAACTGTAATCTGTCATGGAAACCGTTGAACACCTCGAGAATTTTGTCCACGTGCTCCTTACGTGCGATACAGAAACAGTCGTCAACATACCGTCTGTACACCACCATACTGATTCGATGTCCCTCCAACTTACGTATGCTTTCCTGCTCTAACCTCTCCATTACGATGTTGGCTATCACCGGTGACAACGGTGATCCCATCGGCACTCCGAAAGTTTGTGAGTAGCTCACACCCCGATAGACGAAGAAAGTCGAATTCAAAGTTAATTCAACCGCCGCTAGGAAACCACGCTTGTCTATCCTTGTGTATTTCGCTACCTCGTCCCACCTTGCCTCTATACACTCCAAGGCGTACGCAACAGGAACATTCGTGTACAGCGACTTAACGTCCAGTGAAAACAGGACGTGTTCCTCTGGAACCTGCATGCCTGTTACCTCTTCCGCAAATTCAAAACTGTTAATAACATGGTATTCAGTTTTCCCCACGATGTTCCCTAGGATGTTCGACAAGAATTGAGCCATATTATAGGTTGCTGACCCAACCGTCGAAACCACCGGCCTTAGTGGTCTTCCTTCTTTGTGCACCTTCGGAAGTCCGTAGATCCTGGGTGGGTTACTACTCGACATTTTGATTTTCCTGTGTTCGCTCTTACCGATGTACTTCCTTTCCAACCATCCGTCTGCCACTGTGTTGATGTTCTTCAGGACTTTGTTCGACGGATCCCTACGTAGTTTTTCGTAGGTGTTCTCATCATTCAGCATTTCCATCATTTTTGTGTGGTACTCCTCTAAGTGTACTGGAAAGGCTATATGTTCACTCCAAAAATGACTTTTTGATAGAAGGCCCGGAGGGTCAAATCACATATACCAATCGACTCAGCTCGACGAATTGAGGTGATGTCTGTGTGTGTGTATGTGTGTGTGTGTATGTGTGTGCGTGTGTGTGTGTGTCTGTATGTGTGTGTACAAAAAAACTCACATCACTTTTTGGCAGTAAACCTCATCCGATTTCAATGACCGACGGTTCATTCGACGCGGAATCTGGTCCAATTGTTTCCTATTGAAAATGGTTCGGATCGGTTCGGTCGTTCCGGAGATATGGCCATTTAGGTGTTCCGGAACGGTACCCCAGGAAGGGACCAGATATGAAAATGCATCAAACCTATGCATGTGACACATCAAACCACGGCATTTTCGATAACCTGATGAGCGGTAAGCAGAAAAATAGTCTCAGACCATATCTGAACCGGTAGTGTTCCGGAACCGGTTCCGGGTGTCCCGCCGGAAGTGGCAAATATCAAAGTGAACCAAACCCATGCATGTGACACATCAAACCACGGCATTTTTGATAACCTGATGAGCGGTAAGCAGGAAAATAGTCTCAGACCATATCTGAACCGGTAGTGTTCCCGAACCGGTTCTGGGCGTCCCGCTGGAAGTGGCCAAATATACAAATGTACCAAACCCATGCAAGCGACACATCAAACTACGGCATTTTAGATGACCTGATGGACAATGAGCAGAAAAATCCTCTCAGACCATATCTGAACCGGTAGTGCTCCGGAACCGGTTCTAGACGTTCCACTGGAAGTGGTCAAAAATACAATTGAACCAAACCCATGCATGCGGCACATCAAACCACGGCATTTTCGATGACCTGATGGATAATGAGCAGGAAAATCATCTCAGACCATATTTGAACCGGTAGTGTTCCGGAACCGGTTCCAGTCGTCCCGCTGGAAGTGGCCAAATATACAAGTGAACCAAACCCATGCATGCAACACATCAAACCACGGCATTTTCGATAACCTGATGAGCGGTAAGCAGGAAAATAGTCTCAGATCATATCTGATCCGGTAGTGTTCCGAAACCGGTTCTAGGCGTCCCGCTGGAAGTGGCCAAATATACAATTGAACCAAACCCATACATGCGGCACATCAAACCACGGCATTTTTAATGACCTGATGGGTAATGAGCAGGAAAATCATCTCAGACCATATCTGAACCGGTAGTGTTCCGAAACCGGTTCTAGGCGGCTCGCTGGAAGTGGTCAAATATACAATTGAACCAAACCCATACATGCGACACATCAAACCACGGCATTTTCGATGACTTGATGGAAAATGAGCAGGAAAACCATCGCAGACCATATCTGAACCAGTAGTGTTCCGGAACCCGTTCCGGGGTTCCCGCCGAAGTGGTCAAATCTGAAAGAGAAACAAACCCGTACATGCGTCACATCAAATAGCGGCTTTTTAGATTACCTAATTAACGGCCAGCAAGTGTTTCGGAATCGGTTTTGAGTGGCTGGAAGAGGCCAAATGTAAAAGTAAACCAAATCCAGGCATGTGACACATCAAATCGTGGCTTTTGCGATAACCTGATAAACAGTTAGCTAGAAAATAGCCTTACGTCACACTAAAGACAACTGGTAGTGTTCCGGAATTGGTTCCGAGAGTCCCGTCGAAATTGTCAAACCCTGCATGTGACACCTTCAATTTGCAGCGTTTTTGGTTAACCGATGAGCAGTTAACAAGACAATAATGTTAGACCATATTTGGTTCAGCCGGTGGTTACCCGGAATCAGATCCGGGTAGTAAAATGTAAAATTTAACCAAACCCATGCATGCGGTACATCAAATCACGACCAGTCTTGTAAACATTCGACACTTTTTACTACCTTCATTTTGTTGCCGCAGTCGGGTGTCAGTCGGCTTTGTTACATTCGTGCGCTATCGTTACCTCTTACCTACACACAACACGAGCAGTAGAACAAAGATCAATAAACATAAGAAAGGGTCAAATCAATGTCATCTGACACGATGACATGTGTCTAATTCTAGCTTTACGCATAGATTTTCAGCCAATTCCGATTATGAATGTTAATATTAGTTTATTTTTGCATGTTTCATTGAATACGACACACAGATGGGCAACATAGCTCTTATTATAGAAGAAGACAGGAATAACAAAAGCCGAACCGTCTCCCGAAGCCGCTATCGTGGTGAAGTGCATTCGTTTGACATTTTTGTTTCGAACAGTAGTTTGATTGCTTGTGTTGCGAATGTCGGAGACAAAGGAGGCCGAATATCGACGAAAAGGTTCAAATGACTGTGATCTCTAACAAGACTGAACGACTTATCGACAACCTGATGGAAAAATAGGGTCAGACCACATTAGATTCCCGGTTGTGTTGCGGGTTCAGCTGTGGCTTCCAAAGTGGTTAGAAGTAAAAGTGAAGCAAACCCATTCATGCGATGTATCAAATCGCGGTGATTAGGTAAAGGTGAATAAATAGCAATAAAATATTCTCAGACCATAATTGGGACAACCGGTAGTGTCATGGTCCATGACTCATGGAATCAGATCCGGCTATCCCACCGGAAATTACCAAATATAAAAATGAACCAAACTCATATATACGACACATCAGATCGCAGATTTTCTGATAATCTAATGAACGGTCAGCAAGGAAATAGCCTTAGATCACATTAGAGACTAGCTGTTGTGTAGCAGAACCAACGTTCATGTGAAATATTGAATCGTGGCTTTGTTTAATGGCCTGATAAACATTAGGTATGAACAACAGTGACGAATAGGTCTAAGTTCTCATATATGAGAACAAAATATAGACAAAACTAAAGCTATCGTACCATTTCAGATTCCTAAGGTGTAAATTTATAGCAGGATGGGTCGACGTTGAATGGAAAAATAAGAATTTGATCGCGTCAACAGAAGATGGTGGCTGTTTTAAGGAATTTTGAGCTCTAAAAAACTATGTAAAATAAGTGTATTTGGTATGGGAAATATGTTCGGAGTCCACCAGAGTGTCCAAGATAGCGGCCCAAAGTCCAAGATAATGGCCCAGTATTAAGGTGGCCCACACTTATATGAAAAACGAAAATTTCGAAAAATGTCAAGTCTTACCTCCTCAATCAGTTGTTTTGGACTGCCAGAAGCTACGTTCAAAATTTGAACAAAATCGGTTGAGCCTAAGGGGGCGCTCAAAACGCTTGAAGTTTGTATGGGAAAACTTAGCCAAATGTATGCAGAAATTTTAAGTTTTCGAATTTTGTCGCTAGGTGGCGCTGTAAGCGTTCAATAATCAAACCCTTTGGTATTATTGTAGGTGACTATATGCCAAACAACTTTGTCGAAGACCGCAAGGTGATCCAACGTCTGTGAAAAAAAGTTATACCCTAGGAAAAGTGAGGATAAACTTAATTTTTATTTTTCCAATACATGTAAAGGAATAGTATCAATAATAAAATCTCAATACTTTGCCTCACTTTGCCTAGGGTATAACTTTTTTCACAGCCGTCGGATCACTTTGCGGTCTTCGACAAACTTGATTGGCATATAGTCACCTACAATAATACCAAAGGGTTTGATTATTGAACGCTTACAGCGCCACCTAGCGGCAAAATCCGAAAACTTAAAATTTCTGCATACATTTGGCCAAGTTTTCCCATACAAACTTCAAGCGTTTTGAGCGCCCCCTTAGGCTCAACCGATTTTGCTCAAATTTTGAACGTAGCTTCTGAGAGTCCAAAACAACTGATTTAGGAGGTAAGACTTGGTATTTTTCGAAATTTTTGTTTTTCATATAAGCGTGGGCCACCCTACCCAGTATTCAAGTTAGTGCCTATTTTATAGGATTTTTAATTCTTGCATTATGGGCATATTTTGTATGAAAATATGTCCAGAATTCAAAATTTGTAATCAGAAAACCCAAGCTTTGCGCTGTTTCACAAGGTCTGCAATATGACTATAGTTTGAATAGGGAAGAATGCCGGTCTTCGTCCAAAACTGGTAACCAGAAAATCATAAACGACATGCCAAAATTCAATACGGCGACTTTTTTATGTAATTTTAGGTGCAGAGTCAAAAAATGAATACCAGAACATCCAAGATGGTGTCTTAATGTTCAAGATGGCGGTTAGTTTAGTTGGGGTAGACATCCGGAGTCATAAAATGATGACCGGAAAATCTAAAATGACGTTTCAAAATTTTGCGGCTTCATGACACTTGTTTGGTTTGAGTTTTGGATCGTTGTCTTATATTTTCTGAATATTGGATGTTATGCTAATATAAAATGTATCCATATTGAGTAGATTTAGCAAGCAGTTTTCATTTTGTATTTATGTCAATGTCATCAACATGTCGCTCGAGTTTTGATGAAAGGATATTTTAACCTTTTGGAGCCGATTGTTTTCGCCGCTGTCGACGCAACCTCGCTGGTGTCGAACACATTTGTTATGCTCGGTTTCATCGCCGGGGTCATATATGACCCCTCCGGCTCCAAAGGGTTAAAGCACGAGAAAGGCACCATCACCGCTAGGTGGATTAATTAGGGTTTTTTTTATTCTGAATAGTTTCTATCGAATTTTCGTCAATCGATAAAACGACAGACTGTTTCCCGTTTTCTGGAGGAAATATGCGAAATACTTTCCAATATTTGGTGCTCAAATTAGGATTTAACTTCAAAATTATGTTCAAAATGATTGAATGGGCATTTTCGTTCAGTCTGGGCACGAGTGGTAAAGATACAATTGCCCTTCGCAAAGTTGGAAGCTTTGAATAGGGCAAAATTTCAAAGAATGGTTCAGCTTTTTTTAGCTTTAATTGCACTTAAAGATGACCTAAGCCATCTTACACTAAAGTCAACCGTAGCGCAGCGGCGAACCAACCAATATCCTGAACAAAACCAGAACCTGAAAATATCGGCTGGCTTCCGTCCTGGGGGATTTGCTGGGGCAATTCTAGGGACACACAGTTTAAAATTGTTACATCGAGTTCGCTGTATCAAAACGACCTCCATCGCTTTCAACATAATTCTCCATCGGATTGTAAAATTACAGGTTATCTGCAGTATGGCGCTTGCTAACATCTTTGCATGAAATAAATTGTTTTATGTAAAATCGAGTGAAATGCAATGGAAATTCAAACGTTCTAATATTTACGTCACGTGTAGTTTTAAGAATTTCATTCTGTGCAGTTTTACAAAGAATTGTTCATCAACATCGCCGCCTGGGCGCCTTATCATCAGCTTCAGCGAATCTACGGCGTTGAGCTTTGGCCTCTTCACTTCATTTGATGCTGGAGAAATGGCGGTTCTTTTGATGTTTTTTTTCCTCTAAAGATGCAGGATGATTTTATGCGTTTGTCTTCTTGAGACGAGAGCAGCGGATCAGCAGAATCTCAAATCGACCACATTCTGATTGACGGACGGAACTTCTCCGACATTATCGACGTCAGGACCTATCGCGTGGCGCAATTATCGAATCCGACCATTATCTGATGTTGGTCAAACTGCGCCCGAAACTTTCCGTCAACAATAATGTACGGTATTGACGAATCTCGAGGCAGAGTTGCCAGACGAGGTCCACCGCGATGTGGCCCCTCTAGAAGTCTGATGGAAAACAGTTTAAGTAGCCATCAACGACGCAATGGAGAGCACCATCGGGTACGTGGAAAGAAGTCGACGAAACAAATGATTCGACGAGGAGTGCAGGGCGATTTTGGACGAAAAGAGCGCAGCACGAGCGGAAATGCTTCAGCAAGGAACCCGGCAGAACGTGAAACGTTACAAACAGAAGCGGAAACAGCAGACCCGCATCTTTCGAGGGAATAAGCGCCGCCTGAGAGAAGCAGAGTGCGAGGAAATGGAACTGCTATGCCGCTACCACGAAACACGGAAGTTCTACAATAAGCTCAACGCATCTCGAAGTGGCTTCATGTCGCGAGTCGAAATATGTACGAATGAGGACAGAGGCGTCTTGACGGGCGGACGTGAGGTGATCGAAAGATGAAAGCAGCACTTCGCCAAGCACCTGAATGGCATGGATTACGTATGTTCCGGAGACCACGACAGCAGAGGACGGAAATGAGCCATTTCCCACGCTGAGGAAAGATAAGGATGCCATTCATCAGCTCATACAAGCTGCTCAACAAAGCAGCTGGCAAAAATGATATCACAGTTGAATTCATCAACTTGGGCCCAGAAAAGTTGGCCACCTGTCTGCATCGGTTGATAGTCAGAATCTGGGAAACCGAACTGCTATCGGTTGACTGGAAGGAAGGGGTAATCTGCCCCATTCACAAGAAAGGTGACCATTTGGAATGTGAGAACTTCAGAGCGATCACTACTTTGAATGCTGCCTTCAAAGTGTTATCCCAGACCATCTTCCGTCGTCTGTCACCTAAAACAAATGAGTTTATGGGAAGTTATAAAGCCGGCTTTATCGACGGCTGGTCGACAACGGACCAGGACTTCACCGTACGGCAAATCCTCAAAAAATGCCGTGAATATCAGGTCCCAACGCATCACTTGTTCATCGATTTCAAAGCGGCATATGACAGTATCGATAAAGCCGAATAAAGCAATGGTGGACGGTGTTCAAAACTGCTTATGGGTTTCGGGTGAACTATCCAGTTCATTCGAATCTCGCCGGGAACTGCGACAAGTTGATGGACTCTCATGCCTACTTCTTTTTTTCCTTCTAAACCATAGGGGGGAAAATCTGCTCAACAGACACCCTAACAGGAAGGTTAGGGTAGTGTGGGGTTAAGGCCGTCTTCTACAACACTAGTAGAAGCCAGGACTACTCTCTCCTCGACCCACTAAAACACATTCCTATGATCGCCAAACCCTACGTCTCTCCGGAACCACTAAGAAGGTATTGCTTCAGAGAGGGGCTAGTGCACATCGCACCCTCAAGGTTAGCTGCGTAGCCTAACAGCAACGAACCTACCCTCGGTATCAACCTATGGGTTCACCTTCCTTTGGTGGAACTGTCCCACGCGCGCTGCCATTTTACTATAGAGGCCATCCTGGCAGTCCTGCGTATGCCTCTTGTGCCGCGCATTTCGAAGCACTCCATGTCCTCACTGATAAGAATGCTGATAGGCACCATACCAGTAATGACGCAGAGAGCGTCGTGTGACACGGTACGGTACGCGCTCGTAACCCTCAGGCACATAAGCCTGTATGTAAGTACACGCAGAAAAATCCGTTCCGATATACGTGCACTACCAATCACGGCAACGGGAACAAACGGGAACTATGCATAGCAACGATAACAACAATAAGAAATGCACACCGTGAACTAGATTTCACGTTTTCTAGAACGCCCATATTGACAGCTGGAACTAGTTCCAGTTCACGGTGTATATTTGCTTGTTCTCATATTTGCGTTTGATTGTTCACGTTTATCAGAACGGTTTTCTGAGCGTGTACAATCCAGCTTCCGTTGGTAGCATTCAGTACTTAGCGCGGTGCCCCACGCCGGGCCGCCATACCTAAGTATGGACGTAGCAACACTAGCCAGAAGCTTGCGCTTACTGGCGTACACCGCAGAGCTATTGGACATCATCCGGGACAGTGTCGGAATAGCTGTGGAGGCTCTCTGTACAGGCATAATCGACGTGGCTACCGAAGGTAAGCTTATCGTCGATCATCATGCCCAAGTGTTTGACGGAGTGCTTTGACAGGATAGTGCACTCACCTACAGTGATCTCCGTCTGCTGCTCCGACTTCCGGTTGTTAACAACCGTCACCACTGTCTTGTGGTGAGCCAGCTCCAGTTTCCTGGACCGCATCCACGCCTCCACAACCTTGATCGAGTGGTCGGTAGTCAACTTCACCTCCTCGATCGTTTCACCGTAGACTTCGAGCGTAATGTCGTCGGTAAATCCGACAATCTCCACTCCCACTGGGTACTCTAACCTCAACACCTCGTCGTACATGACATTCCATAACACCGGACCCAGGATGGAACATGCGGCACTCCTGAGGTTATGTGAAAGCACTTCCGACCCACCTCCGTGTCGTAGACTAGTACACGATTCTGAAAGTAGCTTTCGAGAATCTTGTACACACGGTGCTCCATTTACCGTTATTATAAAATAAAATACACCATCGAAACCTGAAACGCCATTCTCTTTATTTATCTATCCTACACCTCTGGACAAATTTTTAAAATCATCCTTGGGCGAATTTTTTAGTTACGCCCTTTTAAAGGGCCTAACCTCTAAAAAATCAAGTTTTCTATAGAATAACACCACATTTCACAACATAATCATGAATTAAAGGCATCAATAACAGAAATTATCATGAAAAACATTGAAATTTGGTAGTTCTTAGGCCTATAGAAAGCAAACATTACATTGGTGTAACAAATCCAATTAAAAGTATATTGTATTGTGAATCCATATGTCTATAGATGTTCATATTACTCTCCGCCAAGGCGATAGTATTAACATGCTCAGCACCAACAGTTGTTGCAACATTTCAAAAGGACGTAACTGATCTTCAACACAATATCTTCTCTCATAGCAGATAGAATCTCATCTTTCCCAGGACACCAACAACCACTATCGGAACGAAATGCATTTCCTCCGCCTAGTAGTAATTGTACATTGCATCGGAGAGATAAAGGTTTGGTTTCGGCAAGCAGTTTCGCCATTTTGAAATGTTAGCACTGATATATTAAGAGCGTACACTCTCTATACAGAAAATCTGCTTTAAAAACAATAGTCAAAACTTGTCAAACATATTTGATATGAGCAACCACAAATTAGACAAAAAGAAATATGTCTGTGTGCCACATATCTTAAGTTGTAAGAATAGAAATTCAAAATATCGAAAGGCCAAAAGACAAAAAGTCGGATCTGGCAACAAATAATCAAACATAATATTCTGTGTGGAAATTCTTTCTTCTTTCATTTTTTATTTCATTTCTGGAGCAACATTTGAAAAGGGCCCAACAGGCTTTGTGCCTTTTTCTGAAATCGCTTCGAGGGCCCAACAGCAGCCCGTGCACTCAAATCTGGAGCAACATTTGAAAAGGGCATACAAGCATTGGTAAACAATGACTTCACACGTCGCTCCTGAGCCCCCCTCAGCTTATTCACAAAAACTAAGACCGTTATCAGATAGAGCAAACATCGATCTTTCGGATAACGGTGTTCATTTGCGTGGGCGGGCTGCTGTTATGCCTTACGGAGCGTTTTAGAAAAAAGACACAAGACCTCTTGGGCCCTTTTCAAATGTTGCTCCAGAAATGAACACCGTTATCCGAAAGATCGATGTTTGCTCTACCTGAAAACTGTGTTAGTTTGTGTGAATAAGTTGATGGGGGCTCAGGAGCGACGTGTGAAGTCATTGTTTACCAATGCTTGTATGCCCTTTTCAAATGTTGCTCCAGATTTGTACGATTTATCTTTTCAGCTTTAGCATTTCATATAGACGTAACTGGTTGATGATACGGCTCCTTCTTCTATGAATGTAGTTTGCATGTCACCCCTCTAACGTAAGCCATCAAAAGAGGAGCATTCTTTTTGTCTAGAAGTGCCACGCCACAGCTTTGAAAAACAGATGTTGTTTTGGAAAGCAGTTACGCGCTCTTGAAATGCTGAGGCTGAGAAGACAAACCGTAGAAAGGCAAAAAAATCGAAGACAGTATTGCGCGTTTCGCCGTAGATTACCGCACAAAAATGTTCAAAACCGCTAATAGATCGTCGCCAGTACATCATATCGTGTTCGTGTCTTCTACAATAAATGCTGAAAATAGCTAATGCAGCGCGCAGAAGATACCGAAAAGATTAAGTGTAACTACGCATATCTATTTACATTTTTGCATAACTTTGCGCGATAATTTTTCGAGGTTGAAAAAAATAAAATTAGTGGGGACAAAAGGTCTTACCTATATGTTTAAAAAAAGAAAGAATTTTCATGCAGCATTTCTTGTGTGATTATTTGAAGCATGATTCGACGTTTTGATTTTTGGCCTTTCAATGTTTTCTATAATTTTAACTTAAGCCGTTTGGCACACAGACATATTTCTTTTTGTTTAATTTGTGGTTGCCCATATTTGACTATTGTTTTTAAAGCAGATTTCCTGTATAGAGAGTGTACGCTCTTCATATATCGGTGCTAATATTTTAAAATGGCGAAACTGCTTGCCGAAACCAAACCTTTATCTCTCCGTTGCAATGTACAACCACTACTGGACGTAGGAAATGCATGTTTTTTTTCCGATAGTGGTTGTTGGTGTCCTGGGAGAGATGCGATACCATCTACGGCTATGGGAACAGATATTGTTTTAAAGATCAGTTACGTCCTTTTGAAATGTTGGTGATTATATGCATGTGAATACCATCGCTATGACTGACAGTAATATGAACGTTTACTGACATATGGAATCACAATACAATGTACTTTTAATTGAATTTGTTACACCAATGTAATGTTTGCTTTCTATAGGCCCTAAGAACTTCTATCGTATATTGACGCAATGACAAATTTTGATACAAAATGCACTCCACCGATAGTCATATGGATGCATACTACCAAATTACAATGTTTTTCATGATAATTTCTGTTATTGATGCCTTTAATTCATGATTCTGTTATGAAATGTGGTGTTATTCTGTAGAAAACTCGATTTTTTAGAGGTTAGGCCCTTTAAAAGGGCGTAACTCAAAAATTCGCCCAAGGATGATTTTAAAAATTTGTCCAGAGGTGTAGGATAGATAAATAAAGAGAATGGCGTTTCAGGTTTTGATGGTATATTTTATTTTATAATAACGGTAAATGGAGCACCGTGGTACAGGTACTCCGGTATCCCCAGACGCAAGAGCGCATCGGCCATAGCAGACCAGCTGGCGCTATTTAACGCATTCCTTACATCCAGAGTCACTACCGCGCAGAAGCGAATTCGCCTCCTCTTAGGCTCGAGTGCTTTCTCGGCGGTTTTTGTAACCGACAAGATAGCGTCTACGGTGGACCTCCCCTTCCGGAAGCCGTACTGGTTACTCGAAAGACCATTTTCGCCCTCGGTGAACCTCAACATTCTATTGAGGATGATCTTTTCGAGCACCTTCCCCGCCGTGTCAATCAAGCATATTGGTCACCGCTCTGGGAAGTTTGATGCGACGAGCCGGGCTCAACAGCCGGGGAACGATTTTCACAAAATCCGATCAATTTGTGTGCTTTGCGGACGATATGACATTATCGGTAGAACATTTGGAACTGTGGCAGAGCTGTTCACCCGCCTGAAACGCGAAGCAACAAAGGTCAGACTGTTGGCGAATGCATCCAAAGCAAAGTACATGCTGGCAGGCGGAACCGAACACGATCGGGTCCGTCTAGGTAGTAATGTGACGTGACGGGGATACCTTCGAGGTGGTGGATTTAAATCGTCTATCTCGGATCCTTACTGACAGCTGACAACAATGCTGGTCGTGAATTACAAAGGCGCATCATCATTGGAGTTCGTGTCTTCTATGGGCTGTAGAAGATACTACAGTCTAAAAAGATTCACCCACGCACCAAGTGCACCATGTACCAGATGCTAATAAGACCGGTGGTCCTCTACGGACACAAGACATGGACCATGCTCGAGGAGGACCTGTAAGCACTCGGAATTTTCGAGCGACGCGTGTTGAGGACGATTTTCGGCGGTGTGCAGGAGAACGGTGTGTGGCGGAAAAAGATGAATCACGAGCTCGCTGCACTTTGCGGTGAAACCAAAACCCAGAAGGTGGTCTAAGCCGGAAGGATACGATGGGCAGGGCATAGTGCGAGAATGTTGTACAACAACACTGCAAAATTTGTGTTGGTGACTGATACGGTTGACCCAAGAAGGCGTGGAGCGCAGATGGCCGGATCAGTTGGAGCGTGACTTGGTGAGGCTTGACCAAGGAGGGAGAGCGGCAGCCACAAGCCGAGTACAACTTCAGATTGAATACTGAATAACATATTTTTTAAATTAGTGCCATGAATGTAACCGTAGAGCATTGTTAAAAGAAATAAATGAAACAATTGATTATAACCATTGTGATTTGTTCTTCTCGCATCCCAAAAAAATCAGTTCCATATTTGAACACCCCACTGTGCACCATCAATTGTCCCTCTCCGTCGAGTAATAGCTCGGACATCCTGCAAGGCGAACGAATTGGCCACAAAGCAGGATACCCACGGGGATACATTTATGTTTTATCATTTTTTCCCCTACAGCCAGCTAACCAGCGGCCTCTCTTGACCACACGTCGTCGTCCGAGATCAGCTCAGCTTTTCATTCATGTTTTCCCGTTCAGCTTGGTTCGCATAGCCATCGCCATCAGGGGCCCAGTGGGTGGCTGGCGATTGCCTTTATGTTTGCGTTTCGTTTTTGTCTTTCGGTCCCTGGCTGGTTGCGGCTCCCTGTGCGATCCACCGCCCCCTTTCCACCATGGCACCAGCTTTTGTTGTGAATGTATCCGGATCGGGTTTTCGGTGTGTCATAGCAGCCGAAACTTTCAATGGAGTTTCAATTGATTCAGCATAAATTGCTTATCTATCTGTGCTTATACCCCTATATGGAGCTTTTTAGCAAATAATAACGTTGTCATCCTAGCTTGTTATCGTTGTTTTTGGTTGGCTCGTCGAGTCAAACGAGTTGCCTCACGCTCCCAGCCAGCGCAGCGTTGCTGGAACGTTGGATGGTGAAAGGAGTCGGGCTCTGTTTGATGTGATTGGGTGGCTGAGAGGGTTAAACTTTTGGCAACGGAGGGTGTTGTAGGCGCCGTGGTGGCACAGTTTTCCCGAGAGTTTTTAGATCAATAAAAACACTGCTAATGAATCGATCGAAAGGCATGATTTATTACAAATAGGACCTGTGAACAACACCATAATCGCTTAGTCATCAAGCAGTGTTTTAATTTATTATATCAGATGAAAAGCTCCATTGATATTCGTCTCGTTGTAGTCTGACTACATGCAGTGCAATCAAAATTGTACAAATTGATATTTGATTGGGTATATACGACATAGTTCATTTATTGAATCCTTTAAATAAGATGCGTAGGAAACCTATTTGACTGGGATAACGTATGCAGCGCATGTTGCGCATCTTAAGAACTTAGGTAGAATGCAAAAGAATGTTAGTATTTCTTTCTTAAACAATGGGCTCTGTAAAACACTTCAACGTCTACCATGTAGCTCTAGAACTTAGAATATCCATTTATATATCTACTGTACACATGTCTGCCATCAGCAAAATTTTACTGAATATCTGCGCACACTAGTATTATAGTACTTCGCACAACTGAGTCACGACACCACCCTGTTCGGCTTTTTTTTTCGTGGTGGTTGGTGGAAGTTGTGCGCAGTCATCGCATTTTAATCAGCAACACGGATCATTCATCACGATAAACTTGCAAAGCTTAGGTAATAAACAAATATTATTTTTTTTACTATTTATGAATACATACCAAACCAAAATATGTAATCCAAGTCTCACAGTTCTTCCCTTATGCGTATCTTTTGCGTGTATTATTCTTAAACTGCAGCATCTTCTACAAATGTCATACTATCTATTTACTTCGGTCAGATTCTGATGGAACAACAATTATACAACAAACAAAAATGCAGAAGTTTCAACGTCAGACCATATGATAGATCAATTCACCATGAGACAAAATTATTTTTACTGTCGCCATGAGACAGAATTTCCTACAAAAGTGAAAGTGCGGTCATCCGGACACGCTGTGTACTTTTTTTCACTGTCGCCATGAGACAGAGTTTCTTACAAAAGTAAGAGTGTGGTCATCCGGACGCACTGTGGACTGTTTTTACTGTCGCCATGAGACAGAATTTTTTACATAAGTAAAGGTGCGGTCATCCGGACGCGCTGTGAACTGTTTTTACTGTCGCCATGAGACAGAGTTTCTTACAAAAGTAAGGGTGCGGTCAAAAGTAGTAATTGTTCCGTTCACTAGGAAAAGGAAGTTCAACCTCAAAACATTGAAGATTGGAGGTGTACAAATGCGTCTTAGTGAACAAGTTAAGTACCTTGGTGTAATATTAGACGCCAAATTAAACTGGAATGCTCATATTGAGTATGTAATTGGCAAAGCTACCAGTGCTTTTTGGTGCTGCTCCAAAACGTTTGGAAGAAAGTGGGGCTTAAAACCAAAAATGATAAAATGGATTTACACATCTATTATACGTCCCAAAGTAACGTATGCTTCGCTCGTGTGGTGGCTAAAAACAAAAGAGGCCACTGCGCAGGCTAAGCTTGCAAAACTTCAACGCCTGATGTCCATCGCTGTAAAGGGAGCGATGCGAAGTAATCCGTCAAAATGCAATTCTTTATTTGCTACCATTGCATGAATTTGTGCAATTAGAAGCGGAAAAGAGTATGATCAGATTAAAACGGTTGAAGGAATTTATGCCAGGAGATTTAGTAAATCACTTAAGCATATCAAAATACTTCCAAAGTAACTCTGTAATGAATATGAATGGAGATTGGATGAAACCAGTGGTTAACTATGACATTCCTTACAACGTATGTGAAACATCGCGTTTAGAGTGGGATGCCGGAGGACCAGCTGTTCGTCAAGGTTCCATTAAATTCTTTACAGATGGATCAAAAGTTGGGACACAAACGGGGGCTGGGATCTTTGGCCCTGGAATAAACATTTCAATGCCAATGGGGAACTATCCAACGGTGTTTCAAGCGGAGATCTTTGCTATTCTAGTATGCGCAGACTCTTGCTTAAAAAGAAAGTACAGATATGCAAATATTTGTATTTTCTCTGACAGCCAAGCTGCGTTGAAAGCACTGAACGCTTATAAATGTACATCGAGACTTGTCTGGGAATGCATACTCTCACTGCGAAAACTGTCTCAAGAGAATTCAGTAAACATATATTGGGTTCCTGGACATTGTGGCATTGAGGGAAATGAAAAGGCAGACGAGCTCGCAAAACAAGGATCTAATACACAGTTCTTTGGACCAGAACCTTTCTGTGGCATATCATACTGTGCCATAAAAATGGAATTGAAACGATGGGAAGAACAAAGGGTGATTACCACCTGGATGGTAACCAAAAGATGTAATCAATCAAAAAGATTTATAACACCAAATGCAGGAATTACTAGGAAGCTCTTGGAGCTTAATAAGAGAACTTTGTGCACGTTCACTAGCCTAATAACTGGACACTGCCCGAGCAGATATCATTTGAAGAACATAGGTCGGGTTCAGAATGATATCTGTAGATTCTGTAACATTGAATTGGAAACCTCGGAACATCTGCTTTGCAGCTGTGGTGCTTTGTACAAACGTAGATCCAAATTTCTAAATTATGGTTGCTTGCAACCGAGTGAAATTTGGTCTCTCAACCCCGGGAAGGTAGTAGGTTTCATAAACTCTATTTTGCCTAACTGGGAAATGACGCGTCAGGATACTTAAGCGGATAACTTAATAAAGGGTGATCAGCTTTGTAAGATGCGAATAGTAAACAGGGGTATACCACAAAAGTTCAACTCACTGGACGCAGTGGTTCAACTCCCCCCAACAAAAAAAAAAAGGGTGCGGTCATCCGGACGCGCTGTGGACTGTTTTTACTGTCGCCATGAGACAGAGTTTCTTATAAAAGTAAGAGTGCGGTCATCCGGACGCGCTGTGGACTGTATTTACTGTCGCCATGAGACAGAATGTCTTACAAAAGTAAGGGTGTGGCCATCCGGACACGCTGTGGACTGTTGTTACTGCCGCCATGAGACAGAATATCTTACAAAAGTAAGGTGCGGTCATCCGGACGCGCTGTGGACTGTTTTTACTGTCGCCATGAGACAGTTTCTTACAAAAGTAATGGTGCAGTCATCCGGACGCGCTGTGAACTGTTTTTACTGTCGCCATGAGACAGAATTTCTTACAAAAGTAAGGTTGCGGTCATCCGGACGTGCTGTGGACTGTTTTTACTGTATCTTATTTTAAAACTGCATGTTTTGCTGATTTCACATTACTAAACATGGTCACGAAACTAAGACTACCATTAACTGTTGAATTACGAAAAAGAGCTGAAAAACCACTACGCGTCTTGTGTAAAATTAAATACATCGCGATATACTGATATGCACAATGTACATTGCAGTTACCTTTACCAAACTACAAACACTTCAACTTCATACTAACTTTCCAACTTCCCGGACATTGTTCAGAAGCAATGTAAAACAAATGCATTATCAAAAACAATCATACTCGTCAACAACTAAAGAGTAGCGCGGTACGAGTAAAATCACACGCAGCTGACTTTCGGGAACATAATGTTTCGATGTGTAGTATTTTTTTCTCGTAATATGTTTTATGGTGAAACCTTTTCCATTACTGCCCGATTGTTGATCTTATTCTAGTTCTTTGGTTCACTTCGACAGCATGAGCAGCATAGGGGCAGTAAAATAGTCGAAAATATATCCACATTTTGCTTACTGGTTTTCAGCTATTCATTCATACTTAAAAACAGCATACTATTGCAACTGCTGCACTCTGCTCACCTAAAATATCAAATGGAGACACATTTTGACACGTCTGTACATAAAACCGCTTTCATGAACTCGTACCCAAATTCGCTGGCCCTGCAGTAAATATCAAATAAAAAGGGATTCTACAAAAGTTGGTGACGTGACACTTCAACACGTCGCTCTTATAAATAGTTTATATTTTTGTCGTGTGCACTCGCACAGTCATGTTTAATTATTGTAATCTTTAGTCCTAAAAGAAATTTCTGTTATATTCATCTCGACAGGACAACAGATGATGATTAACCTGGGCTTGTTAGGGGAATATCTGTAAATAAAAAGAAAATCGGGTTAAATACTGTTCCTTTGAATTCCACTAAGAATTTGCATCCTTTGACAGATACGTATTTCGACCTCAACTGTAAGGTCGTCTTCAGTGTCTTGTACTTGACTCGACTTCAAGTACAAGATACTGAAGACGACCTTACAGTTGAGGTCGAAATACGTATATGGCAAAGGATGCAAATTCTTAGTGGAATTCAAAGGAACAGTACTTAACGCGATTTTATTTTTATTTAGGACAACATATGTTATGTAAGTCGTAAACGCTGATTCAATACCACACATATGGGTGTATCCTTTTACACAAAAAAAAAAAAATCAGGAAGCCACTGAGATTGATACCACTAGGCAAAAAAAATCCTAGATACGTAAAAGAAACCGTTTTTCAACTTTCTTCCAGGTTACGATATTATTGTTATCAAATATAAAATCAATCTTTAATCTAACAAATAGGGTATTGGGTCCCTTATTGAGCATGTGGCTCCCATTTGCATCCTACGGAAAACAAAGTATTGATGCGCTGTTTGTTTTGTTTCTTTTAATTTAATTTTTGTGAAAAGTGTGCACACAAGAAAACAAAAAAAATGAATGAATCAGTGCAGTAATCGCTTGTTTTCGAATAAGATGAATTTGAGAGCGTGAGATTACATATGGCACTCCCACCCTATTCAGTTTTTTTTTTGTTTTCAATTGTGACCACTTTGAGCATTATACGTAAACCAAGTACCCACTCAGAACTGCTCATTTCTAAAGCCATGATTGGAATCATCCATTAATTCACGCATGCAAAACTTTTAAAATTTATTACCTTGAAAAGTAGCATGATACAATTGTAATTTATTATTGTTCAGATAACGTTCACAGCGATGAAAATGGCAGACACCACGTGAATTCCATTAAACCAACGGTTTATAAGTTCGGTTTGAATGACGACAAGGCCTAGGTACGTAAAGGCTGCGTTAATGAATGAATGCGACTGTGCGTTGAAATGAGTAGAAGCGTGAATGGTCTTCCCGGGTTTCCCGGACTTGGTAATCGTTAATGCCGTGATGTGGTGAACCGCGATGCCGCAATTCAACAAAACCGTGGAAGCCATGGCTCCGAAACATTTGTAAATATGTAACGAAATTATCTCTTTTCCTGTTGGCCTCAGGCTGCTGCCAAAGGGAAGTTCTTTTCCTGGAATCTGTTTAGCAGTCTGGCCCATAACGGATGGCTGACTACTATTTGCCGGTGTTTTTCCGGCTGATTTTGCTTCGGTTCGGTACCGTACCGATTAGGTTCCCTTTTCAAACGCACCCGAACGGTATTTAACCGTGGGGCATTATTTCGGTCGAAAACGATCCTTCTGGATCGAGTGTGGGTGTAGATACATTGTCTGAATGATGCAAGAAGAAAGGGGTGAGAGCAGCTTCCTGAAAGCTGCTTTCCGCCGATGAGTATGGGTTGGAAATAATCGAATCGGAACGAGTGAGTTGAATGGTGGCAACGTTTTGCCAGTGAGTTTGCAAGGGGAATGCGCGGCTCAGCAGAAAATGGGAAACTTACCTGGAAACATTATCGCAATTTTCCATCCGATGACCAGCTTGTGATTTGGATTAGCCAAGAGCTGTCAATTGTTCCCATATATTTTAAGCAAAATTAAATATTATCTTCAGAAGTCCCAAATAGGGTGACAATGAATATTATCGGCAGGTTTGTTCTCTTCGTCATGAGGGGTTTTTGTCAGCCAAATTACCTGAAACTTGGCCATATAATTCAGCTTAGTTGGGAAGGATTTGAGACCAACTTTGAGTTCAATAGGTTTCAAAGAAACCCCGAAGACGAAGAGAACAAAACGGCCGAGAATAGGTAATTTCCCCTATATGGCCAAACACTGATGTGAATGGTAAGTAGAACACGCTCAATAGACAATGCAGAGCAAAGCAAAGATAACCGTACACATCGTAGTTGCTACTCCGTGATTGACCAGAACAATCGAAGTTGCACAGAGATCCAATGAATGGTGCTTGGGACTAGCTACACACTCTCAATGTGCACATCTCGAGAGTTCAATATTTTAAAGTCAATAACGGCGCCAGCCACGTCCTTACGGTCATCGGGAAAGGGGAAGGAATATTAGTTCGACAACCGTTGTTACTAGAAACCGTGGAATCCACAGCATTCCCACAGTTGTCTCGGGAAGGAGTATTTGCTAGTAGGGTAGGGTAAGGGTTGGATCTTGGATCCACCTTTGGTAGGTGATATGATCCACTAGTTATATGAAAATACACGACACGGGCTTCATCCCGATTATGATTTATTTTGTCGCGATATTAAAGGTAATGCACATACGTCAACGATCATGCAACTCGATCGAGATCCCCATCGCAACTCACTGATGTAAATGGTAAGTAGAACACGCTCAATATACATTGTGCTACAAAATGTCAAACCCCATAGAACAGTATAAAAACGCTTCACAAATTGAGACTGAGATAACTTTTATACGTAATAACTTGTCAATTGAATTGGTAAGTGAAATAGTAAATGGGCACTTCCACAGTTATAAACTGCTGATGGTTTTTTCTCCCAACGATCATTAATTTTTACATTTGTATATCATGTAGTTAACACGAAGATATTCTTTTTCCAACGAAATCTAGGAAATTTCTATTACGAAATGTTTCTGGAACAACCGGAATTCAAACACGTCTACTTCATTTTGGTTTAACTGAATACCCGCGCTTACCACTGCGGGAATATGGGCAGCTATCTCGTACCAAACGAGTTGACATCAACCTTGTGGTGCATGGAACTTCAAACCTTGTTGATTCAGGCAGATAACGTAAATAATGTACGATTCAAATATTTACTCTTCCGCTTACCCATCATCGAGAACAGCCCATTTCTAGTGCAGCTTATTGTTGTAGGTATGCCCCGTTAGATTTGAAGTACTTCTCTCGGTTCAAGTATCATACCGGCTCCCCATGTTCGCCGAATGCGCTGACGAACCTTTCTGCAGGGATCATAGCGTAGGTTGCGAGTGGTTTGAAAATCACGCGACCAGACTCAAACGAAATCTCTCACACATCCGGAGGTGGGCAATCGAATGATTGAAACAGTCAGCGAAGGAAACGGGATTTGTTTATATTGCTACTTTGATTTAGGGTTTTCTTTGCCAATCTCAACGGAGGAAGGCTGTGGAATCCGACGATGCGTAAAATTTTCTCTTCCTTTTCACTCATTTTTTGTTGAGGGATCTAACATTTTTTTTTCGAAGTTTAGAACGTAGTTTTAATGTTTAAGAAAATGTAAAGCCAATGAAAGCCTTTAGAAATGAAATATATATGTTTAAAGCAACTTTTAAAATGTGCAGTCAAAAACATTACTAAGTACTTCTTTAATTTCACATTAGTTTTGGAAGGCTTTTGAGAACAGCCGTATAGAACTTTCTCCGATTCCATTTTATTTTAAGATGATTTGAAGATCAAATCGGTTCAATTAGATTTCAAAACGTTACTTCAACATAGTGTTTAGCAGTTTTTCATACTAAAACGATTTTTAATTCTTTTTTGACAGCAGTACTTACGAATGCAAAATGATCCTTTCTATAGTTATTTACGGTCGCACTAATCAAACTCTCCTGTCGTCCCTTGCACAATAAAAGCATCAAGTGAAGCAACCGTCATCTCGATTCCCCTTCCCTTGTCGTAAAACAACCCAAGTCACCCCTCACGAGCGCTTATCCACCGCTAGGTGCTTGAACGCATTCCTTTTTAATTTAAATTCTATCTAAATATTATTCTATTACTTTTGCTATGCTCTTGACTGTCGAAGCTGGCCTATCGTTTCGCCCTCAATCATATCGGTAGAATTCCCGCCGGGTTTTCCCTTACGCAGTGTTTCTGTTTTTTCTTTCGTTCTTCAAGCTGGATTCCTCCATTTGGCATTCGTACCATCAGTCATATCGGCGTTTTCCATCTCGAAGGCGTCATCGCCATCGTCGTAGATGTCGTCTTCGTCGCCGTCTGTTTCAACTGAGCAAATACCAATGGTCTTTCTAGCTCATTGAGGAATTGGGAGTAAAACGGGACGTTTAAAGCCAGATTTTTTCCAAGAGTTATTATAGAGTTTTATCTACGTATTTCAGTAGTTTTGATGCTCTACAGCATAAAAATAGTAGAATATGATGCAGAATATTTCTTCTGGATATCCTAGGTTCTTGAGCTTAGATGCTTAATTCTACGGGTGTAAGAGTAACTTCTTCCATTAAGGTACACCGGGGCAAGTTGAAACGGGTGGGGCAAGATGAAACAGCGAGTTAACGTGATGTTAATCAATGATGGTGAATAGCTTGAATGCCATAACACATAGTTTTTAATTCAAACAATCTTTTGGCGAAAGAAAAATTTCCAAATTGTATTGAAATCCATTTCAAAACTTCGCGTTTCATCTTGCCCCACCCGTTTCAACTTGCCCCGGTGTATCTTATACAAAGCTAGTATTTGTATTTTATCATGCCCAATAAGTCTTCTGAAAGTTCAACAAACAGTATCAGTCGGGATATGTTAGGTCATCCAAATTGTTCTTGAGTTTAGATCCTAAATTCTACGGGTGTAACAATAACTTCTTTCATTTAACAAAGCTACGATTTGTATTTTATCATATTCAATAAGTTATCTGAAAGTTCAATCAATAAATAGTATCAGATCAGTCAGGCTGTTCTAGGTCATCCAAACTGTTCTTGAGCTTAGATCCTAAAGTCTACGGGTGTAACAGTAACTTATTTCATTATACAAATCTACGATTTGTAATCTATCATGTCCAGTATGTCTTCTGAAAGTTCAGTAGACAGCATCAGATCTGTCGGGATATCCTATGGTTGCTAAGATGCCTTTGGTAACACTGTGTTACCGCGTTTGGAGCGCCTTTGAGCAACATTTGCATCTTGAAAGTACACAGCAATATGCATAGCTACGATTTGTATTCTATCATGTCCAATAAATCTTCTGAAAAGTTCAGTAGACAGTATTAGATCAGTCGGGCTGAAATATCTTAGAGGTATTTTGGAATGACTCTGAGCTTCACACAAGTTCACGAATCCGGGTGGGTTAGACTAGGTAATGTAACTTTTCATAGCACAAATAATGACTTTGAGAATATTAGTATATATGGTCCATTATTCAGCAGGCTAGCACTTGCAATGTAAAGTACCTAGATATAAAGTTGTGTAGTCCATGAAAGATTGGTTGACCTAAATTATTACAAAACTATCACCCTTGAGAGTTAAGAGGTTCATGGATTCTATTTAATTGTTTTACGTTACTGCCTAAAACCAAATCTCCTCATGCTATAGTGGTTGTTTTTATCAACTAAGTTCTATAACAGTTAGCATTTCCCAAAAGATCCCAAAAATATATAACAACGCTTATTGTTCCTCGAATCACTTTGCTAAATACAGTGAATAATGTAACACTTCTTTACTTAGTGGCAAAACCTATTATCACAAGTGTAGACCTGAGGCTATGGTCTCCGAAGTAGTTTGGCTGATATGGAATATCTCAAAACAATCTTGGAATGACTCATGGAACGCCAGGGGGATTACAGATTATAGTTGGATGTGTCATTGGGAGAAAAACTACTGTTACAGTCAAGCGCTAAACTTCAGGACAGTTTGGACCACCCATAAGGTCCATAATAAGGTTATGGTTAAGGTTGGTCCAGTAAACGCGATAGATTATGCAACGTTACTCAGTATAACAGATATGGCTGCTGTTACGAATGTAACAGATATGGCTGCTGATACCTGAAGTTATGGACTCCAAGATGGTTTGGCTGACCAGGAATCTATAACGTCTCCCAATGACATTTGAGATTTCAAGAGCTCCGCGGATCCCAGCAGATTATGCAAAGCAGTTATTAATGGCGAAAACACATAATATTGTTGTTGTAGATTTGAAGGACTTCATTAGAGGGCAGTTTAGACGACCTTTAATGTCCCAAAAGTTTATAATAATTTCTAGTAGACCTCAGGTTGTTTCGGTAACCGTATTCAATTCAACCGTATGCAACGCCAGTATAGCAGATATGGTAACTGTTGTTACCCGGACAAAACTCGCGGTAATACTACAGCAGCAAGTGACCCTTAGAGCTGTGTCTCAAGGTCGGCTTACTACTGGGCAATCGGAGGGGCTCCGCGACCAGCGTGCAGATACTGTCACCTTGCTTGGGTTAGGGGAAAAGTATGAAAATTTGAATGAAAACTATTGGTGTTTATTGAAAATTCTATTATCTTGAATGGTGTGGGTGTAATTTATTAAAGGACTAATGCCACTGCAGAGCGTATGGTGGTCTTTTACGTGTTAGGCGTAGTGGCCAACAAGGGACCACTAGGCCGACTCGTGTGCTTGGCCAACTCTACGTTGGCGTTCAAAATGGTGGTGGTGTACCGTAAGGTACCACAAAAGGTCCTGAATAAACTTCTTATTTTCTCCCAAATCGTTTTTACCACTCACTTATACTATACTAGGACACTTTTAAACTTTTAATAATCGATCCGAAGCACACGAACGCCAGATACTTTCTGAGGGATGGCGGATTTTCTTAGCACCTCAATCCTTACAATTCCTCTTTATTGAGACGCGTATTGTCACCACCCCTTTTGTATCTCTCTACGCCCGCTAGGATGTGTGTTGTTGTACTCACTGACTCAACATGTCTCTTGTACCCACTTTGTACCATTGTAAGGTTTCACACATTTGAATTTAAAAATCACTAACCCTACTAACAAACATACAATTTTATTTTAATTAGCCCTACTAACCCAACACCTACTAACCTAAGAGACGTGACAGTATCCAAACAAAATAGCACATATTAAAAATCTTCTAATTATGTAACACACGGTTACACTGTTACGAATGAAGTTCTGAAATCCAAGGTAGTTTGACTTATCTGGAATATCCCTCTAGTGTCTCTAAATGACATTTGAGATTTCAAGAGCTTCACGGAACCCAGCGGATTATAAAATGCTATTATTTATGACGAAAACACATAACATTATTCTTGTAGATTTGAAGGACTTCATTATAGGACAGTTTGGACGACCCTGAATATCCCAAACATTTATAATAATATCAAGTAGACTTCAGATTGCTTCAGTAATCGTGGTTGATTATGCAACGTTACTCAGTATAGCAGATATGACTGCAGTTACGAGTGTAGACCTGAAGTTCTGTACTCCAAGGTAGTTTGGTTGACCTGGAATATCCCTATAGTGTCTCTAAATGACATTGTAGATTTCAAGAGCTTCACGGAGGAACCCAGCGGGTTATAAAATGCTATTATTTATGGCGAAAACACAAAAAGTTATTCTTGTAGATATGAAAAATCTAATTATAGGACAGTTTGGATGACCCTGAATGTCCCAAAGGTTAATAATAATATCAAGTAGACTTCAGATTGGTCAAATAACCACGGTTAAATATGCAACGTTACTTGGTATAACAGATATGGCTACTGTTACGAGTGTAGATCTGAAGTTCTGAACTCCAAGGTAGTTTGACTGATCTGGAATATCGCTATAAATAGTGTCTCTAAATGGCATTTTAGATTTCAAGAGCTTCACGAAGTTCAGTAGATTATGATATGCTATTATATATGGCGAAGATACATAAAATTATTCTTGTAGATTTGAAGGACTTTACTACAGGACAGTTTGGAATACCTAGAACATCCCAGAATACAAAACATATTTCAATACTCTTGACGAAGGGTAAATGAATACATATGAATGTAACACATATCAAATTTAGCTTCTAGAACAACTGGTATGTGAATTATTTCGTTTCTCTAAACTTCATGGTATTCTGGATGTTTTAGGTTGTCAGTTAAGACTCAAATACAAATATGTATGTCCGTTTTTTTTAAATCAAGGATTCAATTTGCACCAACTTTTTCCAAAGAGAGTTTTCTGTTTCACTGAACGTGTGAATGTATACAGGCATTTACATGTTTGGGTCATGTTTGAGGTGCAGATGGCCACCGCAGCCGTTCGGCTACGGAAGGGACCAGTACACAGTGGGACGAAATCAAAAAAAGTGGGACATGGGTATTTACTCAGAAACTATTGGATTTAGCGTTATGTGATCTTCTAGAATGTTTCTCCATTTTACAAGTTCTTTATTTTGATGTAATAAAATATCACTTAACGGTGGTATACACTTAGATAAAAAAATTAACTTTTTTATTTTACGTCAAAATTGAAAAATGTCTAAGAAACATTGTAGATAATGTATTTAGAAGAAACTTTGTCGAAGACCGAAAAATTCTATCTCGCAGTTTAACGAAGTTATAGGGCAAAAATGGTGTATATGTCCCTTAAAATCGATTTTAAGAAATATCTTTTTAGAATGAATTTTCCCAGTTTATCAATGTTCGGCAAAGTTGTAGATACTGCAAAAATACATTTTTTTTCTGAAGACAGCAAATAGCTATCTTTTCGTTTGAAAGACTTAGGAATGGTTTTCTTACTTTTTTATATCAACTTGAGGGGGATAGATCATATAGAATAGCGGCTATTAGCAGCTAATTTCCACATTATGTTTTGCATGAACTTACACCCTTTTGATACATATGCAAATCACAACGGGACCGAGCGGGATTCACTACACTTTTTCAATTTATGTATCGTAAGATTTTAACACAAATACCCCCACTTAACAAACAGTATGTTTAAAAGATTTTTTCAAAATATTTCTTTTTCAATATATTTTTTTCGTAGGGACACGGGTAACCTTGGTTCAGCTACCCGTGGAGGGCGTAAATAAGTCCGTTAAAGTAGGGAAGATAAAGGTGGGTTGGTCAGTATGCAATCTAACCTTTCACGAGGCTCCGGAGGCTTCAGGTGTCTGAAACTAGGCCACAAGTCATGAGACTGCAAAGGCCCTGACAGGCGCAAACTGTGTAGGCGATGCAGCGCTGAAGGTCATAAGGCCCAAAGCTGCACGAGTCCACCCATCTGTATGATCTGTACCGGGAAATCCGCGAACAACAGACATCCAACGGGTGGTCCAAGGTGCCCGGCCTTCAAGAAAGCCGCAGTGAACAAATCACAGTGCAGGTTACGTAGCTGAATCTAAACCACTGTGACGCACGTGTGAAGTGTACGCATATCGCCTCCACTTTAGCATCCTATTCAACATCATATGCGATCGTGTGCTGTCGGGGTATCAGACGGTTTCTGAGTGGGGTCGTATATCGCCATCGTAGCGGACCCATTCCGAGTACCCGCAGCAACGGCAGGATACCCCGCCCAGGAGTTGGTGTCTACTACCTATGAGGGCTTCATGATCGTAAACGGGATTTTCATCTGTAGCTGTTATGCGCCTCCACAGTGATCGATCGAGCAGTTCACGCAGATGCTGGACTGTATGACGGCCGTGCTGGCAGGGCGAAGGCCAGTGGTAAGGCAGCATCCATTTATTACGTAACGCTAAAATCGACATTTTTCGACCCCCCCTCCCCCCTCCGTAACGCTTTTTTGTATTGTAACGTCCTCAAGTGCAGGTCTTGACGCTTCAGTGTTCAGAACTAGAATGACTCCAAACTCTTCCATTTGGATTGTCATTTGAAGAATCAACGCCTACTACATCCCTCGTCAAGTTTAAACAAATTTAATTTTTATTCGACATTTATGAATAATAGCTATAACAATTGAAGTTTATAATAGATATATGATCACAAACTACATAGTAGTTTAAGATCTCCTTGATTAACATTGAACAATCATTTCACGAACATTTGTTAACTATTTTTATTATTCTTTGTGAATATTTTATACTCTTACCATTTTGCTCAAATTCTTTTATATTAAAAAATAAACTAAAACTTACATCAAGTATTCGAGTTTTCTTTATCAATTTTCGGTTGACATTTAACGGGAAAATGGCCTTGCTTTCTATGCATAAACACAGATTCAATCGAATAGTCTCATGAAGTTTTAAGGAATCAAACTTTGACAAAACCAGTAATTAGAAACATTCCAGTTTTTTTTTACTACAACAAATTTCTGGTCTTTCTTAATCCGTGATCCAGTAACTTTCGGGCTTACATCTTTCTGCGCTTCGGAGTAACCCCGGACTCACAGTTCAGTAATCCTTAGTTCCTTTTTTAATTGCTTTCAGTCAAATGGCCTGGAATCAATGTTCCCTTCATTTGACTATCTGAATGGCCTGGAATCTTCGTTCCCTTCATTCAGATTCTTGCGAATGCCTCATCTTGTGGGCTAACAGACGGATGGCTTGGAATCTTTGTTCCCTTCACCCGTCTTCTTAAATGGCCTGGAATGCATCATTCCCTTCATTTAAGTACCTTATATCAAATAACATACGATTTTCGCATTAATAAATTAACTTGTCACTGATTGTGATTACCTGAGTGTCATTCATGGACGAATTGGACGGCTCATTCATTTTTGAACAATCTTTCTGCTTACCATTACTCGACAGTAATTTTGGGGACAATCCGAATCTTGACGAGCATCTTCGTGTATTCAGTAAAGGAACTAAATACCGTTGCAAATGCAAAAACATTTGAAACTTATTTCATTCTTTTTCAATGTTCATGTTTCGTCTCTTCTGTATTCCTCGAATTTTCTAGTACATGGTTCAAACCTCTTCAGGATTTTCCAATTTGAATCCGATCCTCGTCAGCCAATGTAACGTCCTCAAGTGCAGGTCTTGACGCTTCAGTGTTCAGAACTAGAATGACTCCAAACTCTTCCATTTGGATTGTCATTTGAAGAATCAACGCCTACTACATGTATGAAAACCTTAAAACTTTTGTATGGATCGTAACGCTCGGCCGTACTCCCCCCCTCCCCCTAGAGCGTTACGTAATTTGTGGACGGCGCCTAAAAGCAAGTTACTTCAATGCTCGGTTCGTGGAATGGGGATGCCGTTTTACCAACAAGCGGGTTTAGATCCTGCTAGAGACACTTGCCATACTAGATGTCGACCTTGATAATGTCGGTACCAAGAGCACCTTTAGTCAGAAGGGTGCAAAGTCAATTTTTGACGTAACGTTTTGCAGTCCTCTCCAAGTAGTTCGAACTGGAGAGTAGACGATAGCAGCACTCATAGCGATCACCTGACGGATCGCTACAGTATGGGAATGTGTCAAACTACTGTCACGCACACGCAAACGTATGCATTGTGTGGGGCACTTTAGCCCTCGTACCTACAGGGGATACTCAAAAAAACTGGGACAGGTCAAACTTTCACTTTTCAGAAAATGTTCAACTCGCTGTAACTTTTCGAAAAGGGCATCAAATATTCTCAAACTTTTACTGTAAGCTCATCAACTAGTTGTGTATCAATGGTTCAAATTTGGAAAAGATTGGACCATTCTACACGAAGTTATAAGGATTCTAGAAAAGGGTATAATTATTCGACAGCCAACTTTGAGCTGTTATATCTCCGGATACAATGAACCGAATGCAATAAATTTTGATCATTTATGACTAATATAATGAACTTTGAAAAACAGTCGACTTAATTTGAAATTATTAATAAGAAAAAAAGTCATGGCGATTTCATTTATTCCATGTTTTTTTTAGTAAATTTATCTATTTTTCATATGCATCCCATTACTTTTTCAATTTAATGAAGGCTATTTGGTTGCTTTCCTTTGAAACATAAATATATTCAATTCAAATGAAGGGAATTTAAATGAACGATAATTACTATCTCGAATTTTGAAACGATGATGAAGTTTTGGATAAATTGGTGTTATATTAGAAAAATAATCTAATCGAAAAAAATTTCTTTCGTATGAAGAATTTTAAGTTTAGTCAAGTGTTTTTAATAGCTCATTATATAAGTCATAAATGATCAAAATTTCATTGCATTCGGATAATTGAATCCAGAGATATAACAGCTCAAAATTGGCTATCGAATAATTATACCTTTTTCTAGAACCTTTATTAACTTTGTGTAGAATGGCCCGATCTTTTCAAAATTTTGACCACTGATACACAACTAGTTGATGAACTTACAGTAAAAATGAGAATATTTGATGCCCTTTTCGAAAAGTTACAGCGATTTGAACATTTTTTAAGAAGTGAAAATTTTACCTGTCCCAGTTATTTTGAGTATCCCCAGGTGGAAGACACCATACTTCGATGACGAGGTATTTAGGGAGGCGCTCCAGCGTGTTCGAAGCCTACACGGTATAGATCGAGATGAGTTGGCAACGGTGCTCTCGCGAGCGAGTGATGCGAACATGACTTTGCAGGTCCACCCTAGAAATGGGAGACCACTGGCTTACAGGTGGACTCAAACAATTGCGGACCTGCGCCGCACCTACCTACGGGCTAAGTGGTGTATGCAGCGAGCACAATCTGATGAAGAGTGAAACGACCGGCGGGCGGTGTTCGCCACTGCAAAATGCGCGCTGAAGACTGAGATAAGAATAAGCAAAAAGGCCTGCTTTGAGGGTCTCTGTCAGAGAGCCAATGCGAACCCGTGGGGTTCGCATTGCCTACAGGCAGACGCGCCAACTTGGTGAAATTATTGGGGGGCAAAGCCTGGATTTTCTGATTTTTTGTATGGGAAAATCGAAAAATCGTCAAATATTGGGGGGGGGGGGAAAACCATGCTTGCCCCCCCTAAGTTGGTGCCTATGCCTACAGGATCATGATGGCCAAGACGAGAAGTGTAATGAATCCTACAGAGCAATCTCCAGAGATTTTGGAGGGGATCACTGCCGTTCTACGCATACTTGTCCCATGTTATATGGGATTCCCATATAACATGGGACAATTATGCGTAGGACGGCAGATCATCGAGGGGCGTTTTCTTCGTCATGATCCTAGTCCTTGGACTTCTTTCGTAGGACAACACGGGACTGCAATTGGTGATGAGGAGAGGGCGGATAGCAAAGTCCCCAAGCGTAAGTAAAGTCCCCGGTTCCTAACTTGACCTTGAAAGTAGCTATTGCAGAGGCTCTCGGGATGTTCAGGTCTGCTATGGAGAAATGCCCGTACGAGGGAGTTTTCCATTAGGTTTAGAAGCAACACAGGGCCTAGTTTCATTGCTAAAGGCGAAAAAAACCACCCGGATACCTTAAGCCTCTCGATAAAATGGACATCTAATCCCGAGTTCCCCTACTCAGTCGGAGCCTCCTCCACTTGTGGCGAAGGGCAAGAGGGTGCCAATGGGCTTCAATTCTAGTAAACACACAGCAAGTCCACCAGCCAAACCAGCCGCTTGGTCGACAAATGCCCACACCAACAACGCATCAGCAGAGTTGAAATAAATTCTGGCTTGAGCAAAAGTGATGACGCTAGGACATTCTCCGGTTCCATTTGCCGATTGTGGATTGTGTTCGCTCGTGCGGTGTGATGGTGAGACGTAAAGGAACGCCGCTGCCGAGGCGACAACGACGACAACGACGACGACTAGGACGGCTGGCTTCCTTAATGGCCTTCGAGATAAGCGTTTTTGATTTCAATTTAATGGAGTCAATTGTCGGGATTTGCTCGCTGCGGGGGAATCTCCGGTCGATTCGATTCAAATATTGGCGACACTTGAACGATGGGGTGTGGGAACCGATGCTCTGGCGATAGGCTTTCGTTGGAAAATGGACTCTTTTTTGCGTGCGACGAAATCGGTTTTGCTTGGCAATTTAGTGATTTTGTCAGACGAGTTTGTTAATGGTAAAAGGACTTAAGTAAATAAAGGATGAGGCAGTGTTGTCTCGTTTTAGTCTACATATTTATTTCGTACGACTATTTTTAATTTTAGTAAATGATCAAATATACATTTGGCGGCTAGCCTAAACAACAAGAAATATGCATATATTTCTTGCTGTTTTGTGTTTCATTATCTGTTCTTGGAATGAAACTTGATTTAAACTTAATTTCGCAGAATTTCTATCATCGTGTGAAAGCAAACATTTTCCACCTTCTGCACATTTTTCAATGGGAAGTCAGCTAAGGAGAAATCTTGTACACACAAGGCCCTAATGTCAGCAGTAAATTCATGTCATCTGCCTGGTGGCTCTTTCTTCTAAGATAACACCGTTTGATTCCACACCATTGCCGCCGCCTGCGCCAGCCACCAGCCTTAATCAAAATCACTTCTAATTAATGGTTTCAATTTGTATTTCTTAATGAGAGGTAAGACTAACATCAATGCAGTTGGCCTCCGGTGTCGTCCTCCCAGAGTTCCACAGACCACCACGTGGAATCGCTCCTCTCCAAATTCACAAAGGAGGGAAATTTGTTTCTAATTTAATTTTCTAAATTTGAATTGCCAGATTAATCACGCAAGGGTGTGCCGTACCCAGGAGGGTGGGAGAGTTGGAACGAGAACCATGATTGTCGCTACAAGGTGCGAATTTGGCGTACTTTATGTGCTTTCCCGGTGCTCTCATTACACGACGACGACGACAACGAAGGTTGTCGTGTCGTGTCGTAACTTTGCCTAGAGAAAGCGTGTAATTTTGGCCACGGTTTGGATTAGAAAACAGCGAAGGCCCCGGAGGCTGTTCTGCGGCATTTGGTGAAAGTTTATCGATGGAACATTTTTAATTAGTGTCAGCAGTTGTGTTCAGCTGATGTTTCCAGGAAATTTAGGGTGCGAGAGAACTTATGGCCTCGGAGCGATAAAGCAGGGCTCGCTGTTCAAGAGGGGAACGTGATAAATAGCGAGCACATGATTAGAACATATTATTCGGGCGTGTTTAAAATTGAAAACCCATTTTCCTTACACGGAACTCCCTCGATATTGTCTTACAACAACTGCTACAAATTTGTATGGAGATTGAATGTAATTCGGCTGTGATTTACTTGGAAAGATTTCGTGCAGTTCAAAGACTCTCTATAAGTGATGCTATTTTAATAGAAATTAGTGTAACAAAATTATTTTTCTTTTATTCTTTGCATTTTATTGGACCTTTTATAGGTCAACATATAAGTCTATTAACACTCCTGCGTCGATGCTATTTTTCACTTACACGAACGTCTATGCCTCAAAAAAAGTTGGAACGCTAATTTCAACCTTCTATATCTCGGCCGTTACAAGTCCGATTTCAAAAATTTTTTTAGCAATGATTTTTTTAGGATCTCTGGATGAGTATACATGTTTTGAAAATTTTCTCTGATCAAAATTCTTATTTCTAGTACTAGAAAACCCGGAGCAAGTCGTTATAAATTTCGTAAGATTTTTATGTTCGAGCAAAATTTATCGCGATGACCACATGATTTTTTGATGGTGAATAGCCCACACGAGTGTAATAAAGCTATCAATGTGATTTAAGTGTTTATTTATCACTCAAAGCATTGCAATATATTCACAAAACTACGTATAATACAGAGAAAACCATATTTTCTTTTGTAACTTTAAATTTGTCGCGATGATCAATGTATTTTTTTTATTTTAAAATGTGCGCATATACTTAAGGAAGGTATTCTCAGAACATTGTTGATACTTTTCTCTTCAAAGAACTACAAAAAAATCAGAAAACTACAAATTTTTCAAGAAAAATATACAATTTCGTTATAACTTCAAACTAATCTCGAATTCCCATACGTTTTATGATTTTAAAATATTTGTGTATTTATCCAGAACAAGTTTGCAGAACATTATTGATATAAATCTGGCAGAAGAACTACAAAAATTCAGAAAACTACGATTTTTTCATGAAAAATATACAATTTTGTTATAACTTCAAACTAATCTTGAATTCCCATACATTTTATGATTTTAAAACTTTTGTGTATTTATCCAGAGCATGTTCGCTGTACATTATTAATATAAATCTGGCCAATGAACTACAAAAAAATCAGAAAACTACGATTTTTCCAGGAAAAATATACAATTTTGATATAACTTCAAACAAATCTCGAATTCCCATACATTTTGTGATATTAAAGTATTTGCGTTTTTATCCAGAATAAGTTTGCAGAATATTATTGATGTAAATTTGGCAGAAGAGCTACAAAAATTCAGAAAACTATGAATTTTTCAGGAAAAAATACAATTTTGTTATAACTTCAAACTAATCCCAAATGTCCACACATTTTATGATTTTAAAATATTTGCATATTTATCCAGAACAAGTTTGCAGAACAATATTGATGTAAATCTGACAGAAGAACTACAAAAATTCAGAAAACTACGAATTTTACAGGAAAAAAAAATACAATTTTGTTATAATTTCAAACTAATCTCAAATGTCCATATATTTTATGATTTTAAAACATTTGTGTTTTTACCCAGAACAAGTTTTCAGAACATTATTGATACAAATCTGGTCAAAGAACTACAAAAAATTCAGAAAACTACGATTTTTTTCAGGAAAAATATAAAATTTTGTAATAACTTCAAACTAATCTTGAATTCCCATACGTTTCATGATTTTAAAATTTTTGCGTGTTTACCCAGAACAAGTTTGCAGAACATTATTGATGTAAATCTGGCAGAAAAACTACAAAAATTCAGAAAACTACGAATTTTATAACATCTTATTGATCACAAAATCTTAGATATTTAATGATTTTTAACATTTTCGTTTGTATCCAGAACAAATTTGCTGAACATTGTTGATATAAATATGAATAAAAAACTTCAACAAAAATCAGAAAACGTCGAGTTTTTCGAGAAAAATATATAACATTATTGTGACTTCAAATTGATCTCGATTTATTATACATTTTATGATTTAAGATTTTTTGCGTATTTATTCAAAACAAGTTTGCAGAACATCGTTCATAGCTTTCTCTTAAAAGAACTACTAAGAAAACTAGGAATTTTTCAGGAAAAATATTCAATTTTGTTATTATTTCAAATTGATGTCAAAATCCCATACGTTTTATGATTTTCAAGTAATTGCGTATTTATGCAAAACAAGTTGCACAACATTGCTGATACAATTCTGCCCAACAAACTTAACAAAATACAGAAAACTACGATTTTGTTCAGGAAAAATATACAATTTTGTTATAATTTCAAATTGTTTTCAATATTCCATATATTGCGTATTTATCTAAAATATATTTGCAGTATATTGTTGATATTATTCGGACAAAATCACTACAAAAAATCAGGAAACTATGAATATTTCCGGATAATTTATAATTTTGTTATAACATAAGATTGATACAGGGGATACTCAAAATAACTGGGACAGGTAAAATTTTCACTATTCAAAAAATGTTCAACTCGCTGTAACTTTTTGAAAAGGGCATCAACTATTCTCAAATTATTACTGTAAGTTTATCAACTAGCTGTGTATCAGTGGTCAAAATTTGGAAAAGATCGGACTATTTTACATAAAGTTAGCCAACTTTCAGTTGTTATATCTCCGGACTCAATGAACCGAATGCATTGAAATTTTGATAATTTATGACTTATATAATGACTTTTAAAAAACAGTTGACTTAATTTGAAATTATTGATAAGAAAAAAAAGTTATGGCGATTTCATTTTTTCCATGTTCCTGTATAGTTCTGGTCAAAGAGCTACAAAAAATCAGAAACTATGAGTTATTCAAAAAAACATACAATTTTGTTATAATATCAAGTTGATCTCAATTCTTAATCCATTTTATGATACTAAAATATTTGCGTTATGCATCCAAAATTTATGATTAAAAAATGCCCATTTTTCCGAAGCAAACCACTGTTGATATTATGCTGGCCAAAGCACTACAAAAATTCAGAAAAATACATTTTTTCCGAAGACGTAAATTTTAATTATAACCATTTATAATCAATTTTAAGATTTCAATATCCCATACATATTAAGATTTGAAAAAAGTTGCATATTTATACAGAACAAGTATTTTTAAAATTCGTTGCTTTCTGATTTTTTTTTGTAGTTCTTTAGAGAGAAAACTATCGACAATGTTACGCCAACTTGTTTTGGTTAAAAACGCAAATATTTAAAATCATAAATTGTATGCGTTATGGAGATCAATTTAAACTTATATGAAAATTGTATATTTGTTATTTTTTGAAGAGAAAACTATCGACAATGCTCTGCAAAGTTTATCCAAAACGCAAATATTTTAGAATCATAAAATGTATGAGAAAATGAAATCAATTTGAGGTTATATCAAAATTGTACATATCTGCTGAAAAAATCGTAGTTTTCTGAATTTTTGTAGTTCTTTGGCCAGACTTATACCAATAATGGTCTGCAAGCATGTTCTGGATAAATATGCAAACATTCTCAAACCATAATATGTATTGGAATTCCAGATTGGTTTGAACTTATAACTAAATTGTATATTTTTCCTAAAAAAAATCATAGTTTTCTGAATTTTCTGTAGTTCTTTGGCCAGGTTTATATCAATAATGTTCTGCAAACTTGTTTTGGATAAATACGCAAATATTTTAAAATCCTAAAATACCGTCGTCCGGTGCTTCTTCTTTCACTTTTTCGTGTTTTTTCAACTTCATGACATTATAACTCCCAGAGTAGTGAATCGATTTTCACAATTTTTACAAATAAAAATCGTGAGTATTGTAGGATGTATGCTAAATTTGAACTTAATCCATCAATTAACAAATAAGTTCTTCATACACCAATCGGACACATTTCGGATGGGGGCTACTTTGGACATTTTTATCTATAACAAAACTGCACTTCAAATTCCAGGGTTATTTAGAAAACTATTTTGTACCAATACTGTAGTATAGGGGCTGTCCATAAACCACGTGGTCATGAGGGGGGGGGGGGGGGGGGGGTTCGGCCAATGACCATTTTGTATGGACAAATAAAAAATTTTGTATGGATAAATGACCACGCGGGGGGGGGGGGTTGAAAAGTCCCAAAAAAAATGACCACGTGGTTTATGGACAGCCCCATACTATATCAGACATGATTTCAATAAATGTATGTGTTTTACGATGGTTCTATGTAACTTTTGGTATTATGGGCAGCGTGATATTTCTATATAGATAGCCTGAAAAAGGGGCCATCAATCCTTTATTTAGGTGAAACGGTCATTTATAATACAAAACGATACAAATATTCGATTGTATATGCTACGTTGATACATTTTGAATAAATTGATCAACCCTTTGAAATTTATGAACTGTAGAAACAATGCTTACAGACCAAATGTTCTGATACGTTATGTATTTTTTATTGTTTTTCTTTATGTTTTTTCGCCTCCTGACAAGCAATAAACGATCTGTCTGATGAGAAATATGAGAAATTGAAATCAATTTGAGCTTATTCAAAAATGTATATTTCTGCTAATAAAAATCGTAGTTTTCTAAATTTATAACGAAATTGTATATTTTTCCTGAAAAATCGTAGTTTTCTGATTTTTTATAGTTCTTTGAAGAGAAAACCATCAACAATGCAAACTTGTTCTGGGTAAATACACAAATCTGGAGCTCGATTTGAATAGGTCGTATGTGCTTTTGACGATTAAAAATTTGATCAGTTTGATTCGCTTATTATAGCGAAAACCGTTGAAATTGAGCAAAGTTGATACAAACATCAGAATCCTCACAAAACAGGCTTTCTGTTCCATCATTGAAAGTTTGCAAAATATCTGCCATATTGCTACAATGACTAAAATAAATTGATCGAATTTTATATCGACAAAAGCACATACGACCTATTCAAATCGAGCTCCAGAAATATTTTAATATCATAAAATGTATGGGAGTTCGAGATTAGTTTGAAGTTATAACGAAATTGTATATTTTTCCTGAAAAATTCGTAGTTTTCTGATTTTTTGTAGTTCTTCTGCCAGATTTAGATCTATAATGTTCTGCAAACTTGTTCTGGACAAATACGCAAACATTTTAAAATCATAAAATGTATGGGAATTTGAGAGTAGTTTAAATTTATAACAAAATTGTATATTTTTTTGAATTAAATCGTAGTTTTCTGAATTTTTTGTAGTTCTTTGGCCAGATTTATATCAATTATGTTCTGAATAAATACACAAATATTTTAAAATCATAAAATGTATGGAAATTCGAGATTAGTTTAAAATTATAACAAAATTGTATATTTTTCCTGAAAAATTCGTAGTTTTCTGATTTTTTGTAGTTCTTTTGCCAGATTTACATCAATAATATTCTGCAAACTTGTTCTGGATAAATTTTAAAATCATAAAATGTATGGGAATTCGAGATTAGTTGGAAGTTTTAACAAAATTGTATATTTCTCCTGAAAAAATCGCAGTTTTCTGATTTTTTCGTAGTTCTTCTGCCAGATTTACATCAATAATGTTCTGCAAATTTGTTCTGGATAAATACGCAAAAATTTTAAAATCATAAAATGTATGGGAATTCAAGATTAGTTTGAAGTTATAACAAAATTGTATATTTTTCCTGAAAAATCGTGAATTTCTGAATTTTTTGTAGTTCTTTGGCCAGATTTATATCAATAATGTTCTGAAAACTTGTTCTGGATAAAAACACAAATATTTTAAAATTATAAAATGTATGGGAATTTGAGATTAGTTTGAAGTTATAACGAAATTGTATATTTTTTCTGAAAAAATCGTAGTTTTCTGAATTTTTGTAGTTCTTTTGCCAGAATTACGTCAACAATGTTCTGCAAACTTGTTTTTGATAAAAACACAAATATTTCAAAATCATAAAATGTATGGGAATTCAAGATTACTTTGAAGTTATAACAAAATAGTATATTTTTCCTGCAAAAATCGTAAATATCTGAATTTTTTGTAGTTTTTTAGCCAGATTTATACCAATAATGTTCTACGAACTTGTTCTGGATAAAAACACAAATATTTTAAAATTATAAAATGTATGGGAATTCGAGATTAGTTTGAAGTTTAAAACAAAACTGTATATTTTTCCTGGAAAAATCGTAGTTTTATGGATTTTTTGTAGTTCATTGGCCAGATTAATATTTATAATGTTCAGCGAACATGCTCTGGATAAATACGCAAAAATTTTAAAATCATAAAATGTATGGGAATTCAAGATTAGTTTGAAATCAAGGTTGCGGCCATTCATTTGCAAAGATTTACATTCATTTGCTATTATCTCATTTCAGAAGCATGCTATAGAAAAACAATGTATGGATGAATTTAACCTTGTAGTTTTATCTGAAAGTTTGCCGAATAACATTGAGGTCGCACACGCATACCAAAGTCGTGAGCGAGCTGTGAAAGCAACTTTCCACAGCGTGAATGTAATTTACATTCACCGCGTGGAGAGTTGCCTTCACAGCTCGCTCACGACTTTGGTATACGTTTGCGACCCCAATGTTATTCGGCAAACTTTCAGATAAAATTACAAGGTTAAATGCATCCAAACATTGTTTTTCGATAGCATGCTTCTGAACAAAGATAATAGCAAATGAATGTAAATCTTTGCAAATGAATGGTCGCAACCTTGTTTGAAATTATAACAAAATTGTATATTTTTCCTGAAAAATTCGTAGTTTTCTGAATTTTTGTTGTTCTTCTGCCAGATTTATACCAATAATGTTCTGCAAACTGGATTTGGATGAATACACAAATATTTTAAAATCATAAAATGCATGGGAATTCAAGATTAGTTAGAAGTTATAACAAAATTGTATATTTTTCCTGAAAAAATCGTAAATTTCTGAATTTTTTGTGGTTTTTTGGCCAGATTCATACTAATCATGTTCTGCGAACTTATTCTGGATAAATACACAAATATTTTGAAATAATAAAATTTATGGGAATTCGAGATTAGTTTGAAGTTATAACAAAATTGTATATATTTCCTGGAAAAATCGTAGTTTTCTGTAATTTTTGTAGTTCTTTGGTCAGATTTATATCAATAATGTTCTGCAAACTTGTTCTGGATAAATACACAAATATTTTAAAATCATAAAACGTATGGGAATTCGAGATTAGTTTGAAGTTATAACGAAATTGTATATTTTTCCTGAAAAATTTGTAGTTTTCTGATTTTTTTGTAGTTCTTTGAAGAGAAAAGTATCAACAATGTTCTGAGAATACCTTCCTTAAGTATATGCGCACATTTTAAAATAAAAAAAAATACATTGGTCATCGCGACAAATTTAAAGTTACAAAAGAAAATATGGTTTTCTCTGTATTATACGTAGTTTTGTGAATATATTGCAGTGCTTTGAGTGATAAATAAACACTTAAATCACATTGATAGCTTTATTACACTCGTGTGGGCTATTCACCATCAAAAAATCATGTGGTCATCGCGATAAATTTAAAGTTCTGCTCGAACATAAAAATCTTACGAAATTTATAACGACTTGCTCCGGGTTTTTTAGTACTAGAAATTAGAATTTTGATCAGAGAAAATTTTCAAAACATGTATACTCATCCAGAAATCCTAAAAAATTCATTGCTAAAAAAATTTTTGAAATCGGACTTGTAACGGCCGAGATATAGAAGGTTGAAATTAGCGTTCCAACTTTTTTTTGAGGCATCGGCGTTTGAGTGTTAAACAGTGTCATTAACTATGGCTTTAGCAGCACACAGACAAAAAAGGAGGAAGCTTCAACTTGAAATTTTCAAATTGTATTTACCGAATATCGAACTAGACAGTGGTTCAACTATCCAGAATTCAGTATGTTAGATTACTAAAATTTGGCAGTATACTACATTCCAGAACATTCCTAAATAAAGATTATTATCCTTTTAAAGCGTACATCATTACCCACCATCATTACGTTGTTGTTAGCAAACATTAAAGCCGGTAAGGTGCGAGCGTGAAGAAAACCTTCACTTGTGAACCACTCAAAATAAACCTCCGTGGAACCTAGGGATGATGCTAGTCTAGACTCCTACTACACGGCGTCCGTCTACATGGTCACCTATTACACGGATTCCGTGTAGAAGGAATCTCTGAGCTTATGGGATTTCGCCTAATTGGGGGTAGGAACGAATATCATAGACGAAATCCAAGATAGCGCCACACTTTCTTCAGCAAAGTTGTAGTACTCGAATAGATCAACCAAACAATGCCAACCAACATCCAATTAGTTGGAAATTTGGACGATAGAGGCACTATGTAGAACCACTTCTACATAGCAGTGCACACTCACCAGTAGAAGCAGTCACAAGTTATCAACATGCGATATCTGAAAATCTATTTTATTTGGAACAATGTTGAATTCGGTAAATTTGTTCAGTAGATTAAAAACAATCTGGTGATCCACCAATTTGTTTGTGATTTCACCGCTAGGTGGCGCTAATCGTCAAGTGAAGTTTCAAACTTATCTATCTCGGGATCCAGTGCAGATAGAAGAGTGTCGTCTTTGGCAAAGTTCTCAGAAGATCCTTATCTTAAATGAAACGTTTCGGCAGAGATGTCTGTCAGGGTGGGTCGTAGCTCCCAAAGGTGGCAAGTCCAAACTGGAGTGTTCGCATGGTTCGCTTAGAAAAGAATCCAAGGCTCCTACCTGTCTTGCAAAAAGGTGGGGAGGTGGTTATGTCGTCAAGCCCTTGGACTCATGTGTGGCAGCGAAAAATGAACCTAGCATCCGGAAGGTCTAAAAAGCTGGAAGGATACAATACGCAGGACATGTTGTGAGAATTTCGGATAATAACCTGGCAAAGCTGGTATTCGCAAGAGATCCAGTAGTACAAGAAGACCTGGATGACGGCGTGCAAGGTGCAGAACGATCAGGCCAATGTGGGACGCTGTGGAGGATCGAGAACTGCAGCCACGAACCGAGTGTTGTGGCGAAGAATGGTTGATTCAGTTTTGTTGTAATTGTAATGTAATGCTAAACAAATGAATGAATGGGCGATGGATCACTTCCGTTCTCTGCTGCACTGCGGTAGTCGATTCGTTCGTCAAGAGGCGTCCATCCCCATGCATATTTTGGCTCGCGATACGGAGCTGTTGCGTGATGCGTTGAGCCACTGCTAGAGCTTCCGCGTTTCTTGAGAATCATGCAGCAATTCACAGCAATTTGATTGCAAATGAAGAAAATAGAGCCCTAATGTTCATCATCCAAATGTAGAATCACAAAATTAAATTGGGATGCAAAGGTTAAGAACTAACATCCCTTCAAAAGCATGCAAACCAAAAACATGCAGGATTTTCACCTCTTTCGAACTCATTCCCCGGGAGCCTAACTCATTAGTTCCGCATCGGTTACGTCCCTTCTGTTCAACGCTTCGGTAAATCACACTTCCTCCTGGCTTTGGATGAGGAATGGAATACGCCAGCCACCAGCCAGCATCATCAACGACGGAACCATCGGCAAACGACGACGTTGGTTATGGTCTAAGGACTGTTCAATTTATAAAACGGACAACTTTACAAGGCTATAAAAAGAAGACGCGTAGTTCAAATTTAACCACACTTGATTCGTTGTTCAGTACATCATCTTTCATTATAGTAATCATTTTTGAATCGAATAAAAATAGTTTTATTTTAAAGAAAATCGGTCAGGTGTAAAATAAGGCGAATTTTTCGATTTCTGAAAATTGAAAATATATCTAAAATTACTGTTCAAACATGGTATATTGCTTTTAATACCAGAAAAGTATGTGCCATGCTGCAGCAGCATGAGTAATAAACATTCTGACAAAATTTAAACTCAATTGGAAAATTAAGTATTGAGATATTAAAGTCTCAAGTGAGATTCGATTTTTTGAATAAAATTCAATTGTAAAGCAAAAAAGGCATGAAAATATTAAATAATCAATTTTTTTATGCATTCAGTCGAAAGTGGGAATAATGTGGTTTTAAATGCAGAAAACTGCTTCTTAATAGCATTGTAGGTTTGGTTACTGTGCGCCATTACAGACTCAGTTATCAAAACAGTTTCGTTCTTTGAAGGTTCTTCCAAATAACAATGCAACCAAATGCAAAATTTGCAAAACAATTATGTAGGAAATAAAAACTTTGCGTCCGATTATTATTAAATAAGGTGTACAATAACATAGGACCAACTTTGTTGAAAATAAATAATAACAAGATTCGCTAGAGTCAAAAATCTGTATCAATGGAGCAAAAAATATGAAACTTTTTAATATGGCCATCTTTATGGATTAAATTTTGGATGAAAAATGCAATTAAAAGTAAATTTCTCTTCTGTATCATTCAGAGAGCAATATTCTACTACTCTGGACAAATTTTTAGCCGAATCCGTGATGCTATTGCAACACAGGACTTAAATGAACATTTTTTAATAAATTCTATGAAAACTAGGCAACTTACTATATCATGCTCGAGACTGCTTGGTGCATTTTTATTGACCAACTATTGAGCTTTACCTTTAGTAGAATAGTATAAGATTCCAATACATTGGAAATTTCATGAAAATGTGCATGTTAAGTATGTGGAAAGTTATGTCGAATTTTGAGAAATGGGTTTTTATTGATGTTTTACGAAAACCACTTTAGTTACACAATAAAGAACAATTTGGTTAATGTTATATTTTTCCTACATTTGAGAATAGCTATAGAAAGTTACGCAAAAAACTGATAATGATTTTATTGAAATATAAAAAAGATATCGCACAAGCAAGTTGTCCGTTTTATAAATTGAACAGTCCTTATAGCTAGAGCTGGTGGTGGTTCTTCCACGCCCACCAAGTTCCACACCACCGATACCTAACCATCATGGTGCTGCCAACAAAGGCATTTAAAACAAGAAGAAACTCCCACCCTACGGACACGTTAACAACAGCGAACAATGATGGCAGCAGCAGCATTCAGTCAGATCGAGATGCAGCCAAACCTTTTGGGTAGTTGCCTAGACTTTGCCTATAATTCAAATATTTGAGCAAATAAATTTCACAGTCCACATGTCAAGGAACAATAATTAAAGCAGTTAATTTCTGCACCACACCGGTGGGGCCGGCTATGGTTGGCAGCCAAACTGACGTTTAAGATTGCTAATCCCTCTCTTTTCGAGCTACTTAGGTACCCAAGAAAAGGGGTATTGTTGTTGTGTGCATCTTACAAACTTCCTTATTCCGGTGCCGTCCTTGGTCTTTCGTCGGCTCGGCAGGACCGCAAGAAGCAGTGTGCCAAACTGCCACTGACAGGTGAACAAGCCGACCTGCACAACACCCAAGTGCTGTGGAAGTTCTTTGGTTGTCGAAAAATTTCGTATTTATGGGTGCATGATGGGTGTCGGAGCGAAGTTCTTGTCGGGCCTCATAGTTTGTGGGTGGTGTTTGTGTGGTTTAAACTTAACCCCATCGTTGCGCTGTTGTGGATAAGACGTGGGAGCCTGAAAGTGAACACAAGAACGGATAAGGGTTAATGACAACTTAAGAAGAGGTTTTGCAGTAAGCAGTGTGAGTTTTGGAAAGTTGTTTGCATAAGATGTCTTCGGCTTTACTTGGGAACTTTTTGAACGCATGGGAGGTGTGTTAGAGGTGACATAAATTAATGACTGTTTTGAGATATATGTATTACTGCCAAGTTAGTATTGCAGTCCTGATCCGATCAAAAATCGAAACCTGACATCAAAGGCCCGGCTTTACTGAATTTCCAAGTTCCTAATGCTTCGAGAAATTTTACAAACAGAGATTTATTATACTTTTAGCCCTGAGCACCCATGGTGATGCAGAGGGCCAAATTGAAAGATCTCCATCCTGCCCGCCATCGCCTTGACCTGTGGCGGGTTTCTATCGACTTCCTTTGTTTCTTTGTGGAGTCTGCGCCACCATGAGTCTCTGGGTCTGCCTCTGCTGCGGTGCCCTTACTTACATTACCGATCAGACTAAGACCTGAGTGCCCTCTGCTGTTTGTCTCCACTCGGTCCATGGTTGTTTGTCTCCAGTTCCGCACTCTGCGAAGGATTCGAAAATCGTCCTTGACTTGATCGACGCATCTAGCTCGCTGTGCACCACGTCTTCTTGTACCGAACGGAAGACTCTCGAGAACCATTTTAGTCGGGTTGCTTTCCGACATCCTGATGATGTGACTCGTCCACCGTAGCCTCCCGATTTCCGCGGTGTGGACGATAGTTGGTTCTCTCAGCAGCTGATGCAGCTCGTGGTGCATTCGCCTTCTCCAAGTCCCGCCTTCTGCACTCTGCACTCCGCCGTGGATGGTACGCAACACTTTCCATTTGAAAACTCCAAGGGCACAATCGACCTCTGCACGTAGGGTCCATGCTGCGTGCCCATAGAGGACTGCCGGTCTAATCAGCGTTTTGTATAAAGTTAACTTCGTGTGACGGCGAACTTTGTTCTATCGTAGAGTTCTGCGGAATCCAAAGTAAGCTCAATCTGATCCGTTGTAGCGCGTTCACCCATGAATCCAGCTTGATATTTCTCCACTCTATTGCAATTGTTGATAGACGGCGGCATAAGATTTTAGAGAGTATCTTGTAGGCAGCGCTCAGTAGTGTGATCACGCGATATCCAACTTGTCGCCGTTTCTGTAGATAGGACTCACGATACCTTTCGTCCATTCCTCCGGTAATACTTCCTCCTTCCAATTCCGAAGCTCTCCAAAATTGGACTATATTCAACTTTTTTCAGCTCAATGTACTAGTTTCCACGTAAATAGGGTAGCGAACCACTTGGGCAGCGGCCCAAAATAGGACCACTGCCGAGATGGTTCTACTTCTCTATGCCTAAATAATATAAACTGTGTCGATGTTTTCCTAATTTCATTCATAAAATCTGCAGGAACTTTGGACAAGTCAATTTGGGAATCCCCTTCAACAATACCATAGGTTTCATTTTGAAATCTTTTCCTACAATTTCTTCAAGAATTACTCACTATTTTTGCCTTTCTCGTACACCAAGGTGTACCGAAAGGCTATATATTCACTCCAAAAATGAAATTTTGATAGAGCCCCCGGAGGGGCAAGTTTCATATACCAATCGACTCAGCTCGACGAGTTGAGATGATGTCTGTGTGTGTGTATATGTGTGTGTGTGTGTGTGTGTGTGTGTGTGTGTGTGTGTGTGTGTGTGTGTGTGTGTGTGTGTGTGTGTGTGTGTGTGTGTGTGTGTGTGTGTGTGTGTGTGTGTGTGTGTGTGTGTGTGTGTGTGTGTGTGTGTGTGTGTGTGTGTGTGTGTGTGTGTGTGTGTGTGTGTGTGTGTGTGTGTGTGTGTGTGTGTGTGTGTGTGTTTTTTTTTTTTTTTTTTTCCTCCCAACCTCCCGAGCAGAGAAAACCGATTGGAAAAACTCTGCTACACCTTGTCGCCTCGATCCCCCTGGTACCACTGATGCGACTGCTTCAGGGGGGGCAATGCGCTCATGCGCTCTTCTTCTTCTGTGCTCATGCACATTTTGTCGCTTCTAAATTTGTTATTCTAATCTTTTTAGTGTTCGTACCTAACCTATCGCCATTCAGCGACACAGTTGGTACAAACATACACCAAATTTGTTATTCTAATGCCGTCCGTGTGCCATTTAGCACTCCGGCTTTTCGCGCACGACTCGGATAGTCCCCGACGGTGGATCTACCCTATCCGACGAAGAGTTCCCCGACACTGAAACTTCTTCCGTTACCGATACTTCCCAGGCTGGTGCCAAGGTCGGTTCTGAGATTCCGGTTGGAGACTGGCTTCCGGTTCACAGGCGCCCTGACGACCAAGCACCGGTGCTTTTTCGCGGTCTACTCGGTCTAGTCCCCGGCGGTGGACGGACCTAGCCTACTCCGACAGAGAAAGTCCCCGACGGTGGAAGTTCTCTCGACACCGATGTTTTCAACCCGACCAGTAAGGTGCCGAAGTCGGCCCGGCGATTCCGGTTGGTGGTAGACTTCCGGTTCACCGGCGCCCCGACGACCTATAACCGGTACTACGCAACGAACGACTCGGTCAAGTCCCCGGCGGTGGATCAAGCCTACTCCGATCGCGACCCAATGCTCTTTGATCTTCGCGCCATCTCCGCTGGAGAGCTGACATGATCCGCGTGACCGCTCTGTTCACCGCATTCCATACGGTTTCGTCCTGACACATTCTCTCTACTACGTTGTTGGGACTCAGATTTCCAGCAGCGCTCGCTAGCATGTCACCACGTACTTCTTCAAATCGCGGACAGTCGAATATCACGTGCTCCGGTGTCTCCTCGTTGTTTGGGCATGTCGGACAGAAAGGGGACTCTGCATGGCCGAATCGATACAAATACTGTCTGAAGCATCCATGACCTGACAAGAACTGTGTTAGGTAGAAGTTCACATCTCCGTGTTTTCTGGACATCCATACCGACACATCTGGGATAAGCCGGTAGGTCCATCTACCCTTCTCCGCGTCATTCCACTCTTGCTGCCACTTAGCCAACGAGTCCGCTCTGGTTGTCTTCCTCACGTTTGCTGTGCCTCTTCTCCGGTAACACTCTACATCCTCTGCCAGGGTGATGTGTATGGGAACCATCCCGGCGATAATGCAGACTGCTTCCGACGATATCGTCCTGTACGCGCTCGCCACACGAATAGCCATGAGCCGGAACGTGCTCGAAAGTTTTGTTCGATTCCGCTTCAGTTTCAGCGCTGTAGCCCAGGCCGGAACTCCGTATCTAAGTATCGAAGAGGATACTCCCGCCAGAAGACGTCTGCTGCTGCTGCTCGGTCCACCGATGTTCGGCATAATCCTGGATACAGCATTAACAACTTTCGCTGCCTTCTCACAGGCATAGTCGACGTGGCAATTGAAATTCAATCGGTCGTCCACCATCACGCCCAGGTGTTTTAACGCACGCTTTGACGGGATAACCTGTCCGCCGACGTTGATTTCGGCCCGTTGAACTGCTTTACAGTTGCTGACTAGCACTACCTCTGTCTTATGGTGAGCCAACCGCAGCTTTACTTCACTCATCCAGGCCTCGATGGAACCGATCGTCTCCGCCGTCAGCATCTCTACTTCTTCCAGGGTCTCACCGGTTATCGAAAGGACGACGTCATCCGCGAAACCGACGATCTCGACTCCTCCGGGTAGTTCAAGTCTTAACACTCCGTCATACATAATATTCCACAACGTTGGGCCGAGTATGGAGCCCTGTGGCACACCCGCCGTGACTCTAACCGATCTCTGACCCTGGTTTGTCTCGTAGACCAAGACTCGATTCTGGAAGTAGCTTTTCAGAACCTTGCACAGATAGTCAGGGACCCTCATGTTGTGTAGTGCAGTGGCGATGGCTTCCCAGCTGGCGCTATTGAATGCGTTCTTCACGTCTATAGCTACCACGGCGCAGTAACGATTACCTCTCCTCTTCTGCTTTGAGGCTTTCTCCGCATTCGCAATGACTGTCCGGATTGCATCCACAGTCGACTTCCCTTTCCGAAACCCGAACTGCCTATTAGACAGTCCGCTCTCGCTTTCCGTACACTTTATCAGCCTGTTCAGGATGATTTTCTCCAGTAGTTTGCCAAGCGTATCCAGCAGGCATATCGGTCGATACGATGCTGGGTCTCCAGGCGGCTTGCCAGGCTTTGGCAGCAACACCAGCTTCTGGATCTTCCAAATGTCTGGGAAGTAGCTATCCACCAGACATTTCTGTATCGTTATCCTGAACATGTCCGGAAACGCTTCGATCGCCGCTTTCAATGCCATGTTGGGGATACCATCTGGACCAGGGGCTTTCTTCACTTTTAGTCCTTTGGCTATTGTAAGGAGTTCCTCGTTAGACACCCGGTTTGCGCCGGCAGCTACTTCCACCCCGTCGACGTACGGCGTAGGTGGCCATGTGGTTAAACCGTGATTCGGAAAGAGGCCGTTCACAATTACCTCCAGCTTTTCAGGGCACATTTCAGCTGGTGTAGCTGGGCCCTTGATCTTCGCCATCACGACGCGATAAGCTTGTCCCCAGGGATTGGCGTCTGCTTCTCTGCACAGCTCCTTGAAGCAATTGGCCTTACTCAGAGCAATCTCCCGCTTGAAAGCGGTCCTGGCCTCGCGGAAAATCACCTTGCGTTCCTCTCTGCTCGCTTCGGATCTTGCTCTTTGAAATCGTCTTCTAGCTTTAAGGCAGGCAGCACGTAGGGTGCTGAGCGTTTCATTCCACCAGTAAGCTGGACGCCGGCGGTTATTCGGTTCGAGTTTCCTGGGCATAGTAATATCACAAGCCCTCGCTACTGCTTCCGTTAGTTCCACAGCGGTCATAGCGGGAGTGTCGCTGTCTGTCCGAAGTGCCTCGACAAAAAGCTCCTTGTCGAACTGCTTCGTTTTCCACTTCCTTTCGCAGGTCCTCCGGGTGCTCGGCAGAGCGGAGATCCGCCGACCGACGCTGTAGTGGATGGACTGATGGTCACTGTGCGTGTATTCTTCGCTTACTCTCCAGTTCATGTTGTTCATCAGCGACGGGCTGCAGAACGTCACATCAATAATGGATTCTCGTCCGTCCTTACGAAATGTACTCACAGAGCCTTCATTGCACACTTTAACATTCAGCTTCGCTAAGGCTTCCAGCAGACAGTAACCCCTTGCGTTGGTCAGCCTACTTCCCCACTCCACCGCCCAAGCGTTGAAGTCCCCGCCGATAACAACCGGCGCACGTCCTATCAACTTATCAGTTAGTAGATCCAACATCCGATTGTATTGCTCAGGGGTCCACCTTGGGGGCGCATAGCAGCTGCACACAAAGACACCGTTGATCTTAGCGATAACAAAACCTTCATGATCGTTATCCACTACTTCTTGAATGGGAAACCCGCCTGTAACTTGGATTGCCGCTATCCTTGCTTTATCCGCCACCCAGTTACCGTTATTGATAGGAACTCGGTACGGCTCTGCAATTATTGCGACGTCGCACTTGGTTTCCGTTGTCGACTGCCACAACAGTTGCTGTGCTGCATCGCAATGATTGAGATTCACTTGCGTTATCTCCATCATTGTCATTGTTGACCTGCCTTCGCCTTCTTGTACATCGGGCATTTGAAGCCACCCGTCGAATGATCGTTTCCGTCCTCCGGTTTGCAGAACATACACCTCGGTTGCTTCGTGCAGTCTCGAGCAACGTGACCACTTCCGCCGCATCTCCAGCACAATGTGGACCTGTCAGGGCCCTTGCAGCTTCTCGCCTGGTGACCGAACTCTATACACCGGAAGCATCTCTCCATCTGCTTAGCAACTCGAGGAGTGGCTCTCAGAGTGCCCACCGCCCAACCAACTTTTATCTTGCCGATCTCCACCAGCTTGTTTGCAGCGTCAACCGATAAGCGAATCGCCGCCGTCTGGGTGCCTCCAAACGCTTTCCTTAATCGAATTTGCACCGGAACATCCAGCTTACACTGCTCGGTTAGGGCAAATCTCAGTTCCTCTTCTGTCGTGACCGCATCCAGATCCCTGCATTCGATCACCACCTCCTGTGAAAGAGCCCTGACATTTGCATCGCTGCCCAGGGATTTCGCGACGAGTTCCCGGTAATCCAGGCTCTTAACAGCTGGATCTTTCTTTAGCTCGAAGATCATCTCGCCTTTCTGCGTGCGCCGTGTCTTAACCACGTTCTCGCCCAACTCCTTAAGGTCCGGATCCTCCCTCACCTTCCTGAGAAGCGCAGCGTACGTTGTCTTGTCGCTCGCTTCGACTATGAGGGCATCACCTCTGCTTTTCCTCCTAGATGGCCGAAGTTTATCTTTCTTTTCCGGTTCCGTCTTCCTTTCTATTTTTTCCTTTCGCTTTTTCTTCTTAACTCGCTGGCTTTCAACGGTGCGCCATCCACTGTCTCTGCCATCGTTTCTCTGATTGCCGACGCGCGACTGATCGTTCTTCTGCTTCTTCGGGACTTCCTCGTCTCCAGGCGTGTCCCTACCTCTTTTCTCCGAGCGGTGACTCTTAGGCGTCTCCCGAGTTTCCGCCGTAGCTCTTCCTGCAGCTTCCGTTACAGCCTTTTCAGCTGTTTCAGCTCTCAATCTAAGTGCCTTTTGCTCTCGTTCGGCAGCTATAACAGCAGATTTGATGTTCGTCACCATCTGCTTAATTTTCAGGTGCACGTTGTGTCTGTCCTTCACAAACTCGTACAGTTCGTTCACCTTCTTCCTCACCTCACCCAAACCCGACTCTTGAGCAGCACTGCTCATCGGCGTCGGTGTGAACACTCGCTGGTTCGAAGACCCTAGCTCCTGTTGGTTTCCTTGGAGCTCGCTTCGGATTGTGCTACTGGTAGCGATCGCTGCGGTTTCCAGCGGTGTCACTGGTGATCTCTGCATCCTCTCGCTTCTTCGGAACACGTTCGCGTCCTCCTCGACTTCAATATTCGTTAGATTCTCCATTTTGTTGGGTCCCCACTCCGGGCCGCTATCTCCACTCGTTGTAGTAGTCGCTTATGATCCCTTGGTTATCTTTGCAAAGCAGGGAGGCCAAGCGAGGGTTGAACGCGTACCTTCATGGGGTACGTGTCCAGAGCCGGATCAGCGTAGGTCAGGAATGTTCCATCTGAGCCTACTACCCACCTTTGTTGGTGCGAGTATTGAACGTACCTGGAGGCCTGCCAAGGTTTTAACGGGACGGAGGCAAACGTACTGTTAGCCCGCTCGCCGTTTCAAGTAGGTGTCACCCTTCCTTACTCAGGGAACAGAACAGCACGAATGTCAGCCCATCATCGCCATCCGATCCATAGTCCGTAGTCCGTTGTCGTTTGCGTTGACCAGTATGACATAATCAGGATGTTACTGGCATCGATCCTGATGTGCCGGTTGGCACTCCGAGTATTTGGGCTAAGGCACTTTGGAAGCGGTACCAGGTCGCTTGTACAGAGTTGCTTGCGGATGTGTGGCTTTTTATGGAGATCCAACAGAGCCCACTATTGAAACCCCGCCACATCCTAGGCATCCTCTGCTTGAGCTATCTGGAAACCAGAAGCTCGGTCACTCCCCGAAGGAAGAGCCAAAGGTGGTAGTCCACACGGATGTGTGAACGATTTTCGCTTAGGATGAATTCCCAAGCTGCCACCCGACTCGCAGAAGGGGGGGTTCGTCAAGCCCCTGGACTCCTGTCCCTGCTGCCCTTGTGTGTGTGTGTGTGTGTGTGTGTGTTTGTGTGTGTGTGTGTGTGTGTGTGTGTGTGTGTGTGTGTGTGTGTGTGTGTGTGTGTGTGTGTGTGTGTGTGTGTGTGTGTGTGTGTGTGTGTGTGTGTGTGTGTGTATGTGTACAAAAAAGGTCACCTCACTTTTAGATAGTAAATATCAACCGATTTTAACGATCGACGGCTCATTCGACGCGGAATATGGTCCCATTGTTTCCTATTCAAAATGGTTCGGATCGGTCCAGCCGTTCCGGAGATATGGCCATTTAGGTGTTCCGGAACCGGTACCCCTGTAAGGGGCCAGACATGAAAATGCACCAAACCCATGCATGCGACCCATCAAACCACGGCATTTCCGATAACCTGATGAACGGTAAGCAGGAAAACAGTATCAGACCATATCGGCACCGGTAGTGTTCCGGATGTCCCACCGGAAGTGGCCAAATATAAAAGTGAACCAAACCCATGCATGCAACACACCAAACAGCGGCATTTTGAATAAACTGATGAACGGTTAGCAGGAAAACCGTATCAGACCATATGTGAACCGGTAGTTGTCCGGAACCGGTTCCGGGGGTCCCGGAGGATGTGGCCAAATATAAAAGAGTACCAAACCCATGCATGCAGTACAACAAATAACAGCTTTTCTGATAACCTGATGCCTGGTTTTCAAAGAAATAGGTTAGGACCACATTAGGGACAGCCGGTAGTGCCGTAAGCAGTTCTGGATGTCCCTCCGAAAGCGGCTAAATATAAAACTGAACTGAACCTATGTATGCTATACAGCAAAGCTAGGATTTTTTGATAACCTTATGAACAAATAGCAAGCAAACAGGTTCAGACCGGTGAAAAAAAAATGTCTAACGTATATGGTCAAATCTCAACTGTTACGTAGTAATTGAACTTTACATGTTTTTGACTTTGCCTGTCTCAAACTAGCTATAACTTGAAAATCGTCAAACTTATCGCATTTGAAGGATTATTAAATTTGCTACCAAAAAGATTTTGGAATATATTGGTTTAGTTAGATAACTAAAGCAAAAAAGCTCGAAAGTTGCGTTTTACCTTTCTCGCACACTTAGTGAACTAAAAAACTATATGTTCACTCAAAAACGATTTTTCGAAAAAGGGCTCGGTAGATCAAGTCGCATATACCAAACAACTCAGTTCAACGAATTGAGATTATGTATGTATGTTTGTATGTGCGCAAAATAAGTTCACTCACTTTTAAGGCACTTCATATTGACCAATTTTTCAGGTTATAGCTTGAATCGAGCCGGAATTGTTTGCTATCAAAAATGGTCCAGATCGGCCAAGGCGTTCCGGAGTTATGGCCATTTCAGTGATCCGGACCAGCACCGGTAGAACTGGCCGTATATAAAACTGAACTAGTCCCATCATGCGATACATCAAACTGCGGCGATTTTCGCAACTGGAGACTAGAATCTCCACGATATCGGCCCAAAATTCAAGATGGCAGCCAAATGTTCAAGATGGCGGCTCAAAATTCAAGATGGCGGCTGTTTAATAGAGATTTAGGCTCTTAAAGCAAACTATATGCTATATGATGTCTGGACTCCTAAAATGGCGACTAGAATATCCAAGATGGCAGTCTGAAATCCAAGATGGTGGCTTCAAATTCAAGATGGCGTTTGTTTAAAGAAATTTAAGGTTCTAAAACAATGCAATATGGGTATATTTGGTATGGGGAAGATGTCCGGAGTCGAAAAATGGCGACCAGAATGTACAAGACGGCGATCTAAAATCCAAGATGGCGGCTTCAGTTTCAAGATGGCGGCTGTTTGATTGAGATTTAGGCTCTAACGGCTATTTAATGAAGTTTTAGGCTCTAAAACCATGCAATATTGGTATATTTGGTATGGGGGAAGACTTCCAGAGTCCAAAATGGCGATCAGGATATCCAAGATGGCGATTTAAAATTTAAGATGGTGGCTCCGAATTCAATATCGCGGCTGTTTAATGGAATTTTAGGGTCCGGAACAATGCATTATTGGTATATTTGGTATGGGGATGATGCCTGGATTCCAAAAATGGCGACCAAAACATCCAAGATGGCAATCTTAAATCCTAAATGACGGCTTCAAATTCAAGATAGCGTCTGTTTCTTAAGAGTTTGAGGCTCAAACATTAAAAGCCAGATAAACAATATGATTTCAGGTATCATGAAATGGATTTCTGTTAATTGTATGAAAGTGCGATGTACATCAAAATTTCTCTTAAGTTTTATTGAAATGGGGTTTCGAAGGCACGAGAAAGGCGCCATCGCCGCTAGGTGGATTAATTAGGGTTTTTTTTTTATTTTCTCCCCTTCAATTTCTACAAACATCTTATAAACAATAACTTGTAGCTCCGGTCCAATATTTTCTTCAGGAGTTTCTTTTGGAAATTTCTCAGGCAATTCCTCGTTTCTCGGTTCTTCGCGATTTTCAATTCGGACGGCTAAATCGGTCATCGGCTGGTGATGCTAGGTTTACGGCAAATATAGGAAAGTGTTTTTTTTTCGGAAATCGTTGTGCTTGAGATTGTTTTACCCGCAATTGTAATTAGAAGTTAATTGGAAAGTATGAAGCGGAAGAAAAAAGTGCGAGCGAGCTCTAGTGTTGTATAAATTGTTGGGCTACAGTTACGTGTTGCGCGAAATTTTGAAATCCGGATAGATTAATTGTGAGAGGAAGAGTGAAATTCCACCGAGAAGTTTCGATTTTGAATGCAGATATACTGAGCACAAGTGTTACGTGGATTAAAAGTAGTGAAGTAGTGAGTCGGGTCGGTAATGTAACGTAATTATTTTTATGTTATAATATAAATGAAACAAGTTATAATTAGTTAGCCACTGGAAGTTACTGAGTGGATATTTCTTCACCCTTGCCTGGTTTACCCTCAAGGTTTACGAGTTGAGGCGATAACCCTGGGCCTGAAGCAAATGAAATCACCCCTCAAGAGAATACAACAATGGATCATTTAAATTTGGTGAGAATGTTTCATGCTACATATTTATTTCATATTCATTATATACTTGATTATATACAACAATACACTTTCATATATCGGAGCGTTTGGTACGGTATGTCCACGCATCCTTCCACCCCTGTAGATTTGAGAAATGTTTCGATGTTAAACGAATATTCATTCAACTGGAAACATTTCAAAGAATCATCTTTGCGGTAAATGCTGCGCAGTAGGCCTGGCCGCTTTGACGCTTGTATCATATCGTCGATATGTTGCAAGCATCAATATTGACAAGAAAAATAATCGGGCGTAATCTAACCCGATTATTTTCCAGGATGCTTTCTTGTACTGGCTGCGTATGTGTTAGATTAGATTAGATTAGATTAGATTAGATTCGGAATTTCTCAGGCAATTCCTCTATGAATTTCTTGGGAAAATTTTAAAGGATAACTGCTCAAAGCAATTCCTCTGTATTTTTGTTTTATGAAATCCTCAACATATTGCCGAAGAAATTCCTTATAGAAAACAAAAAAATGGAAAGGAACTCCGATAGAATTTGTAACGATATTATCTGTATCATGACTAAAGGGAAGTCCGGAGAAGTTTCTACAGTAATTCACAAATTAATACCAAAATCCCTGAAAAAACTTTCACTGGAGATCCCACAGAAACTCTCATAGCAGTTTCAGAAAATGCTGAGAGTTCCTGAATAAACTTACGGAGATTGCACGAAGAATTCCTTATGAAATTTGAGGTGCAATTCTTAAAGCAACTATCGGGAAAACTTCAAAAAATGTCCGGAGGTAGTCATGGAACTCCGCAAGAAATTGTTGATAAAATTTCTGAAGGGATTAGCTACGTGAACCACCATGTGTCGAAATGCCTCGTTTTGTAGTAAAAAAAATGGCCACACTAGATTACGATCATGGCACTAAGTGCAATGACGCCATGCAATCATGGAATCTCATAATACCAATCGTTAACTGGTGTGAGGGAAAGTCAATCCTCTGGATAACTTTTTGTTCAACAGAACAAACTGGACGAAGAGTCTGTGATAATTGAGTCCCTGAGGAGGGTCCCAAATGTGGCCGAACCATCGGACACGATCATAGCTATTGTAATAACTGTCGACCGTCCGTCGGATTCCCATGAACACATTCGTAGGTGGTAATAGACGACATAAGATGATCTGCGATAGCACTTTGTAGGCAACTTTACGACTGTTGGCTGTTAAGTGTTCGCCGAAGTGCTGATTCCACCTATCCGATCACCACACTTTCATTCGTCACTGCGCATTTCGGCACACTCCGTAAACTACGAATACTCATTTTTGGTAATTTCAGAAACCCGATGATTTTTGTCCTTACAACATTTTCGAAATTTGTATGGAGCGTAGACTTTGGCCAGACCCAACCCCCCAGCCCCTCCTAAGAGTCTACGTAGTTTATGGACAGGCCCTAATGTGTTAAGGTCTAGTTGATGTTCCGTGTTTCTTATTGTGCCATTTTCACACACTTCGCTTTCTTCAAGCGGCGTTTCTTCTCTTGAAAGAAACAGGTTAGTTGCTTCCATTTTCACTTGCATCATTTCCCGTTCTGCTAGATCCAATTAGCTTTAACAGCGTTGCTTATTTTGTTTAGCGCTACCAAAGTTATAAACTGATTAGGCTTTCCCTTTGGATGACGGTTTAGCATTTGTATAACGTGTAATACGCACGAGGCTACAAGGAAATTTTCATTACGAATAGTTCGTGGACCGCTCAGAAATCGAATCCATCACCGTTAGCATTGTTTTGCTAAATAAACGCGTGTTTACCGCTTCGGCTATACGGGCTATTCTGAATTCAATATATGTACCTTCATATTTGTTTTTCGCAAATCCTCCAACAAAATTCATAAAAAAGCTAGTTCCCCTTCATCCAAAGGGCTTAAAATCATATTGATTCAATAGCTCGCGTTTCCTACCCACAGTCTGTTTGATTACAATTAGCATTCTAGCCTTCTAAACTTGGTTAAGTACATTTTTAAGGCTAATATTTTCACAGCTCCCTGTCCAGTTTCTTCTCCCTTTGTATTATAATTCCCATCCAATACGATGCTATGCCTTTCCGCCAATTTATCTCCCCAATACCACCGAACCCCTTACATGAGTTTTTCATCTCGATCTGCTTGCTGCGTTCCATCCGTCCATCCATCTAGCCCACTTTTGGACGAAAAACATTGAACAAAAACCATCATCCGATTAATCATAAATGCAAATAGCTCCTGCCGGTTTCGAGCATGGCGACGTGCCTCCTTGTTAGCATCTCAGCGTCATCACCCTCGTCAACAGGGCGAACAGTTCCGCCCGGTTCCACTTCCCACCGACCAACCGCACCAAACTCATCACGACCATACTCGACCATGCAGTCGAAAAAAAAAGACAACTGTAGCACGACCTACTAGTATCTACTGTGGTGTTCCCTACACAATGAAACTTCCTAGCATCAAGTTGCCTCGGTTACCAACCCATGCTAGGAGTAGGTATCTTACGTCTTTTCATCAGGCAGCAGCCCTGATCACAGTGAAGAACGGGGTGAAATGCGTTGAAGAAAGATTTTAATTGAATAAAATTGTGCCGAAACACAAAACTGGTCTGAGGGGCTTACGTATGGCATCCAAAGCGACTAAATGTAAACTTGTTTAATTCTTTAGAACTGCCAAGTTGTTGCAAATAATGAGAACCAATACATGCTTTTCTACTCCACAAAGCCATTGAGAGAAATCTGTAGAGGATTTGGCATATCTTAGGTCCAAATTATGAGCTCTTTGCCTCCATGGAGCATTTTATACCACAATCCCTAACCAGAGCCAACAAAGAAAGCCTGACTCGGACTGCCGCCCACACCCACGGCTGCCTCAACAACGCATCACAAGTGGAAAAATCCCGAAAAGGGTTATTGTTTGAAATTAGTCCAGCGTATAGAATACACGACCACATCCAGCACACACCCACAGACTTGCCGTCGTTCGTCCGCTCAGACAAATCCACCACACATTATATTAGGGACGACTAGCGGGAACCGTTTTGCTGGACCATAAACGATTGTACTTTTATGCAAATAAGCTGTGAGCTGATTATTTGCGGCGCTCTACTTTTTGGTCTCATGCCCTTCTACTATAATGCCGACCAGGGTTGGTTCTACCACAACCGAGAATGCTCAGATAATAATGAATTGCGTAAAGATGTACATAGGAAGTCGCCATCGGATTGTGCGTCATTCTAGTTTCATACGGGCGTATCTGCAATCATCGATTTCTCTTTACCCGGAGAGTGTTTATTTTCCGTCTAAACCATAGGGGGAGAATCTGCTCAACAGACACCCGAACAGGAAGGTTCGGGTAATGTGGGATCAATGCCGTCTTCTACAACAAAAGTAAAAGCCAGGGCTACTCTCTCCTCGACCCACTAAACACATTCCTATGGTCGCCAAACCCTTCGTCTCTCTGGAACCAGCAAGATGGTAATGCTTCAGAGAGGGACTAGTGCACATCGCACTCTCAAGGTTAGCTGCGTAGCCTGCAGCAACGAACATCGATGACTCGCTTTGGAGAGTCCATCACGATAGCATGTTGGCGCTTAGCCCGCTTGTCCTCGGAAGGCGGACAGAGTCAACCCCGCCCGCGCCCAACGGTTTTGCAGACATCGAGAGCCTTGTCGAGAGCTGATGTCTACGCGCAACCCAATCTGACCTGCCCGCAAGGAAGGGTATCACTACCCTTTAGGCTCTATCAGATGCACCAGAAGGTTGCTGACAACAGGGTCTCCGGCCCTTTTTCGGGGACCCCTTTCCAACCGCGGGTTCGGATCCAACCTAGTAGACCGACGCCACGACAGCAACGCCACCAGGACTTCCTCTCCGCGGTCACTTAATTGCTGTGAGGGTCGATTTCGACCGTAGGGCACCGGTATGACCTCCGAAGCCGACTCCGAACCCCTGCACCACCTCTTGTACCGCATCTGAACTAGCCATTCTCCGAGTCCACGCACCACCTACTCTGTAGCTCCTAGATGATATAGTTGAAAATTGTCTGGAGTTGTATCCTCTCCGCATGTGGCAAGCATGCAGTCACGCATTGTGCGAAAACGCGGGCACAGGAACAAAACGTGTTCCGCCGTTTCCTCTAAACTAGCACAAACAGGGCATTCGGGCGAATCCGCATGCCCGAATATGTCGGAAGCAAGCATGACCTGTGACAGGTGAAATATTATGTTCCCATGGTGTCTATTAATCCAACTATCTACCCTCGGTATTAACCTATGGAACCACCTTCCTTTGTTGGAACTGTCCCACGCGCGCTGCCATTTGACCATAGAGGCCATCCTGGCAGTCCTGCGTATGCCTCTTGTACCGCGCATTTCGAAGCACTCCATGTCCTCCATGATAAGACACCATACCAGTGATGACGCAGAGCGCGTCGTGTGACACGGTACGGTACGCGCTCGCAACCCTCAGGCAAATCAGCCTGTATGTACTTTCCAGCTTACCATGGTAGCATTTGGTACTTAGCGCAGTTCATCACGCCGGGTAGTCATACCTTGGTGTGGACATAGCGACACTAACCAGAAGCTTGCGCTTACTGGCGTACACTGCAGAGCTATTAGACATCCTCCGGGACAGTACTGCAATAGCTGTGGAGGCTCCTTTATAGGCATAATCAACGTGGCTACCGAAGGTGAGCTAATCGTCGATCTACACGCCCAAGTGTTTGACGGAGCGTTTCGATGTAATATTGCAATCGCCTACATGACAATAATCCATAACACCGGACCCAGGACGGAACCTTCCGGGACTCCTGAGGTTATGTGAAAGCATTTCCGACCCACCTCTGTGTCATAAACTAGTACTCGATTCTGGATGCAACTTGCGAGAATCTTGTACAGGTGCCCAGACATTCCCAGATGCAAGAGCGCATCGGCAATAGCTGGCTAGGTGGCGCTATTAAGGCCGCACGGGACGACGTGTAGTTTTTCCTATCTTCCCTCTCTTTCTAACAATTTGCCTCGAGATTTTGAAGAAGTAAATATCAATTTCCACTGCACTGACGTAGCTGAAACTTTAGTCGATTATGCACCACAAGTGAGCAAATGAACGATCAAATTTCTAGTCAATAATATGAAGTAGAAGTTGAGATTTGCATCTTACTAACAACAGAGCAATGGCGGACGATTCAACCACCGTCCCGTCCGGCCTTAAACACACTCCTTACATCCCGAATCACTACTGCCCAGTAGCGAATCCCCCTTCTTTTACGCTCAAGTGCTTTTTCGGCACTTCGGAACTCCGTCCGAACCTGGAGCCTTACCTACGCTAAAGAACTTTGCTTTCCCCGCAAGTTACACATCGATGACCCTCTTCTCATCGCCAGCCCCAGTCCCCGGCTGACCTAGGAAAGGAGACCAAGAACCAGGATCATGACGCGGAAAAAGCCCTTCGATGATCCCCTCCAACATCTCTGGAGATTGCTCTGTAGGAGCCATTACACCTCTCGTCTTGGTCATTACGATCCTGTAGGCATCATCCCACAGGTTCGCATTGGCACTCTGACAGAGACCCTCAAAGCAGGCCTTTTTGCTTGCCCTTCTTATCTCAGTCTTCAGCGCGCACTTTGCAGCGGCGAACACCCCCCGCCGATCGTTTCGCTCTTCCTCTGATCGTGTCGCTGCTACCCGGAGAGTGTAAAATTATTGAAACGAGGCCTAATGAAGGCGAAGGTGGCGCGGATCTCCAAATATCAGTGACGTAGCCAGAAATTTGCTCTTGGAGGGGTTTTCGATGACCAATGACACCTTTTTACTGATTTGATCCTCACATTTCATAAACAGCAATAAACATTGAGGTCATATGTATATATTCAATTTGAGTTCTACCTTCAAAAAAGCGGCGCAGATGATTTTTCCCCATAATGTGTATTATTCTTGGAATTTGTTCCACAATTTTTGTCTCTTGGGATGGGGGGATTGTGGGTTGTTGGGGTTGTTACCCATACTTCTGACTCATGTTCAGCACAGCAAATGATGTGATACCACATCATTTTCGCTACACATCAGCCGCTTCGTAAAAGTGACGCGTTGAAAGTGGGTCTAGCAATCACTAGAACCGGATCGATAGATGAATCATATACCTATATGAAAAATATTGGCATGGATTGGTACATCAGTCCGTTGATTGTGAGATATATCCCTTACCTCCCGGTAAGGGTATGCGGTATATCGAATGATTTCGCCAAATACACCTCGAAGCGAAATTCCGCAGAATTCAACGGAATTCAACTAAACGAAATTTATGATTTTGAAATTCGTTTCGTTTCGTCAAATTCCAAAAATTTTGCCTTCAAAAGATCAATTTTGACGACATTAAGCTGAATTTTGCGGAATGTCTAATAAATTTCAAAAGCAAATGTATAGTTTAAATGTACATACCATCTATCAAAGATCTTGCTTATCTCATGTTAGGGTAGAAAATATAATTTGGACATGTATATAATTTGGACATGCACGGCGATATATGCCTTGTTCCGGAGAGCTAATAAAAGTAGATACTTCTCAATATCAATTATTGGATCAAATAGACCCTATTCTGATGACTTACGTTGAAAATACGCTTAACAATTAGACATTTACCGTCAGTGGGGGTGTCATTGGGCCAAAATATCATGTGATGTATTGCATTATCGTCTCACATAAATTGTTTTGCCTACAAATTGATTTTATTTGCGCGAACACATTCATGAATGTCATATTTAGAACTGGCAAAGAGGTGGTGTATTAAATATAAGTACCGTAAAACGGGGTATCTTTGATAATGCGGGTAACTTTGATAGTGCGACAGGCATCGTATAGTTTATCTTATAACTATGATTCCTTGAATCAGTTAAGAAAAATGCAAACGTAGATCAATACTATACATATGTAAGTTCATCTTACACGTATTCTCGTTAAAACCTAGTTTATATACAACTTTTTGGACAAAAATTAAAAATTGTTGATATTTTTGTCATTTGTCAACCTCTTCAAACAATCTGCTGTACGACTTCGTTTCAACTATTTTTTCAATGAATGAACTTTTATTCTCGATAGATTCATCATAGTAGATTCAATGGCTTTGAATCTCTTAACGGAGTGCGTTTTTACGAAATGGAAGCAATTTTGTAAATTGGGACCAAAATCTCCATATATCGATAAACGCCTAAAAGTATGCAATGCCCTTGTAATTTCATGTAGATAAATCTGTGTTGTTCAAAATTTCTTAATTAAACACTCAAAAAACAACCCAAAAAAAGAAAATTCGACATGAATATCATGTAACCATATGTTTATGTACCTATAAACATATATTTTTACAAATGTAATGATTTTTGACAGCTAATTTCACTGTTTTTCACATTCAGTGCTTCGCAAATTCATTTTTATACGTAGAATTTAGTAAAAAATCAATGTTTTGGTATAAAAAAACTATTTGATATATTCCACAAGGCTTCTCTCATCATGTTCCTACTCCTAAGATTTCAATCTGTGATTGTTTTTCAAGATTTGATGTGTTTTTCGGGGCATTATCAAAGTTACCCCAAAATAAAAATCTGATTCTTGCGCATATGGAAAACTAAAAGTCATCTAAAATATTTAAGATTATCAAATCTTTCAATTGCAATTGATAACTGATACCCCAGTACTTGTTTTAAAAATATAAAACTAGAGAAAATACTGTTACATGGAAAAATATTGAGAAAGTTCGCTGGAAAACTATCAAAGTTACCCCGTTTTACGGTATCTGTTTTTCAAAATTATTCATGAAAAAAAGCCCAATGTAACCCCCAAGGTGGGGTGTCATTGGGCCAAAAAATAAACATGAACAAAATTCTGTTTTTTCATGTAAGCACAAGTATTTTTCAGGCGTATGATATCATTGTGAAGGTTTAGGATTCAAAATACATAAAATATAAATCAGTTCACATTTAAACAATTCAAATTCATCAAATATAGCTCAATTTACGTATAAAAATCTTTACATATCAAAAGTGTCTTATTTTTTCTGAGAATGTATCTGAGAATAAGGTTATATCTACATCTGTATCATAGTGATAAAAAATTGTGAACTTGTAAAATAATTTCTTCTTTTTTCTGCACTATATTCCAACTGGAACTTGACCTTCATCTTTTCAGCTCGGCTTAGAGCACTTTCACAGTTATAAATTGAAGTCTTGGCATTGCATGAATTTGTATATTGTGTGGGAAGCAGAATGATACACTATGCCCCGATCGAACAGGAAATCGAACCCACACAAAGCTTTATCCGCTAATCACTGGACAACCTTTAATGGTATATTCAATAAAAGAAAAGTTTGCAAAAACCACGAATTAGAAATGTGAACTCTTGATGATTTGTATAGTACAGTAGGAATATGTAAATATGTCTAAGAATAATAAAAATCCGTATATTCTTATTCAACTTTTATTTCATCAATTAAAAAACATTTCTTGAACATGAGTCATGTTATCAAATGCCGATCGAATAAAAATTACTTCGGTTTTACTTTATTACGTCTGTTAGTCACTTTCTTCATTTTCTTTGGAGGTTAATTTTCCTTGTTTTCTTCATCTTTTATTGCAGTGATGCCACCAGACTGAACGGCCAACTTCTTGTTGTTACGACATTTCGGAGTACATCCTTTTCAGTTCTTAATTCGCTTCAGGCCCTAGTCCACTTTCCTTGTTTCTTCATGTACTTTTTCCACTTTAACCTTAACATTACAAATCTCTTCGGCTGTAATACTAGAACCGGCAGGAATATCAAATTTCTTCCGCTTCTTTTGCACTCCACTCTCTACCACAATTGCTCGCTATGCATCCAAAAATTCTTTCAAGCTGTCTTCTATTGCCTCCGTAGAACTTGCATTCGCATCAATGGTATTCAGAAGCGGTTGTACGCTCGTTGGGAAAATACCACATTCTCTAAACCCCGCCTGCAATGTATTTTGCTGATTTTCCTTCAGACTGTCCATCAGATCTTTGAGCAAACTCGGGAAATGTGGCTTTTGGAGGGTCGTAGCCAAAGACAGACTTTTTTTCTTTGTATGTCTGAAGCAGGTTCCTCCAGTTACGTTTCATCGGCCCAAAGAAAGCCACATCTAATGGTTGTGTTAGATGTGTTGAGTTTGGTGGTAGGCACACGAAGATGATGTTATTGGATTCACACAACTTCAGCACATGCGGCGAGAAATGGGAACTTACGTTATCACCAATAACTACCTTCCTTCCATGAAGCTTTTTCAAAGTTGGCAGCAGATGAGTTTCGAACCAATTTTCAAAAATAGCCCCATCAAACCATCCGCTCGAAGAGTTGTTGTATCTGGTTCCTGATGGTCCGTGTTCAACCCAGGTGCTCCAGAGCTTGGCTGACTTGTAGACCACATACGGTGGAAGCACTTTTCCTGCCGCACTCCCTGCCATCATTAGTGAAATGCTGCTTTTTGACGAGTTTAGAATGTTCCCCGGATACTTGACACCTCTCTGGACAATGCAGTTGCGCGCACAAGGATCGTCCGTCAGATTGGTCTCGTCGTAGTTCCAGATGTTTTCCGGGGGAATGCCGGCTGTCACCTTCGATAAGTTGTTGATGTAACTCGTCAGAATCTCAGGCGTGATGGCTGCTCGACTTTTCTTGATATTTGGTACAAAACCAGGATAATTGTCCCTGAAACGATCAACCTTTCTGCCAATCTAGGTCAAGTAATCCTTCACGACATGCTGCAAATCCACTCATTGACTGGAAACCCATAGTCACACATAGCCACAGCCATACATTTTTCAAACGTTGCCTCTTCCTCCTGTGAAAATATAGGCCGTCCTCCGACGGATTTACTGTTCATCCCGGCGAGTTTATTCACGATGGTGCTCCTTGGAACTCCGTAGGTTTTGGCTGCTTCTCGTTGGGTTGAACCATTTCTGATTGATTCGAGACAAGCAGCCAACTTGCTCTTCGTATAATTCCGGTAAGGCCGTGTACCAAGAACGCGTTTATGCTTACGTGCCATTTTCTGTTGAAAATAAGTGATTTTAAAATAAATAATGATACATTTTAATAAAAAAATACGACTCACGATGCGAAAACAACAAACCAATCTGAAATTTACCACGCGATTTTCATCTGTCAAAACACGGAACACATAAGTAGACGATGCGACTGTGTGGGTTAGCTCAAGCAATTATTGCTTGTGTTTGTAATATTCGCAGATTGAACCTCTGGCACAAAGTCACCCCCAAAAAGCAAAAATAGTGCAATGTTACGCTTTTTAATGTTTTAGTCAATATAAATAAATTATCAATAAGTTAATTTTTATCAGAGCCGTAGATAAAACCTAAAATAATCTTTCCAGTGACAATACCACCTTGAATAGCACTTGCGTATCTCTCTGGAGGACATTTTTTTTCGAGTGATGTTTTCTGGTTAATATGATGCTCAGCTTAGCACTTTTATTTAAATAATACAGTTTAGCAAATAAACTTGAATTTCACAACAATGGTTGGAGAAACTATGAATTATTCATGCTCCGAAATGTTTTGGGCGTAATTTGTTGTATATTTGAGGTATTTGTAGCAATAATCATTTATCGTTTTTGGCCCAAAGTTACCCCCTAGGCCCAATGTCACCCCGACTGGCGGTACTTCAAAATTATCGATAATGTAAATTATTTCACTAAAACCCCTCAAATGCACACACACCAAATTTTTGGAAATGCTTTCAGCACAAAAAAAAAACCGCAAAATAAATTGCTGAGTTTCAGCAAAATTTTTTCTGAGTATCAGCACAACGTTGCTGATCAACTGTCAAAATTGCTGGATGGTTCAGCAAGTTGGTAAAAAATTGCTGATAGGGGTAGGCGGGGCATTATGAACACCCGGGGCAGAATGGACACCCTCAATATTTTGAAATATGCGAATTTTTTTGAACTTTTACTGAATGGAGAATATAGTCCATTTGTCTAAAACGTAGTTTCAGGAAATAAACATTCGAAATTAAAATTATACTTGATTTTACACGAAAAAGTTGCGTCCTCCGTTTTTTGTGCATGGAAACTATAATTTTCACACCATCTAAAATAAGATTTAGTGATTAATTTATTGCAGGTCGATGAAAACCTGATATTTCTAGAACACATGCAAGTAGTTTTGCTGTATCTACATGCTTAACATGTTTATATTTTCTTCTTTATTATATCAAAAATCAAGTTTGGAAATATCTTCTGCTGCCGGGGCAAAATGGACACTCACCTTTTTGAAAGAAGCGGCAAGGGAAAAATATAACCTCAATCACAAACCAACCAAATTCTTCGATTTCAGTATATTTTCGGTTAAATGTTCACTATAGTAGACATAGGGTGAAACAAATTGGTCAAAAAACGACAGAAGTGGAAAATAGTTGTTCTAGGCACAGCTGTACATGCTGACAAAAACGAAGCTTTATCCAAAACAGCCTGAATTCAAATTAACTGAACAAAAATGAACTACTTCGGCGTATTATTCATCCATAATAGTTGTTTTATAATGAAATGACTTTATAGGTGTAGATAATGTACGAAATTCGTAAAAGTCTCATGGTGTCCATATTGCCCCATAGGGGTGTCCATTCTGCCCCGTATGCTTGAAGACGGTCATGAAAAACTAAAATTTTTCAAAACATTTTTTGAAGTGGATAAATCATTTTTCTTCGTGAGCATTCTTATGCAATAGATGCTAAATAGACTTTAAAAGGATACATGTATCAAAAAACTAAACTTTTTTTACATCTTGTCAGGTAAAGTTGGCAAAAACCTTAGGGTGTTCATATTGCCCCGCCTACCCCTACTCAGTAAATTCGTATTGCTGAATGAAATCAGCACAAAAAAAAATCAGCAAAATTTGCTGAATACCGGCAAACAAAATTTGCAGTGCAGGTATGCAAGACGACATACACTTCATTGTGACATACAATATTCACCTCAAAATGGTTAAATTAACAATTGCAAGAAATTTAAAAGCCTTTTTGCAACGAAACATATTCAATAAAGAAGATTTAGGCAGTCAATCTCCTAACATTCATCTAGAACGCTTAAAATAGGAGGTGTCCAAAATACATTGCATGGTTTCTACTGTAAATATATGTTGGTCATCTGACGAACTACATGGGGATGCTGTGCGATTGCATACTTGGAGGCGTATTCTGTGGGTCTGGCGATATTTCCTTGATTTTAACAAAAACTGTAATAGTTATCAAAATAGATGCCTGTTAAGCGGAGAAATTTGATTATTTGTAAGAAAATATTTGTTAATTTATGCTACTTCCATGATTTAGCAGTATTCATGGCTAAACATTGAGATAATTGCCCTGTCCAAATTATATATACCTGAGGATGTCCAAAACATATATTCGGTGTCCGAAATGCAATTCTTACAGGCGATCGGAAATTGTGATTTTCTCAGCTTAAAATGCTTCGTTAAGGTTTTTGTCACCAGGAACGCAAAGTACAATCATATTATAAGCGTATAGGTGTAATTTTGAAAAATAATCAATTGCTTTCTAAGGAAGCTAGGGAACGATTTTTCCAACGTTGTCCTCAGCCTGTCCAAAATACATGAATTACCCTATATCAAACTTGGTTGCCTTCACGCTGGCTGTCACTTTTCTACCCTGTCCATTCTTTAATACACCAACGAACGTAACCTTAAAATGACTGACAATTCTCAGGTCATTTTGACAAGTGTAACACGAGCATGAAAAGAACGACAACAAGGTCGGTAAAGAAGAATATATAATCCGTCTTTTTCGTGTACAGGGGATAGACAAAATGATCGGGACAGGCAAAATTTTCACTTTCCAAAAAATGTTCAACTAGCTGTAACTTTTCGAAAAGTGTATCAAATATTCTCAAATTTTTACTGTAAGTTCTTCAACTAGTTGTGTATCAGTGGACAAAATTTGGAAAAGATCGGACAATTCTTCACAAAGTTATAAAGATTTTTGGAAAAGATAAAATTATTCGATAGCCAACTTTGAGCTGTTATATCTACGGATTCAACGAGCCGATTGCAATGAAATTTTGAACATTCATGACTTATATAACGAACTCTGGAAAACATTTGACTTAACTTGAAATTTTCAACAAGCGAAAAAGTTATAGCGATTTTATTTTTTTCACGATTTTTTAGTAAATTGGTCTATTTTTAATATGCATCCCATTACTTTTTCAATTTATTGGCGGCTATGTTTTTACTTTCCTTCAAAACGCATTTATATATAAGTCATTCAGAGGAAAACTAAATGAACTATAATTTGCATCTTGAATTTTGTTACGATATTGATGTTTTGGATAATTTGGTGTTTTATTAGAAAAATAATCTAATCGTTATAATTTTCTTCCGTGTTGAGAATATTAAGTTAAGTCAATGGTTTCTCATAGCTCATTATATAAGTCTTAAATGGTCAAAATTTCATTGCATTCGGTTCATTGAATCCGGAGATATAACAGCTCAAAGTTGGCTATCGGATAATTTTACCTTTTTCAAAAATCTTCATTACTTCGTGAAGAATTGTCCGATCTTTTCCAAATTTTGTCCACTGATACACAACTAGCTGAAGAACTTACAGTAAAAATTTGAGAATATTTGATACACTTTTCGGAAAGTTACAGCTAATTGAACATTTTTTGAAAAGTGAAAATTTTGCATGTCCCGATCATTTTGTCTATCCCCTGTATGTGTGTGGTCTTTCAAAATGACCTGAGAAGTGTCAAACATTTTCATGACTGGCTTTGTTGGTGTAATGAAGAATGGTGAAGAATAATATAGAGCTATCGAAGAGGCTATTGTGCATTTACCGGCTACTTGTATTCTACCGGTCGCTTCAGTATGGCCTCCAAAGTAGCCGTTTTATAAAAAGAGTAACTTAAAAATGTTTTTATACATTTTTATTGTATGCGCTATTCCTCGTTGCCACTAGCTATTCAGCGACATTCATTTTTTGACAATCAAGTTGATTTTTATATGAAAACGGCTACTTTGTAACGGCTACTCAAGTAACCGGTAGAATACAAGTAGCCGGTAAATCCACAATATCATCATAAATAGGAGTGAATTTCTGCATGTGATACGTACATTTTTAGTGTATTATTGTTGAAATGCGAATCGCATCGCCATTCGAATGTATGCGATGCGAATAAGGACGAATGAATTATTTCCTAGCGTGGCTTCCAACCGTTCGCCGGATTTGTTCTCGTTGATGACAAGCAGGCACACAACCATTCTATCATGCTTGTTATTTGGTAATAGTAGTTTACGCAACAAGGTGCAGAATGAAGATTTTTACAGCACAAGTCGTACATTTATCCAACGAGGCTTGCCGAGATGGATAATTACGACGAGTGCTGTAAAAACCGAGTTCTGCACCGAGTTGCGTACAACGTTTTTTGCAATTTCATAAATTACCGCTTGTGCTTAGTTTTAACAAAACTTCCCATCAAATTGCATACTGAATTCCATAGCCTTGTTTAAGAAAATCTGATCATAGCAGGTAATACTGTGTAGTTGTCACAATTTTCAAAACTGCGCCCAGAAAGCATCAAGAAGTTGGTGAAACCTGAGAACAGTGCTGTAATGGTTCATTACGCAACGCAAATCAGTGCTGTAATGAACCATTACAGCACTGTTTTGGTGCGGTAAATTAGGCCTTTTCCTGTCAGATTTGCGTGAGGTAAAACCAGTGGCGTAACTAGGAATTTGGGGGCCCGGTGCGGAACAAAATTCGTGGGCCCCCATGAAAATTACTGATCGCACTGTTGTATTTTGTACAAAACGATGAAAAAAACCAATGAAATCCATCAATGAACGTAAGATTTTTTCTAAGAATTGTGTCGAATTTTTTTAACAAATTATTTGGGAATTGTACATACCAAGTAATCTTTAAGGAATTCCTTCAAAGATTGCTTTACCGTTTTCTTTTAAAAAAATCTTTCTTGAAGAACAATTTGTCTTCAAGAATCTTTCAAGTCGTTAATGCAAGGATGTCATTCAGTATTTCTATAAGCACTCCTTCAGGAGTTCTTACAGTGTTGTCTCCGAGGATGTTTTCAAAAATACTTCAAAGTACTTCAAAAGATTCTTGCAAAGGCTTCATCGAGTATTTCTCGAAACATTTGTTCAGGAAGTCCACCAGGGTTTCTATCAATAATATCTCTGAGGATTAATTTAGAAGATTCCAGAAAAAAATACTACAAAAAATTCTCCAAAGATTTTTTTGGAACCACATATTCTTCCGAAAAAATAAAATCGGAATCGGGTTCCGTAGGGGTATCCCGATTATTTCATAATCGGAATCTCCGTCTAAAAAATAGTCGAAATCCAAAATTTCATCATTTTTGGTGCCCGGGAACTATTTTTTAAATACATTTAAAGTTTGTATGGGGATTTTTTTTGTTCGGGATGAACTGTCATTTTATCGATTGAATTGTCATTCTACCCACGGAAATTAACACTGTTTGGTTAATTTAACCGGGAACACAACCACAACACAAAGGAATTGAAACGCAATAAAATCACGTTATGCTCACAAGGATTCCAAGGATTTCTTCAGAAATTCCTCCAATGATTCCTTAAAGAACGCTTGTTTCGATAAAAATCTGCAAGGGTTCTTCAAGTCCCAAAGAATACGTTGGATAATATTTTTTTTAATCTCCAAGGATTCCTGCAGAAGTTCCTCTAAGAATATTCTCAGAGGAACTTCGAAGGGGTTTTGCAGAAATTCTTTCGAAAAATCCTTCTGGAATTCCTCCAACGAATTCTTTAATATTCATCAACTCAAGGACATGTTGCAAGGATTCCTACAGGAATTTTTGCTAACATTTCTCTGGGCACTATTTAAAAAAATCTATTGTGATTTTTCAAAATTCTTTCGAGACCTTTTTTTACCAGGTTATTAATGATTCCGCTAGAAACTCCTCCGAAAAAAACGTTTAAAAAAATCTCTGAGAATTCCTGGTAGGGTCAACATACCCTTAATAATCCTACAATCGCAAATGAATTCTATACGAAAACACAGCGATTACGGAACCGATGATTACGTAATTTTTGTTATCATTCGTGCTCACTTCTAGCAAAAATACAAAAAAAAAAGAAACAAGACAAAAAGCGCTTCATTCCTTTGATTTGAGACGGATGAAAATTGGAGCGTATATGCCCAAATAGTAAAGGAACAGATGCCCTATCTTATCAAATAAAAAAAAAAATCTCATGTTACTCCAAGGATTCCTCCTAAGACTGTTTTGCTACTTTCTTCAGGAATTCTTTAAGAATGCCTAGAAGCATCTTTTAAGTGATTAAGGCAAGATTAAGATTTCATAGAGGATATCCATAGGGAATTCTTCAGGAATCGCTTTTTAGAATTCCTACGGGAATTTTTCCAAGGATTTCTTAAATATTTCTCCAAAACAAAAATTATCAAAAAAATCTTTCAGAATTCCTTCAAGGATCTTGTTGGAAACTACTGCAAGGGTTTCATCAATCGGATAAAGCTCTCCTTGTTTAATTTATTTATCAATTTCTTCAAAAATTCTACCGAGGATTACTCTTGGGACTTTTCCAGGACTCGCTTTAGGAATTCTTCCAAGGTTTTATTCAAAATTTTAAAGCAATTCCTTCAAAGAAGCCTTCAGAAATCCCTCCCAAACTTTCTCCGGGAATTTTTCTAAAGATGTCTTTAGTAATTCATCCAATAAATGCTCTTACGATTTCTCCAAAGATTCGTTCAAAATTTATTAAAGTATTTTCTTAGAATTTCCTCAATTGATTTCATTCATTCTCACTTAAACTTTCAGGACGTGCGCCTGTTCGAGCCTAAAAATACACTGTGCTTGCGCTGTATACGACGAGCGAGGTTTTCTTTGGCATTGTTGTACTTTTTACAACGACGCGCGTCCTGAAGGGTTAAACTGATGTCCCCAAGTATTTCACAAATTATTTTTTTTCACTACATATCTTTCGGGCATTCTTTCATGCAAGGATTTCTTCATGTATTTATATAATTACTTCAGCAAGATTTTTTGGAAGATTTTTAAGAAATTCCTCCAATAATTTATTCAAGAATTCAAGATCTCCAAGATTAAAAAAAAACATTAAATTTTTTTTTTCAAAAAATAAAATTAAAAAAAAAAACATTTTCAGAAATTGTTTTGTGATTTTGTTAGGAAATTGTTTGTAAACTTCTCTGGTTATTTTTTTTTTTGGAAATTCCTTAGGTAATTCCATGCGATTTTCTTCGACCGTTCCGTTTTAAATTCTTGGATTTTTTTTAATTCGCAAGAGTGTATCTCATAGAACTGCAAAACCAGACAAAAATCAGCTGCATAACAGAAGTAATTCCGTAAAGAATTATGAAAACAAAATCCAGGGGAATTACCAAAGGAGTTCTCTGAGGAATTACCGGAGTGAGTAAAACGAATTGACTAAGGAATTTTCAAAGTACCTGTCGAATGAATTTCTGAAGGAACT